>NC_083881.1:39082188-39400354 GCF_032452875.1 Bos javanicus
TCAAGAGTCTTTCTCCAACACCACAGTTCAAAGGCATCAATTTTTGGTGCTCAGCTTTGTTTATAGTCCAGCTCTCATATCCATAAATGACCACTGGAAAAACCATAGCCTTGACTAGATGGATCTTTGTTGACAAAGTAATGTCTCTGCTTTTTAATATTCTGTCTAGGTTGGTCATAACTTTCTTTCCAAGGAGTAAGCGTCCTTTAATTTCATGGCTGCAATTACCATCTTCAGTGATTTTGGAGCCCAAAAAAGTAAAGTCAGCCACTGTTTCCACTGTTTCTCCATCCATCTGCTATGAAGTGATGGGACCAGACGCCATGATGTTAGTTTTCTGAAGGTTGAGCTTTAAGCCAACTTTTTCACTCTCCTCTTTCACTGTCATCTAGAAGCTCTTTAGTTCTTCTTCACTTTCTGCCATAAGGGTGGTGTCATCTGCATATCTGAGGTTATTGATATTTCTCCCAGCAATCTTGATTCCAGCCTGTGCTTCTTCCAGTCCAGCATTTCTCATGATGTACTCTGCATATAAGTTAAATAAACAGGGTGACAATATACAGCCTTGACGTACTCCTTTTCCTATTTGGAACCAGTCTGTTGTTCCATGTCCAGTTCTAATTGTTGCTTCCTGACCTGCATACAGGTTTCTCAAGAGGCAGGTCAGGTGGTCTGGTATTCCCATCTCTTTCACAATTTTCCACAGTTTATTGTGACCCACACAGTCAAAGGCTTTGGCATAGTCAATTAAGCAGAAATAGATGTTTTTCTGGAACTCTCTTGCTTTTTTGATGATCCAGTGGATGTTGGCAATTTGATCTCTTTTTCCTCTGCCTTTTCTAAAACTAGCTTGAACATCTGGAAGTTCATGGTTCATATATTGCTGAAGCCTGGTTGGAGAATTTTAAGCATCACTTTACTAGCGTGTGAGATGAGTGCAATTGTGTGGTAGTTTGAGCATTCTTTGGCATTGCCTTTCTTTGGGATTGGAATGAAAACTGACCTTTTCCAGTCCTGTGGCCACTGCTGAGTTTTCAAAATTTGCTGGCATATTCAGTGCAGCACTTCCACAGCATCATCTTTTAAGATTATGGCATATTATTCACATGTTAGGCTCTAGGGAGGGACACAAAGTTAACTAAGACCTTGCCTTTGCTCTCAAGAAGTTACTGAATCTATAGCATTTCCACTCTGTTCACAACCCACATTCATTTCTGTTCTGTTAGTTAAGGAGATTCAGATATCTATTGTGTTGAGCAAACAGTTTTCCAAGCATACAACACTTTTCAAGTGATGTAAACCAAGTCATATTGACTAATTCGGAGTTTTTTAATTAAAAAATTTATACTTAAAAAACAGAGTCATACTTACTCCTTTATCAGGTCAAATACATTTCAGTTGAATGCCATGTTTATATATTAAAATTTATTTTAAAAAAGGATACACCTGAAAGTGTTATTATAAATGATTTTCACAGTGGCCATAAGTAATTAATACTTTTTTAGAGCTATAAAGAATCTTATTTATATATAATTATGCAGTCATTAAAATACATGATCTATCACTGCCTTCATCCTCTTCGATTGCATCATTCTCCCTTTGGCAAGATAGAAATAAGGTCTAAAAATAAGTCTCAGTACAACTTGAGGGAGTTATCTTTTAGAGTTGACATTGGGCCTTCTTTCCTCTCCCAATCTAGTCAAATTATATCACTTTGTAGTCAGATCAGATTAGATCAGATCAGTCACTCAGACGTGTCCAACTCTTTGTGACCCCATGAATCGCAGCACGCCAGGCCTCCCTGTCCAGCACCAACTCCCAGAGTTCACTCAGACTCACGTCCATCGAGTCAATGATGCCGTCCAGCCATCTCATCCTCTGTCATCCCCTTCTCCTCTTGCCCCCAATCCCTCCCAGCATCAGTCTTTTCCAATGAGTCAACTCTTCGCATGAGGTGGCCAAAGTACTGGAGTTTCAGCTTTAGCATCATTCCTTCCAAAGAAATCCCAGGGCTGATCTCCTTCAGAATGGACTGGTTGGATCTCCTTGCAACCAAGGGACTCTCAAGAGTCTTCTCCAACACCACAGTTCAAAAGCATCAATTCTTCGGCGCTCAGCCTTCTTCACAGTCCAACTCTCCCATCCATACATGACCACAGGAAAAACCATAGCCTTGACTAGACAGACCTTTGTTGGCAAAGTAATGTCTCTGCTTTTGAATATGCTGTCTAGGTTGGTCATAACTTCCTTCCAAGGAGTAAGCGTCTTTTAATTTCATGGCTGCAGTCACCATCTGCAGTGATTTTGGAGCCCAGAAAAATAAAGTCTGACACTGTTTCCACTGTTTCCGCATCTATTTCCCATGAAGTGATGGGACCGGATGCCATGATCTTTGTTTTCTGAATGTTGAGCTTAAAGCCAACTTTTTCACTCTCCACTTTCACTTTCATCAAGAGGCTTTTGAGTTCCTCTTCACTTTCTGCCATAAGGTGGTGTCATCTGCATATCTGAGGTTATTGATGTTTCTCCCGGCAATCTTGATTCCAGCTTGTGTTTCTTCCAGTCCAGCGTTTCTCATGATGTATTCTGCATATAAGTTAAATAAACAGGGTGACAATATACAGCCTTGATGTACTCCTTTTCCTATTTGGAACCAGTCTGTTGTTCCATGTCCAGTTCTAACTGTTGCTTCCTGACCTGCATACATATTTCTCAAGAGGCAGGTCAGGTGATCTGGATTCTCTTTCAGGATTTCCCACAGTTTATTGTGATCCACCCTCAGAAGAAATGGAGTAGCCATCATGGTCAACAAACGAATCCAAAATGCAGTACTTGGATGCAATCCCAAAACGACAGAATGATCTCTGTTTGTTTCCAAGGCAAACCATTCACTTTGTAGTATAAGATGCTAAATTGAGATTTAGAAAAATGAAAACCCTTGCCTAGAAACAAACAAACAAACTGGTTTTGGTGTCCTGATCTTTCAATCTGTTTCCTTCCTTTACTCTCTTTGTACAAGTATTTGTGCTGCTGTGCTATCAAAGCACTGCATTACCAAAATTCTTTTTAAATGAAAATGATTATTTTTATAGATTAATTTATGTTGTACTATGCTCCTAGATATATATTGTTGAAGCCAAATTGTCTGGCTTCAGCATCATTGTATTCCATATTGTGCTGACTAATTATATTGAATCTACAACAAAATCCAAGTGAATAAATTAAGATAGTTTTTTTTCTAATTTCTTGTAATAGTAAGCCAATTATTAACAGCCAGTAGCCAATTTCAAGTTTTTACCAAATGTTGGCAAAGGTATTATTAAACTTTCCAATGTTTTAAATTCAGGAAACAGATAAAGCATAAGCGTCATGTTATATGTCTGAGAGTGTCTTACCTTTTAAATTATAAAGCATAACTATCTTTTTGGATAGTGAAGGTAATGTATAAGAATGGGCCTTGACCTCCAATTCTCCTTGCCACATTTTGCAGTGCAATAGGTCTGATGGTAATGCCAATTTCTACTGTGCTTTCATTCAGGTCATGAGTTTATTTCATGGTGGAGTGATACTTGGCAAAGTAAAACAAAGCAAAAAAAAAAAAAAAACCCAAAAGACTCCAATTTTTCCCAGTCACTGCAAGTGGAAATTTTAAGTCTATAAATTGGTGCAATGGATACAATGTAATATGGAAAAGGCTGTTACATATTTCATATGTGTAATATGAAAAAGGGTAGTCCAATGATAACCAAAGAAGAAAACACAGAGCAAATCAATGCCTTAAGAGACAGACTTTGAAAATAATAATAACACTCTACAATTGATGTTTTTAAGTGCAGGCACACATTTAAGTGCTTTATAGGTACTTTTCCATGCTTAATATGTTCTATGATTATTAGTATTCATAGTTGGAAGATAAGGTACCAAGAACAGAGAGGTCAAGTGCCTTATCAATAAACCCAGTACTGGGAGAGATAAGTTCAAATATCCATGAGGTCTAACTTCCAAACTGGGGCTCTGTGATATTCTATGATGGCTGCCTCTTGGGAATTTTAAATCAGTATTAATAATGAATGTGTCAAAATTATTTACATGAGGCAATTTTATTTATTCCTTTAAAAAGTAACAAAGTCATCTAAAACAAATCTACAAAGACATGTTTGCTAAGTCATAGCTGTGAAAGCAGCAGCTGGGAAATTCTGTGATTTGACACCAGAGCTGTACCGAACCCTGAATGACACACAAGATGCTGCAGGTATGTGCACACAGATATATCCGTGGGGAGTGGGTATTTTAGAATCTGAGACAAAGTGACAAGATTGATGACATGAAAACTTTTACAATGACTTCCCTAGTATGTTATTTAACTTTAGTCAAAAAGATATGTATGTATATAAACCTGTACATGGGCTTTCCTGGTGGCTCAGTCAATAAAGAATCCACCTGCAGTGCAAGAGACTGCCTGTAATGCAGCAGACTGAGGTTTGATCCCTGGGTTAGAAAGATCTGCTGGAGAAGGAAATGGCTACCTACTCCAGTATTCTTGCCTGGGAAATCCCATGAACAGAGGAGCCTGGTGGGCTACAGTCCATAAGGTCGCAAAGCAAGGACACAACTTAGAGACTAAACCACCACCACATATCTATACATACATGTATACATAATAGTTAGGTCTGTATATAAAGGTACCTGCATATTCATGAATAGATGTAAACAAACATACAGAATCCTAGTACATGTTATTTTGCAGAATTTTAACAGGAGACATTGATTTAATGTTCTTTTTATCCCAAATGCTTTTATCACAAGGTAAGACAAGCTTATCTCAAAAGATTGTGTCAGTGCAAATAATTTCTCAAGAAATGTTTTCCTTTAGTTTTCTTTAAGGACTGTATTTAAAAGAACTAGAAAATGTTGATCACCTGTTGACTTGGGCAAAATTCTACTGAAGCAAGGGCTGGGGCATTTGTTTGTATGCGTGGTGTGGTTTAGATTTCCTGTATACATACATAATGAGGACAACCTTTGAAAAATTTGGTTCTAAATGTCAGGAACCAAAAAGAACTCTATCATGTGTGTTATTAATATGTTTCACTATCTAAAAGAATATTCCATCATGTAGTAGGAATGTCACATTACCATAATTTTCTTATATCAAATGCATACATTTAGCAAGTACACTATGATAGTGTCTGCCTTGAAAGAAGAAAATCCGTTTTGTACTGAGCTTCATGGTGTACCGATGCTGAACTGTCCAGTCTACTTTAAAAATAGATCAATATTTTAGAAGTAATTTTTGTGCCCTTGGTTTAGCATTTTGATACATTTAAATAAACTGGCTTTGTTTCCAATGAGTAGAAAAGTAAAACAGAGTTTGGAAGAATCTTGCTAATAGGATCAATGCAGACATTATGTTAAGTGGACAAAGGTATACCTTCTTGTTTTTACTACTTATCAAAATGTGTATTTTGTCCAAATTGTCAAATAGTTACCAGATCTTTATTTAATTTTAGGTTCTGTAGTAGAATAATCATTGTATGATCTTTTTCTTATGTTTGTAAATAAAATATAATATAATAAATTTTTTGAGATTCAAATATAACAGAAAAAAGAATATTTGTAAGTCAAAGAAAGTAAAATCAGCTAATTTATACTGGATAATTATACATTTTTAAAGTTGAATTTTAAAAATTAGAAACCTGTTAAAGATATGAGTGTAAACTATAAGTAGAATATATAAATTTAGCGATATTCCACTCTTTGGGGTTTTCAATTTTCATATGCTTCAAATTAACATATCAGAGGATAACAATGCCATTACTATCTTATGACATATTTATAAAAATACAGCTTTTCTTTAGGAATGATATAATATTTATTTCAATAACATACTTTACAGCTATGATTATAATATTAGTTCTACTGCCTCACATCTGCAAGTATATATTGACTATTTAAATTAGATAAATAATTATATTTTCATTGTGTTCAGTTGCTTAGTCATGTCCAACTTTTTGTGTCCTCATGGCCCATAGCCCTCCAAGCTCGTCTGTTCATGGAATTTTCCAGGCAAGACTATTGGGGCAAGTTGCCATTTCCTACTCCAAGGAATCTTCCCAAATCAGGGACTGAACTAGCGTCTCTTATGTCTCCTGCATTGGCAGGCAGACTCTTTACCACCACTGCCAACTGGGAAGTGCATGTTTTCATTAGAAGCCCTGGTTTCCACAGCTAGAATGCATACTTTTTGCACTAAATACAAAATTGTAGTAGATGCTGTCATAAATCATATGGGATCTTAGGTCACAATCTGTGGTCTAGCAGAGATCAGGATTTTGTTCTGAAAGTGAAAGTGAAAATCTCTCAGTCGTGTCTGACTCTTTGTGACCCCATGGACTGTAGTGCATGAAATTCTCCAGGTCAGAAGACTGGAGTGGGTAGCCTTTCACTTCTCCAGGGGATCTACCCAACCCAGGGATCGAACCCAGGTCTCCCACATTGTAGGCAGATTCTTTACCAGCTGAGCCACAAGGGAAGCCCGAGAATACTGGAGTGGGTAGCCTATCCCTTCTCCAGGGGATCTTCCAGATCCAGTAATCAAACTGGGGTCTTCTCCAACGCAGGCGGATTCTTTACCAACTGTGCTATCAAGGAAGCCATCTATGATAGACTATTTTCAGAGCTTTGTTTTCACATTGCTTCATGATCATCAAGTAACTCATATTAAGTATCACTCTGCACTTATTGTGACACTAATTGGCATATCTCTACACTTCCTTCCTTTGAATTTACAGCATGTCGTACTTTTAAATAGTCCATCTCTGTCGACTGTACAAACTATGCACCTTAAGAGAGTTTAACTCTCTTAAACTCCAGAGTTCATTTGTAAATTTGATGAAATGTATAACTGAATATGTATCTTTTTAAAGACTGAATTCATATTTCCCTCTAAAATGGCTTTCCAAAGCTGGCATCTAAAGAACTCTATCATCTTCTCAACTCAATACACTACGATACTATGCATAAAAGAGATAACTAATGAGAACTTACTATATAGTTCAGGAAACTACTCGATGCTCTGTGGTGAACTAAGTGGGAAGAAAATCCAAAAAAGAAAGGATATATGTATACATATAGCTGATTTGCTTTGCTATAATACAACATTGTAGAAACATTAGAAGAAACATTGTAGAACATTGTAGAACATTTCTACATTGTAGAAACATTGTAGAACAGTAGAAACATTGTAAAGCAACTATGCTCAAATAAAAATTAATTTAAAAAAGAGCTCTATCATCTGCTCAACTCAAAAGAACTCTAGGATCATTTCTGACTCCCTTTTTTCTTCTTTCTTAGTGATTAAGTGAAATTAGTGCCTATTAGTTCTTCAAGATAGCTCATCTCTCTCTTTCTATTGCTTCTCTGTTGATTCTGTAAATTATCATTGCACACTAGAACCTACTGTAATAGCCTCTTAATTTGTCTTGCTGCTCGTTTTCTGCAACTCAAACCATCCTTTACACTATCACTAGATAAATGGATCTATTACTATCCATTTCCAAAATCTTTCCTAGCTCTTAATTGTTTCCCAGATGAAGGTGAGATGATTTGGCTTGTTACTCTTGGTTCTGAATAGTTTGAATCCTACCTTCTCCCCTCTGCGTGCCTTCTGGCATCTCCCCAACCTCTTTCTTATATTATTCTCTTTAGTAAAAATTTTACTCACGATGGTCCTTTTTGGTCATCTATATCATTACTTGCACTTGTAATATTGCATGCACTAGAATATTCTCTTCCCAGCCTACTTACCAGCTGTGCTCATCTAAACTGTCCTAACAATTATTCCCTAATTCTTTGAAGAGATTACTCTGTGCAGCCTTTGGAGAATCTTTCTTTTATTATCTTTAATTACAAATTATAAATTTATTCTTATTTACTTTTCATGTTTTCTTTCCCCAACTAGAGTGCGAACATCCCAAAGGCAAATTATTACCTAACATGTTCCATCTTTCATTGTGTCTTAGTGTTTAACATCATTCCAAATGCTTCATATATGTCCCCAAAATACTTTCCACCTTTACAGAGTATAAAATATTAAACAACAATTGCCCAATTTGGGTTTCTGAAAAACAGTCATAAGGAACATGATACATTTACAAATAGGAAGGAGAGCTGCTTGCGAGGAGCACAGGATGTGTCTGAGAAGAGGTGGCACCATCTCATCAGGTCAGAGAATTAGGATGTAGAGAAGAGCATGGCTGTCAGTGGAGGTGAATGGCAGAGGGATGAGTTGAAGGTGGTTTATGATTAGGAATATTTTAAAAGAGCTTAGCAGAGACCAAAATGAAGGTCTGTGGACGTCTGGTTTTACAATCATATTTCCAATTCACTTGAAGACTATTTCTTTTTAGGTTACAGTGCCTGATTTTTCACTTTTTACATTTATAAATGCTATTAAATCTGATATGGTGCTTAATGCTTTTACAATTTAAATAGGATCAGTTAGGAACTATGGTGCAGAGAAAGTTGAAACCGCATAGAAAACTGTACTGGGGAAATCAGCCTAATCACTGGCAGCCAAAGGAACACAACTCAACGTGATGACAAATTTATATAGGATTAGGGGGCGTAACAGCCACAGGAGGTAAATCCACTGGGCAAGGTATGAAAGCAGGAGGTCTCAGCTGAACTTTGGTGTTAGTGCTAGTTATGTTAATAATGGTTGAAATGATAAAAATAGCAAGGTGGTGGTGGTGGTGCCACAGCCCTATGGCATCATATATGTTGGTGATGTGTTTTCATTTTGGATTATATGAATTAATAGAGTATAAATTAAAGAATTCAAGGTAGAATGTTAGTTCTTTAAGACCAGATCTAAAAGTCTAAGGTTGCAACAACCATTGTACTGTGGATGCCAAATAAACACCCTTGGGTCACAGCCTTTACTGTAATAACAAATCATGCTGCCCCAAATCACTGGGGGATTAAGGCATGGATTAATAAAAATGAAAATACTATATAATTTCTGACTTGTGCTAGTTGATGCTGGCTCTGGGCTATAGTGATCGACTCTTTCTGGGTGCCATCTTGTTCAATATGGCGCTCCTGTGAAGTTATGCAGTGTCACAGCTCTGTCTGGGCTTGGTTGTATCCATACACATAACTTATTGATCCAATGAAAATGTCAGATATCAACTTATCATCTCATTCACACAAGAATCATATTGCTTACAAAAATTTTGTTTGCATTTTCAGGTTCTAATAAAATGGTTTTATTCTTATGAATTCAAAATGTTGTAAAATAAAATTCATGGAAATAGCCATCATTACAAATGCCTTATTTGTTTTCTGAAATAAACAAAGCTAGGCACATAACAATAACAAATAAAACCAACAAAACATAAACAAAATCATGATGCCTTGTCAAAAGGGCAATGACCAATCATTTATCTATAATTTTGTTTATTGACAACTTAATCATAGTGGATTATATGAACAGATTTAATTTGATTATGTCAGATGGCAATTTTTTAAAACCTTAACAGTGGGGAGGGAGTTAAGATGCTTGCTGGAAAATATTATTTATAATTAGAGATAATGTACTGACATCTCAGAATTCATTTTTATGTTAAGTTAAAAATCTAGATTGTTTGCAGATTTTTCTTTTTCTGAAATTGTGAGATATTCCAAATGATCTTCTAGATCCCAGAAACAGCAATAACTGGACCATTCTGTCAATAAGATAAGATAATAGAATAGAATAAAAAAACACACTTGTCCCTTAAGTCCCAACACACACTGTAAATGAATTTAATAATTTATATTGAAATATGTCAGGCAAGTGGAAAAAATATTTAAATGTAATAGTACTCGAGTTTTCTATTAACATTCCCCTTAATGCTGGCAGAGAATTTACTGATTAAATACAGATCTTTTCCTTGCAACTATAAGTTAGTTTATATCTGTAAAAGTCCTCAAGTGACAAATAATGTCATTTCCATATTTGTGTCCTAGGAATATAGTACAGGATTTGGTTCAAACTAGATGCTGATTCCATGGCTAGTGAATAGAAATAAATAGTGAATTAAATTTCAAATGAAAGCAGGAAGTGAAAATAGGAAGAATATAAAGAGTTTAAACAATCTGAGTACAATATTTAAGAGCCTTTGTCATGCCTCTGATACATAATCTGTACTCTTCAAAGGGCTTTTTCTATTTTTCTGGGTAGCTACATCAAGGTGTTCACGAATGTTGATGGGGTCATCAATGCCACTGTTTGGCAAACAGTGACAAATTTGTGCTTGCTTCAACTAATTCCATCTCTAGACCTTTTGGGTTTTTGTTTTTTTGGCTGCTCTGGGTCTTCTTTGCAGCATTCAGGCTTCTCTCATTGCTGTGTGGGCTTAACTGGCCGGTGGCATGTAGGATCTTGGTTCCTTGATCAGGGATGGAAACCGTGTTCCCTGCCTGCATTGGAAGGTGGATTCTCAACCACTGGACCAGCAGGGAAGTCCCTCTAGACCATTTTATCTTTCTTATTAGTTTTCAACCCTAGATGGTCAGTATTTAAGTACTTTCCTTTTTTTAAATACTAACTCACCCCTAAAACCTAACATTAGGAAAATTTGAAAATCCTTTAAGAACGCAAACCTCTCACAGATATCTTTATGAAAGAAAACCAGGGGTCAGAGAAGGGGGTGGATTGCACAAGTCTATCAAATGACTATAGGGCTTCCCTGGTATCTCAGAGGTTAAAGTGTCTGCCTGCAATGTGGGAGACCTGGGTTCAATCCCCGGGTCGGGAAGATCCCCTGGAGAAGGAAATGGCAACCCACTCCAGTATTCTTGCCTGGAGAATCCCATGAAATGACTATGTGGCAGAGTCAGTAACTGAACAGCTATGCTCTGTTTCATGGTACATGGAAACTTGGTCCATCTGGGCTGATATTGTCTGGTTATCCCTGTCTCCCCTCCTAGAACTTCTGGATCCCATCTTGTCCCTCCCTGGATCTACTTTCTTCCCTAGGGTGTGATACCTGTTTTGCATAACCTAGTCTCCCTCACCTACTGACTTTTGGTTGTTTCAGTTTATGGGAAGAATCAGAATGAAATAGGAAGATGAGGGAGAAGATGAAGAGAAGTCTGGGTGTTTTTTCTCTGCTTCTCCTGCTCTGAGCAGCAATTTGTGTTACTTACTTGGTCTCTCGCTAGTGTAGGGCTCCTCCTCATGCCTTGAGTTCCCACTGGCTTCCAGTAACTCAATTTTCTCCCCCTGCTTTTTCAGGACTAGACTGGCCTCTTTGTTCTCTTAAACCCAATTACACCTCTGTTAATAGATCCTTCTCTAAAATCTCTTCCAGCATCTGAGTTGTACTCTTTCTTACCAGGAAAGAGAAATGAACAATAGATAAAAGGGTCACTTAAAAATTGGGAAGTCTTTTTGATTAAGGTTTGAAATCTAAATTCAAATGCCCAGCTAAATCTACTTTTAGTTCTCAAATCTTATGTAATATTTTTCTTGCATTTTCTGCATGAAGTTAAAGTTATCAGTTACAGTGCAAACTTCTAACTCCTTTAAGATGCAGAATGAAAGAAAAAGGATTGTTTTTTAAAATCAATTTTCTTGGATTAAAAATTACATATTTGTAATTGTTATTATTTCTTTTGAGACAATAGAGTACTTCTGGTAAGGGGTTGCTTTTGCCCTTTCTTTTTAAATGGCAGTGAGTTTGTTGAAAGATTTTTGTGTGATGGTGTAATGTTTAAATTAAATATAGATTTGGGGTTCTGAGCCTGCTGAGATGAGTGTGCTGAAAACATGACCAATCACAACAAACCTGAAGGATGGTCATTGAATTGGCTGGCACTTGTTTATTCTCTAGACAACTGATTTGACTTTTTCTCAGCGTGAATGGAAACAAATGGCTTTGGTGGTGTCAAGATTAGATGATGTAGTCTAATCATCAGGTTTATATCTTAAGCAAGTCAATTCCTGGTTTCCATTAGAGTTACAATAAAAGTGGCATTACAAATAAACTTTGTCATCGCTACTTGCTTTTCCTCTGGAATTCTGTAGCACAGTGGAGCAAGCTGTATCCTTTAGTCTATTTTTAGTATTGTCATCTTCAAGTCCAAAACTAATTTTGTCAATCCACACAACTACTTCCAGTCTTTAAAGATGTCCATCAAAAACGTTATTGCTTGTCTGGACTATGTGTTCAGAGACTCCAGTCTTTTATACCTCCAGGACACACTAAGCTTTGTCACGTCTACACAGCTATAACTTTTGGCAGAAGAATCCAACCCATTGTGGTTCAGCACTTGTAAATTTAAAGTACTTTCTTTTCTTACAGCTCTTTATTTTCAAACATAGTTGATATCACATAGAGCCATATTTTATCTAGAACTTTATTAACTTTAAATAGAGATATGAAAACACATGATCTAATCTATGATTAGCTATTTTACAATACAGTAGTTAAGAAGTACGCCCCCCTAAAACTATGATACCATGCATAAATTTAATAAGAGAAGTAAAAATAAAATACCTTGAGAATTCAGAAAAAAATGGATTACTAACATAATTTTTGACACTACTAAATTTGTTTTACTTGTAAATATATTATATAAGCTGGGCTATGTTTCCCTTACTAAATATTTTATTGTATATCATATATTATATAAGGATATTATATTAGCTGTTCTATCCTTGTGCCTCAGAAGGTAAAGAACCTGCCTGAAAAGCAGGAGACCTGAGTTCAATTCCTGAGTTGGGAAGATCCCCTGGAGGAGGAAATGGCAACTCATTCCAGTATTCTTACCTAGAGAATTTCATGGACAGAGGAGCCTGGCAGGCTATAGTCCATGGGGTTGCAAAGAGTCGGACACTACTGAGTGACTAACACTTCCACATTTTTCACTAGCTACACTAAAAATTACTTGACGGCAGAGACCAAGAATTTGTACCTCATCAGAGATGAAGCACAACTTCTTGCCCAAATGAGAGTTCAATAGCTGCTATTGAATATTGAAATAGTAATAATATTCTGATGTGAGACATTTCAAAATGGCACAACACTCCTTGTTCATATGTTCTGAGAAAGCAACTGCTTCTGAGAAGGAAACCAAAGTTGAAGTAGAAATCATAAAAATAAACTACAAAGGCTCGCCACATGGCAGAGTCTCTGAACTCCCACTTCTCTGAAAGATATAGATAAGGGTCTAACACACACTCCAAAGTTATTTTTACAGGAAGCAGAATCCCATCAGATGAAAACTGCTGACCAGAATCATGTAGATCCCAGACCAGTTACAGTCAGAGGATTGCCAATGCCTGAGCCTTTACCTTGATACCAACCAATCTGAGAATTCAACCAATCTGAGAATTCAACCAATCTGAGAATCATCCACAAGCTGTTCATGCTCCCTGCAGCCCCCTCCCCCACACTGCCTTTAAAACCTCTCTCCTAACCAGCCACTTGGAGATGGTCTTAGGGCATTGGCGTACCATCTTCCCAGGTTGCTGACTTCCTGAATAAATCTACTTTTCCTTTCCAACCAACAAAACAACACCACCACCAACAAAAAACAATGCAAAAACCACGACAAAATTGTAATTAGCTTCTAATTAAGATAAATTATAACAAACAACATAGGCACAAAAGATGGGACCCCGCCTCTCTGCATCCAATGCCCTCAAACAGTGGGTAATCCCAGAATACCAAGACCATGAGCTTCTCTTCATTTCCTTGGCAATTGCTATGCTTTGTCACCAATCCCCAAGACCTAGAAAAATAGGGAAGAGTCACACTGAGGACGCTAGACCTCCTGTCCATGTCTGTTAAGTTCTAAGAGTACTGAGTATTCAATCTTGTTTTCAGTGACTCTCTGCCCAACATCACTTTTCCTACTTATCTGATGACCTTTAGTGGAAACCGCTCTCCTCCTGAAATCCAATTCCACATCTCCAAATTTCTAACCTAGCTTATATTCCCACTGCACTCGGTTTCAGATCATTTGGGAGAGTCTTTTTTGTAACCCATTGATTGCTTCAATAGCTAAGATTTATTGAATGTTTTATATGTATTGGGCTCTAGGCACAGCATTAGCTCATGGTTTTCCTCCTTACACTAAACTGGAAAATTCCCAATTCTGAATCAGTCCAAATATCTGTCTTTTCCACATCTGCACCCAGCCTGTTTAGCCCTGTTGGGGGAAATAACACAATAGTGCAAGTTGTTGTCACTTGTATTCATGTGGAACACTGCTGAAAAAAATTCAGCTGTTAACCTCCATGACAACTGTTTCAAATACCTTCTTCTTCTTCTTTTTTTTTTTTCCCAAGCTGAGTATTCTTCCTCTGATTCTTAGGAAAAAAAAATTGAATTCCATTCAACTTTTCAGATAAACTGGAAACTATCAGATAGGACCTCCCTCACTTTTCATCATAAAAATATACAAAATGTTAGCCTCTGCACCATCCTTTCTCTGTTTCCTCCAGGTGTGATGGAAAAGGAGTTCATTCTCCCACCTGGGGCAGTCCTTCCCGCTACATTCTTGTGCTCATGGACTGTCACCACTCGTCCGTCACCATCTCTCTTCTCTGAGTCTGGCTCCTCTTCATTTTACTCTCCCTGCAGTTCTCCACAGCCTCTCCCACATGCTCATCACACACAACTGAAATGGCCTTTCTGGATCTGCTCTCATCCACTCAGCTGCGTGTTACCCATCTTTGAAAGTCATATTTCTCACAAAGTTTTATACACTCATTTGCCATTTTTTTTCCTCCTAGGATCTCAGTCTTTTGCCTCAAACATACCACCTTCTGTAAGATTACCATTGTCCTTACTATATCTAAATTTAATATGTTAACAACTATTGTATTACCTTTAAATCACACTTTAAAATATATTGATTCTTAAGAAGTATATGTGAAAAATAATGCCCAAGACTGATTTCCTGTAAAAGAATGTGATCTTTTACAAAATCGCATGGAAACTGGCTACATCCCCATGCTTAAGGCAATAAGCAACCTCAAGTTAGGACCACGCCTCCTTAATTATGCCAGAGAAGTTGCTGCTTCTCCAAGCAAGAATGCTGATGTGGCAAATTTGGCAACCAGTTTGTTATATCATTTTTGGACTTCCCTGGTGGCCCAGATGGTAAAGAGTACTCCTACCAATGTAGGAGATCCAGGTTTGGTCCCTGGATTGGGAAGATCCCTTGGAGAAGGAAATGGCAACCCACTCCAGTATTCTTGTCTGGACAATCCCAAGGACAGAGGAGCCTGGCAGGCTACAATCCACGGGGTTGCAAAGAGTCAGACATGACTGAGTGACTTACACTTTGCTACGTCATTTAACTGCAATGGCAAGACTTGAACCCTAACCTGCAATCAGGCCAAAGAGGGACCAGTGGTACTCTTATTGCAGTTAATTAGTTTCTGGGCTAGTGATGGATTGAAGATTCTGCCACAGCACATTTCTCTTATATCCTGGCCCTTGAGTGACCAGGTAACGGACTTTGGCTTCCCTACACTGGCAGCTAAAAAGTCACACATCCCAAGTGTTAGGGTACCTCACTGGAGTCTGATGAAGACCTTTAATAGAACTCTGTTCAGTGTAATACACATGGGATTGGGAAACTACTTACCTGCTAGCTTCTGTTCTTGGCAGTTCTCTCCATTGACTGTTGTTCCAGCAGGAAGAGAGTATGTGTTGCATGGTTATTTGACTTCGCTTGCAGGACAATTCGGAGAAGGCAATGGCACCCCACTCCAGTACTCTTGCCTGGAAAATCCCATGGACGGAG
Organism: Bos javanicus; assembly: GCF_032452875.1. Classification (NCBI taxonomy): domain Eukaryota; kingdom Metazoa; phylum Chordata; class Mammalia; order Artiodactyla; family Bovidae; genus Bos; species Bos javanicus. The sequence continues at coordinate 39,097,996 of NC_083881.1, forward strand.
GAGCCTGGTAGGCTGCAGTCCATGGGGTCGCGACGAGTCGGACACGACTGAGCAACTTCATTTTCACTTTTTACTTTCATGCACTGGAGAAGGAAATGGAAACCCACTCCAGTGTTCTTGCCTGGAGAATCCCAGGGACGGGGGAGCCTGGTGGGCTGCCGTCTATGGGGTCTCACAGAGTCGGACACGACTGAAGCGACTTAGCAGCAGCAGCAGCATGACAATTTGTATACATTTTCCTTTAAAATTTAAATACAATAAAATTTATGTCATAAAAATGTAATATTTTCCTTCTTCCCAGATCCCACTTATTGTCCCTATAATAACCACTACTAACTCACTCACTAATTCGTATATATAGATTCAGAGTTTTTCTATGGAGGTAAAATATACAAATATCATGAATATATAGGTACAAGGAGATAAAGATTGAAAAAATAAATGAGAATATTTGTTGAAAAGTACATGCAGTTATTTAATTGATTATTCTGCAACTTGCCTTTTTCACTTGATGGAATAATTTGGAGCTTTTTCTCTGCTAGTATTCATAGCTCTGCCTTTCTTTCTAACAGAAGCTTATTATCCATAACATAGAGAAATCGTAATTAGTTTAGCCCTTCTTATATTGATGGACATTTCAGTGCATTCCAGGTTATCATTATTATAAATAAAACCACAATGGACATCCTTATAAATCCTACTTTATGAGCATTTGTGATTATTTTTTAAGGTGTTTAAGTTGTAAGAAATAATTACTTAAAAACGAGTATTCTGATGCTGGGTTTGGTGTAAACACAGCGTGACACCACGGAGAAGCATATGAAAGTGGGAAATGTCACAGATTCTTGAGTGAGGCACAGCTTGCCATTCAGAGGGCCACTAGGAGGCGCTGTGGGGAGTGAGCTCATGTACTAAGGCGCAGAGCTGAGAGAGACAGTGAGGACCTGTGGGCAAGTGTCTTTGTTAAGGATCATACAGGAGCACACAGTCAAAGACATGAGAGGATTTCATTGGTGTTTTTCATGTCACTTGGTCATAGTCAGCATAGGATAAGCAGGGAGAAGTGACAGGACCATCATTGCCACACCAGTAGGCAAAGTTGCCTGGACAGGTCGCTCACCATCTGTTCGTAAGGGGTGTTGAGGCATCAGGAAAATATGAAGGGCTTTTTTTGTTTTGTTTTGTTTGGTCTTTCTGTGCTGCTTGTGAGCTTTTAATTCCCTGACCAAGGATTGGGACCTCAGCAGTGAGAGCACCAAGTTCCAAGCACTGGTGCATGCTCAGTCATGTCCGACTCTTTCCAACCCCATGGACTGCAGCCCTCCAGGCTTCTCTGTCCATGGAATTTCTCAAACAAAAATATTGGAGTGGGTTGCCATTTCCTTTACAGAGGGATCTTCCCTTTACAGGGATCGAACTCACATCTCAGGCGTCTCCTGCATTAGCAGGCAAATTCTTTCCCACTGCTCAATGGACTGCCAGGGAATTTCCAGGAAAATACGAAGTTTAAAAAGTATATAACACAGTATATAAAAGAATGTAAGTTCCATGAAGGCAGACACCTTTCATCCTTTATTAACTGCTGTATCCTCAATGCGTAGAACAGTGTTCATAGCTAGTAAGTAGATACTCAATAAATGTCTGTTAAGTGAAAGAGCAAGATAATTTGTGTATTTCTGATTTATATCTACCAAACATAGAACTGGCAAGACTGCTATTTGTCTGCAAATCTCCTTTCTCCCCATCTTACAAAGTAATTGAAACCTAGGCTTTTAGCTAGATAGATGACTGCTTACAATTAAGATCCTATTTCCAGTCTGTCTTGAAATGAAGTATAGCATCTGATGTAGATGTAGCACTGTGGGTAGCTTCCGAGTCATGCTCTCTTCAGTTCAGTTCATGCTCTCTTATGTCCTTTTTTTCTCTCCTAATGATTAAAACGTGGATAGGGAAGTGAGCTATCCTGGATCACATGGATTAAAGATATCTCTAAGGAGAGCAAAGCAACAGGGTGGGAGGGGAACAGGAACTGATCCCATGGAGGTGCCATGATAGTCTTGGATTCTTTACCTCAGGATGCTTACATGAGACAGAAATCAACCTCTTTTTAATTTAAATCAAAATCTTTGGTGTCTGACAGAACAGCCAAACTCATATTCTAACTCTGTTTTATCAAACATTTGGATCAATATTTTCATTTTAAAACACATTTAAAATTGCAGCTAGTATAGTCCATGGGGTCACAAAGAGTCGAACACAACTTAGTGACTGAGCACACACACATTCATACACAAATAATAATCAAGAATCTTTAGAAAACCTTAATTTTATTTAGTGTGTACATTCTGGTATCTTCTTTTCTATTTTACTGTATTGTAATTCATTGCATTATATTTCTTTCTTATTCAGTTTTTTTCTTTTCTATTCTATTTTGTCTAGCTTTCTTCCATTCTTTCCATTCTATCAAGACAATTAATATTGGACACTACCAACTAAATCAATGTCATGACTCACTACTGAGTTATAACCAATAGTCTAAGGACCAGTGTCAAAATAAGATAAAAACAATTTACTTGTGTGATGTATCCTATAACAAAGTTCTCCCCGCCCTTCACCTTTGCTTAGACAGAATACTATGAATCTTTTAGAAGTAACAACCTTTAAATTGTTACTGTTTCTCATACATTGAGTTCATCAGCAGTTTATGGTGATTTCAATTCTGATTCACATTTTGTTTAATTTTTTCTGATATTCTAGACAATATACTGCATGCCTTATGTTAATAGGGTTTGTTCTAGATGAATAAGAAATGATTTCCCTCAAAACCCTTAATCTATTAGAACAGACAAATATATAAAGAGGTAAATTAAAATAGAATGTAATTATTACTATCGTAGCTCAGACACAGTGGTCATGAGATGATGAAACAGTAATATCTCATGTGTTTGTAGCCAAAGAAAATGTTGACAGTAAAACATCAATATAGAAGCAAATCTGGTAAGATCTTCATTTCTACTCAGACATTTTTCATCTCTGCTAAATAGCTTGAAGAGTACCTCTGAATTTGGAGACTGAAAAAAACCCTGCATTTGAGTTAAGTCCAAATTCTTGCTTCTTTTCTGGTACACAAAGGGTAAATCTTAATATGGAAAACAGTGTAAACACTGTGTACATGGAAGACTGTGTGATAACATTGTACAGCTGAAGTTTTGTAGTGATACTGCCCGTGTTTATGGAGACATTACAATGAAAAAACATATAGCTTTAATACTCAAAATCCTTTTGTCACTTCCAGTATCTTTGACATTTAAAGTGACTGTTTAATCTATCACATTTTCCCCAAACTAAAATCTTAGAAATGTACTTACTTGTCTATTTTGTATTAACCTGACTTTACTTGCTAGACTTTCCTTATCTTAAAAGTGGCAGAAACGTGCCCTTGTAACAACAATCTTAGAGGTAAGACAGAGTTCAGACACACTAGGACTATTTCTTACTTTGGTGGAGAGTGCTGTGGACATTTGATGCCAATCTAAGATCCAGAGTTGAAGATTAGAGTAAGAATTCAGATGAGCTCAAGCTAAATAAATAAATAAAGATATTTTCAGTGATGTGAAGAGAAAGGGGAAGGGAGAAAGTGTAAAACTCTGAATTTCTCTTTGTTTCATATTAATCACAGTTCCTTTTAGTATGTATCCTCTTGGAAATGGAACCACAGCACATCTGGAATATCTTTCCCAGGATGGCCGAGGACAGGCTATTTAACTAGTGGCCAGGAACAACCTGATGTTCTCAACTACAAATTGAAAGTGAAGGTTACTTTCTGGTAGACTTTATCTTAAAGCAGTAAAACGAGTAACTGCAGCTACAACTGGAGGTATTGATTTTGTAATTTCAGCAAATTAAGAACAAGACAGAAAACCTATTAAACCTTTCCACTGATTGCCAGGGTACTTTTTGGTGATTTTGAGTTTGACATTAAAATTACATACACCTATCTCTTTAAAGTAAAACATATATATTATATAGAAGATTAATGGCATTTTGATGCTTGTATATTTTTGCATTTTAAATGTGAAACTTCCAAAGCTTGGTACGTGAATGTCAAGCAACATACCTAATTTTCACAAATTAGGGTTAAATTTAGATGCATGTTCATCATGTTTTAACAAATTAAATTTTTCATAGGCCAGAATATTTTTGGTTAAAACAGAGAAATAAGCTCTGATAATAATATTACCTCTCAGAACATTATAAGTAATGGCTATATAAAAATATTTTACAAAGAATACTGAAAAAGTAATCAAATTGTATTTTTTGTGTAACAGACTAAAATAAACCTATTTTAGTACGTAACACATCAAATTTTTAAATATGTAATTTTAAAATTCCTTAAGTGAATACATTAAAATTACATCAATCAAAATTTCAAAGAGGAAACTGGTTTTGAAAAATTAGGTAAAAGGACTGATATTCTACAGTTAAATTCAGGTCATCATATCTTTTTTACATACTCACTCCACAAATCATACTTATTAGTAGGTAGATGACATTAGAGAAAATACAACTAGGGAAAATCATAAAAAAAAATTCATAAAATCATAAGAAAAATGTAACAAATTGGGACAGCCCCAGGTTTAGTTAATTCAGCAATTCAATCATACATGGTTTTGTTTTTTCTATTTGTTGATTTTATCTTTTCATTTTGTTCCTTAGTGCATCAGTTTTTTCTTAATGATTGTAAGACCCTGCTATTGTTCACTTCGCACTGAAAAATGTTCATCAAAAGAAAAGGGTCATTTGTCCCTTTGCATCTTTAAGAGCAAGGAAACTTGTATCAGAATTCTAGATCTTTTTTCCCCTTTCTGTCTCATTGACAAAAATTTTATCAAATTATTATTACTTCACTAATCTCTCCAGAAGTGAATGAATTGATCACAATTAGCATAACATCCCAATCATAACTAGTTAATACAGGTTTAGAATGAAAACATTCTCTGGAGTTTATGACTCTATGTGTGGGACAAAGTTTTGAACCAAATCAGGAAGAAGGGGAGTAGTTGGAGTAGTCAACTAGTGTCTGCAATAAGATTTGTCTCTCATTACACATGCAATAAATTGGAAAGTTACTTATGGTTGCAGTAGTGCAATCTAGGGTTTACATTCATAAACTAAAATCTGAAAGAAAATTCTCTAAAATATCTGAAGAAAAACAGACAAGATTCCATCTGTCTTCCAGAAGATGAATGAAGAGAATATGGAACATAATACTTTATATGATTATTTGAACATCATTTGAAGCATGAGAAAATAGTATCCCAAATAATTTTAGATCACTTACAAAAGATGTAAATAAATTCCTTGGACATGTGTTTCACAGCTTTTTAAAACCTAAATATTGGCCTTCATTTATTCTTCCTATTTTGTCAGCCCTATTGTTAGTTCCTCAAAAATCTGTGGTCACACCATCATTTGTACTAATTGATGCTTGATTCTAATGATGTTTGATTCTTTTGCTACACAGAAAAGCAAATTTTCCATCAAGGGCAAAAGAGGCACTTTAGTGTTAGACTATTCTTGGAGAAAGGATGGGATAATCAATTGAGTTTCTCTCCCAATAGAGAAAGTCAAACAGCATTAGATAGTATGTCTGCAACTAAACCTTAGAGATCTGATACTGAAACATGAAATTTCTTAAACCTCCCTAAGGTCCATGGATCAATTAGCCTTTTATTTTCCAGATGGGATGAGAATTAAGAATAATTAGAATATTAGCCAGAATGTTACTCTTATCCATGGTAGCCATGGCTGGGTTCCATCAGAATTAGCATTTTTGATGAGGTATAAGCTCTATTCACAAGTCAATCAATGTAATACACTATATTAACAAAAGGAAAGATTAAAATCACATGATCATCTCAATAGTTGAAGAAAAATCATTTGACAAAATTCAACATCCATTTATGATTAAAAAAAAAACTCTTGATAAAGTTGGTATAGAGGAAATATATCTTAAAAAGTAAAGGCTATTTATGAGGAATCCACAGGTAACTTCATATTCAATTGTGAAATGCTAAGCACATTTCTTTTAAGATCAAAAACAATACAAAGATGTTTACTCTCACCGTTTCTGGTTAACATTGCATTGTACATGCTAGAAACAGTGATCAGACAAAGAAAAATAAATAAAAGGGGTCCACTTTGGAAGGAAAGAAGTAAAACTCACTATTTGCAAATGACATGACACTGTGTATAGAAAACATTAAAAATGCTAACAAAGACTATTAAAACTAATAACAAATTCAATAAATTTACAGAGTATAAGATTAATATACAGAAACATATTGCTTTTCTGTACACTAATAATAAACTATCAGAAAGAGGAAACAAGAAAACAATCTCATTTCCAATCACATCAAGAAAGAAAACATCTAGGAATAAATTTAACTGTAGAGATAAAAGATCTATTCTTTGAAAACTATGAGGCATTGATAAAGAGAATTGATGGCAATACAAACAAATGGAAAGATAATCCACGATCATGGATTAGAAGAATTCAGATCAGATCGGATCAGATCAGTCGCTCAGTCATGTCCGACTCTTTGCGACCCCAAGAATCGCAGCACGCCAGGCCTCCCTGTCCATCACCAACTCCCGGAGTTCACTCAGACTCACGTCCATCGAGTCAGTGATGCCATCCAGCCACTTCATCCTCTGTCTTCCCCTTCTCCTCCTGCCCCCAATCCCTCCCAGCATCAGAGTCTTTTCCAATGAGTCAACTCTTCGCATGAGGTGGCCAAAGTACTGGAGTTTCAGCTTTAGCATCATTCCTTCCAAAGAAATCCCAGGGCTGATCTCCTTCAGAATGGACTGGTTGGATCTCCTTGCAGTCCAAGGGACTCTCAAGAATCTTCTCCAACACCACAGTTCAAAAGCATCAATTCTTTGGTGCTCAGCCTTCTTCACAGTCCAACTCTCACATCCATACATGACCACAGGAAAAACCATAGCCTTGACTAGACAGACCTTTGTTGACAAAAGTAATGTCTCTGCTTTTGAATATGCTGTCTAGGTTGGTCATAACTTTCCTTCCAAGGAGTAAGCATCTTTTAATTTCATGGCTGCAGTCACCATCTGCAGTGATTTTGGAGCCCAGAAAAATAAAGTCTGACACTGTTTCCACTGTTTCCCCATCTATTTCCCATGAAGTGATGGGACCAGATGCCATGATCTTCGTTTTCTGAAAGTTGAGCTTAAAGCCAACTTTTTCACTCTCCACTTTCACTTTCATCAAGAGGCTTTTGAGTTCCTCTTCACTTTCTGCCATAAGGGTGGTGTCATCTGCATATCTGAGGTTATTGATATTTCTCCCGGCAATCTTGATTCCAGCTTGTGTTTCTTCCAGTCCAGCGTTTCTCATGATGTACTCTGCATATAAGTTAAATAAACAGGGTGACAATACACAGCCTTGACGTACTCCTTTTCCTATTTGGAACCAGTCTGTTGTTCCATGTCCAGTTCTAACTGTTGCTTCCTGACCTGCATACAAATTTCTCAAGAGGCAGATCAGGTGGTCCGGTATTCCCATCTCTTTCAGAATTTTCCACAGTTTCTAGTGATTCACACAGTCAAAGGCTTTGGCATAGTCAATAAAGCAGAAATAGACGTTTTTCTGGAACTCTCTTGCTTTTTCCATGATCCAGCGGATGTTGGCAACTTGATCTCTGGTTCCTCTGCCTTTTCTAAAACCAGCTTGAACATCAGGAAGTTCACGGTCCACATATTGCTGAAGCCTGGCTTGGAGGATTTTGAGCATTACTTTACTAGCATGTGAGATGAGTGCAATTGTGCGGTAGTTTGAGCATTCTTTGGCATTGCCTTTCTTTGGGATTGGAATGAAAAATGACCTTTTCCAGTCCTATGGCGACTGCTGAGTTTTCCAAATTTGCTGGCATATTGAGTGTAGCACTTTCACAGCATTATCTTTCAGGATTTGGAAGAGCTCAACTGGAATTCCATCACCACCACTAGCTTTGTTCGTAGTGATGCTTTCTAAGGCCCACTTGACTTCACATTCCAGGATGTCTGGCTCTAGGTCAGTGATCACACCATCGTGATTATCTGGGTCGTGAAGATCTTTTTTGTAGAGTTTTTCTGTGTATTCTTGCCATCTATTCTTAATATCTTCTGCTTCTGTTAGGTCCATACCATTTCTGTCCTTTATTGAGCCTATCTTTGCATGAAGTGTTCCTTTGGTATCTCTGATTTTCTTGAAGAGATCCCTAGTCTTTCCCATTCTGTTGTTTTCCTCTATTTCTTTGCATTGATCGCTGAAGAAGGCTTTCTTATCTCTTCCTGCTATTCTTTGGAACTCTGCATTCAGATGCTTATATCTTTCCTTTTCTCCTTTGCTTTTCACTTCTCTTCTTTTCACAGCTATTTGTAAGGCCTCCCCAGACAGCCATTTTGCTTTTTTGCATTTCTTTTCTATGGGAATGGTCTTGATCCTTGTCTCCTGTACAATGTCATGAACCGTAGTCCATAGCTCATCAGGCACTCTATCTATCAGATCTAGGCCCTTAAATCTATTTCTCACTTCCACTGTATAATCATAAGGGATTTGATTTAGGTCATACCTGAATGGTCTAGTGGTTTTCCCTACTTTCTTCAATTTAAGTCTGAATTTGGTAATAAGGAGGTCATCATCTGAACCACAGTCAGCTCCTGGTCTTGTTTTTGTTGACTGTATAGAGCTTCTGCATCTTTGGCTGCAAAGAATATAATCAGTCTGATTTCAGTGTTGACCATCTGGTGATGTCCATGTGTAGAGTCTTCTCTTATGTTGTTGGAAGAGGGTGTTTGTTATGACCAGTGCATTTTCTTGGCAAAACTCTATTAGTCTTTGCCCTGCTTCATTCTGTATTCCAAGGCCAAATTTGCCTGTTACTCCAGGTGTTTCTTGACTTCCTACTTTTGCATTCCAGTCCCCTATAATGAAAAGGACATCCTTTTTGGGTGTTAGTTCTAAAAGGTCTTGTAGGTCTTCATAGAACCGTTCAACTTCAGCTTCTTCAGCATTACTGGTTGGGGCATAGACTTGGATTACTGTGATATTGAATGGTTTGCCTTGGAAACGAACAGAGATCATTCTGTCATTTTTGAGATTGCATCCAAGTACTGCATTTTGGACTCTTTTGTTGACCATGATGGGTACTCCATTTCTTCTGAGGGATTCCTGCCCACAGTAGTAAATATAATGGTCATCTGAGTTAAATTCACCCATTCCAGTCCATTTCAGTTCGCTGATTCCTAGAATGTCGACATTTACTCTTGCCATCTCTTGTTTGACCACTTCAAATTTGCCTGGATTCATGGACCTGACATTCCAGGTTCCTATGCAATATTGCTCTTTACAGCATCGGACCTTGCTTCTATCACCAGTCACATCCACAGCTGGGTATTGTTTTTGCTTTGGCTCCATCCCTTCATTCTTTTTGGAGTTATTTCTCCACTGATCTCCAGTAGCATATTGGGCACCTATGACCTGGGGAGTTCCTCTTTCAGTATCCTATCATTTTGCATTTTCATACTGTTCATGGGGTTCTCGAGGCAAGAATACTGAAGTGGTTTGCCATTCCCTTCTCCAGTGGACCACATTCTGTCAGATCTCTCCACCATGACCCGCCCATCTTGGGTTGCCCCACGGGCATGGCTTAGTTTCATTGAGTTAGACAAGGCTGTGGTCCTAGTGTGATTAGGTTGACTAGTTTTCTGTGAGTATGGTTTCAGTGTGTCTGCCCTCTGATGCCCTCTTGCAACACCTACCATCTTACTTGGGTTTCTCTTACCTTGGGCATGTGGTATCTCTTCATGGCTGCTCCAGCAAAGCGCAGCCATTGCTCCTTACCTTGGATGAGGGGTATCTCCTCACCGCCGCCCTTCCTGACCTTCAATGTGGGATAGCTCCTCTAGGCCCTCCTGTGCCCTACTGTTAAAATGTCCACAGTACTCAAAGCAATCTACAAACTTAATGCAATCCCTATCAAAATACCCATGGCATTTTTCACAGAAATACAACAAATAATCCTAAAATTTGTATGGAACCACAAAAGACCCTGAGTAGCTAAAGAAATCTTGAGAGGGCAAAAAAAAAAAAAAAGGGGGGCTAGAGGTTTCATGCTCCCTGACTTCAGACTATACTGCAAAGTTACAGTAATTAAAACAATATGTTACTGGCATGAAATCAGAGTCATAGATCAATGGAGCAGAATATACAGCCCAGAAAAAAATTCACACACATAAGGTCAATTAACTTACAACAAAGGAGGCAAAATATACAATGGAGAAAATTTTCTTTGATAAATGATGCTATGAAAAATCTGACAGGTATGTTAAAGAATCAAACTGGACTACTTTCTCACATGGTTTACAAAACTAAACTCAAAATGAATTAAAGGCCTAAATGCAAGACCTGAAAGCACAAAGAAAGAAGATAATATAGGTAGTACACTCTTTAACATAGGTCTTATCAATATCTTTTTGGATCTGTCTCCACAGGCAAGGGAAAAAATAGCAAAAATAAACAAATGGGACCTACTCAAACTAGAAAGCTTTAGCACAGAGAAGCAAACCATCAACAAACAAAAAGGCAAATTACAGAATGGAGAAGATATTTGTCAATGATACATTTGATAAAAGGTTACTATCCAAAATATATAAAGAACTCATACAATGCAATATCAAAAACAAACAAACAACTTGATTAAAAACTAGGCAGGAGACCTAAATATGTATTTTTGCAAAGAAGATACACAGATGGCCAACAAGCACATGAAAAGATACTCAACATCACTAATCATTAGGCAAATGCAAATTAAAACCACAATGAGGACTTCACTGGTGGCTCAGTTGTAAAGAATCCACCTGCCAATGCAGGAGACACCCGTTCAATCTCTGGGCTGGGAAGATCACACATGTTGCAGAGCAACTAAGTCTGTGCCCCACAACTAATGAGCCTTTGCTCTAAAGCCTGGGAGCTTCAACTACTGAACCCACGTGCCACAAATACTGAAGCCCAAGTGCCCTAGAGCCCATGCTCCACAACAAAAGAAGCCACTTCAATGAGAGGCCCTCGCACCAAAACTAGAGAGTAGCCCCCACCTGTTGCAACTGGAGAAAACCAGCTTGCAACAACAAAGACCCAGCCCAGCCATTAATAAATAAGTAAACTTAATCTATAAAAAAAAAAATCACAATGAGATATCACCTCACATCTGTCAAAATAGTAGTAAATAAATAAGTAAATAAAAAGGACAACAAATAATTGTTGACAAGGATGTGGAGAAATGGAAACTCCAGAACACTGATAGAATATAAATTGATACAGCCACTATGGAAAACAGTATAGATTTTCCTCAAAATATTAAAAATAGAAGTACCATGTGATCCAGCAATTCCACTCCTGGAGTTATATCCAAAGAAAAGGAAAACACTTATTTGAAAAGAGATATCCCCTTTAATGTTCATAGTAGCATTATTTGCTGTACTGTTCCAAGTCACTTCAGTCATGTCCTACTATTGCAAACCCATGGACTGTAGCCCACCAGGCTCCTCTGTCCATGGGATTCTCCAGGCAAGAATACTGGAGTGGGTTGCCATGTCCTCTTCCAGGGGATCTTCCTAACCCTGGGGTGGAATCCGCATCTCTTATTTCTCCTGCATTGGCAGGCAGATTCATCACTAGTGCCACCTGGGAAGCCCAGCAGCATTATTTACAAAAGTCAAAATATGGAGGCAACCTAAGTGAGATGAGGGGAAGGGCAAGTGAAGAAAGGAAGTGAGATATATAAGCTATAAGGTATAAATACATAAGATACACAGAAGTGATTAACACAGAGAATATAGTCAATTGAAAAAAAACTTATGTGGTGTCTAATAGAAATATTGAATCATTATGTTGTACACTTGAAACTAATATTTTGAGTAATCTCACTTCAATAAAAAATCTAAATAATATTGTTTTTAATAATGTATTTTTGTGAAATAATTTGAACTTTCCAAGTGAGTTTTATTTAATTATCAGTGGATAAATTCAACCTGAAAATAGCTTCGTTATTTATTGATCAAGACACTTTGTTAAATACCTTGGATAAGACTATGAAAAAAGGTGGGCAGTTAATTCTTATAGATTCCTATATATTTAATAAACATTTAACCTCTGATTTAGTCAAGCTAAATCTTAATCAAATTATGATAACACAGTATTTTATGAAAAAAGGGTATCAAACAACACCCTCTACAAACATAGAAAAAAGAAAATTAAAATATGCTAATAAAGTGTGTCTGAAACCTTTCTAGCAAAAGACTTCTTTTAATCAGGAGATACACAGATTCAAATGGTACCTGATTTCAACATGTTTAGCACCTTATTTAATTTGAGGAAATGTGTTTGAAGCATTCAGACAGGACTACATTTTTTTTGACACTGAAAACTGCACAAGAAGTCTCCATTTTCCATAAGACAATGTGAGAAACTAAATCATAGGCTGATAGATGATATTTTGACAGCCTAACTAACCAGTATTTCAACCATATTACTAAACATAACATTTTAAAGACAATCCAGAATGAAAGTTGATATTATTGATCCAAAAGGGAAAAAGCACTCAATTCAAGCCCTGTGCAATGGTTTATGTCCGATCACTGCTAGTCTGTACCAGAAATTTGTGTCAGTCACGTTTTTCGAAACTTTTCACATCATATGTGTTTGTGTGTTAGTCGCTCAGTCATGTCCAACTCTTTGTGACCCCATGGACTGTAGCCCTCCAGTATCCTCTGTCCACCGGATTTTCCAGACAAGAATACTGGAGTGGGTTGCTATTTCCTCCTCCAGGGGATCTTCCCAATCCAGAGATTGGGAATCTGCTGCATTGCAGGCAGATTCTTTACCATCTGAGCCACCAGGGAAGCTCATCATATAGATGCTACATAAAACTCAAGTTGGACAAAAATCAGGAAAGAAAAGAAAAATCAAAATCACATTTTATGTACTTGAATTATTTGATATATTTTGATGCATTTTAAGCATGCAAATATTCCTAATTAAAAAAAAACTATCTCTGATTCTAAATAGAATAGCATATACAATAGTTGTAATGTTACATCATAAGAGACAGTTTTCCAGACTTTCTAAGGTCTAGATGGCAAATATGTGACTATCAGTGAGCAGTAGAGTCTCCAGTGTCCATGACAGATAGCACTATATCATCAGAGCAGAGTTTTTCAGCTGAAGCCAAATTTGTTTTCAGAACATACATGGTACTCCAGACACTATTACTATTCTATTCTGTTATTTGAAATTTGCCATCCTAAAATTAGGCAAATACTAGTTCTGTGAGTGTCTAAATATTGTTAAAGTGAATCTGATATTGATTTTTAAAATATTTTTAGTATTAAATATTTTATTTTTGCATTTGCCCATAATGTTTACTAGTGTCACACGAGTGTATGTTCCTCGGTTCTTTGTCTCATCACAACAAAGATTTGGAGCGACGGACATTAAAGCCCTCGGCGTGTCACAGCTCTTGGGTCTTGGACAAACCGTGCTACAGCCCTTAGGCAAATCAGTGTTACAGCTCTATTTTATTTAGAAGATAGCAGGAGAATCCAAGACTTGAAGAGAAGAGAGTGGAGGAGTGCATGGGGAGGGAGGGAGAGAGAGTGAGAGAGAGAAAGAGAGAGAGAGAGAGCGCGCATGCACGCAGGAGAGAGTCCGAGAGAAAGCACTTTGGCTCCTCCTTTTATATGTTTTTTCCTCTACCTGGGCCTGCCCTATGCAAATTGGGCTTAGCCAGGAGTGCTGTTTGTTCTGTTTGTTCTGCCTGAAGTCTTCACTCTGGTCCTTGAACCTTCCTTGTCTTTTAGCTACCGCCATTTTGGACTCCTTTTCCCTATTCTACCTACCTAACATTCCCCCCTCAAGAGATGGGAGGCCCAATTCTTTGGGAATAGGGGTGTCGAGGTCTTTCTGGCTACTTCCTGCTGAACTGGGGTGGCGAGGGGTATTGGGCTTCCCCCCTCTTGCTAGTCTCAATCCTCAGAGTCCTTACAGTGGTGTCCAAGGGTTTGTGATATTTTCCGTGGTCAGCTGTAGTTCTATATCTTTGTTGAACTGGCACTGCATGTTGTAGCTGGTTGACCTGGGCAGAGACAAAACAGGTTAGACAATTGACAGTACATGGAATAATCATAGGCATCATCAATATAGCATAACAAGGACTAGTAGGGACATTGGTCAATTTTAAATCCACATGGCCAGGATGGCTCAAGTCCCTCCTTGTTCAGGGATCAGAAGATCTATCTCCTGTCTGTTTTGGAGTACAGTCTCTGTCAAGCTGTGTTGGCTCCTTAGAGTTATCCTGAGAAATCTTATCCCCAGAAACCAGATTTGGGGGGTGTTCATTAGAATGGCACTCATTTGTAGTTCTGAATAGGTATCTGAGATCTCCCAGGGGCTCACAGGTATATTGAGTGTCCTCTTCTGTTTTCTTCCATGGCTTGACTCGTGAGTAGTGAATCCAGGAGTCATGTCCTGGTACCTTGACTGCTGTGGGGGTAGAAAGTATTACAGGGTAGGGGCCCTTCCATGTGGGCTGGAGTTGAGCCTTTGGGGACCCATCTTTCCAGACTTTAATTAGGACTTGAGTTCCTGGAGCATATAGTGGTGACTCTTTAGAATCTTTTGGGTCCTGGTTCATACCCTACAAGCATATATCCTGTTGGAATTGCCCAATGGCCATGGTATAAGACTGGAGGGTCTGAACCTCTGGATCTAGGAAGAGGTCATTGACATAAACAAAAGGTCTCCCATATAGCATCTCATAAGGACTAAGACCAACCTGTTCCTTAGGGGCAATGCGGGTACAGAGGAGAGCTATTGGTAAAGCCTCCTTCCATCCCAGGGAGGTCTCCTGGGTTATCTTTTTATTGCTGATTTTAAGAATTGATTGGCTCTTTCTACTTTTCCTGAAGATTGAGGCCTCCAGGCACAATGGAGATAATAAGTAATGCCCAATGCTTTCGAGACTCCTTGGGTGACCTTAGAAGTAAATGATGTCCCATTGTCACTTTGTAATGACCTGGGCAGACCAAATCTTGGAATGATTTCATGGAGCAGTTTTTTTATCACCTCCTCAGCCTTCTCGGTCCGGGTGGGAAAGCCTTCAATCCATCCTGTAAATGTATCTATCATGACTAATAGGTATTTATACCCTTGAGAAACTGGCATCTGGGTGAAGTCCATCTGCCAGTCCTCTCCTGGGTAGGCCCCACGTTGTTGGATGGGCTGGGCCAGCTGGGGTCTTTGAGCTCCTTGAGGGTTGTTTAACTGGCAAATGGGACAAGAGGAGACCACCTGTCTTATAGTTGTTTGGAGGCCTGTTCCTCTGAAGGACCTTTCTAGTAATCTTTGGAGGGCCTTTTCTCCTAAATGAGTAGTGGCATGTAAGGAGTTAACCAACTTCCATTGGAGGTTTCCAGGCAGAAAAAGGAGTCCCTCCTTTTGGAACCACCCCATATGATCTTGAAAGCCCTCGCTCTTAGCTTTAAGAGTCTCACCTTCAGTATATGAAGGAGTTCCTGGCAAATTAGTCTGTGGAACTAAGGTGGCAATCCTTATTAGGTCATGGTTCTGTAATGCTGCTCTCCTAGCTGCCTGATCAGCTGCTTGGTTTCCTTGTGCCACTTCCGTGTTCCCTTTTTGGTGTCCTTTACAGTGGGAGACTGAAACCTCAGTGGGCAGATGGGCCGCCTCCAAGAGTCGAAGAATCTGATCACCATATTTGATTGGGGACCCTCGGGTGGTCAAGTGGCCCCTTTCTTTCCAAATAGCCACATGTGCATGTAGCACCAGAAAGGCATACTTGGAGTCAGTGTAAATGGCTATTCTTTTTCCTTTTCCCAGCTCTAAAGTTCGAGTCAGGGCTATGAGCTCAGCTAATTGGGCTGAAGTACCTGGTGGCAGAGGCTTAGCCTCTATGGTCTCAAAATTGGAGACCACTGCATACCCGGCTCTTCTTTTTCCATCCAAGACAAAGCTGCTTCCATCAGTGTACCAGATTTCCTCAGGATTTGTCAGAGGATCTTCTGACAATCCCTCTTGGGGTTTTGTCCAGTGGTCCAAGGTTTCTAGACAAGAGTGAAATGGGAGAGAGCCCTCGGGGGTAGGTAAGAGGGTGGCTGGGTTAAGAACCTCACAAGGGGATATAGTGAGGCCTGGATTTCCATCAGCATTACTTGATATCTGAGGATTCTTTGATCAGACATCCATAAATGGCCTCTCCCATTTAGGAGTTGTTTTACTTGGTGGCTGGTAAAAATAGTTAGTTTGCCCCCAAAGGAGAGTTTTAAAGCATCTTCTATCATGATTGCAATAGCTGCAAGATTTCGAAGGCAGGGGGGCCAACGTTGGGAAGTTGGATCGAGCCTCTTGGATAAGTAAGCTACAGGCTGGGGCTCAGATCCAAACCTTTGAGTTAACACTCCCAAGGCTATTCCCTCTCTTTCATGGACATAAAGTTGGAATGCTTTTTCTGGGTCTGGCAACCTCAAGGCAGGTGCCTGAGTTAAGGCCTGTTTTAGTGTAGCCTCTGCCTCCTTTTGAGGAGTTCTCCACATCAGTGGGATTGAATCATCTCGTCCCTTTAAGCTTTCATATAACAGCTGGGCAATTAGACCATAATTGGGTACCCAGATTCTACAATAACCAGTTAGCCCCAGGAAAGCTCACAATTGTTTTCGAGTCGTGGGGGAAGGCAACTGGAGGATTCCTTGTACCCGATCAGAGGACAACCTCCTGGACCCGTGTGTAATCTGAACTCCCAGGTAAGTGACCTTTGTCTTGACCATCTGTGCCTTAGCACGGGAGACTTTATATCCCCTTTCCTCCAAGAAGTTTAGAACCTGAATTGCATGTTGTTGGGCACTTTTCTCATCTGGAGAGCAGATTAGTAGGCCATCTACATATTGTAATATTTTCCCATTAGGTCCCAGATCCAGATCTAGGAGATCCCGGCTAAGGGCCTGTCCAAACAGGTGGGGGCTATCTCTGAACCCCTGAGGTAATACTGTCCAAGTCATCTGTTGGTGTTTTTCTCCTGGGGCCTCCCACTCAAAGGCAAAAAGGTATTGGGATTCTTTAGCCAGTGGTATGCAAAAAAATGCATCTTTGAGATCCAAGACTGTAAACCATTTGGCACTGGGTGGGATTTCTCCCAAGATTACATAGGGATTGGGTACTGTGGGATGGAGGGGGACTACAGCTTCATTTATGATCCAGAGATCTTGAACCATTCACCAGGTTCGGTCTTTTTTCTTTACTGAGAGGACTGGGGTGTTACATGGCGAACTGGTGGGGACCAATAGCCCACAAGCAAGGAATTTATTTATTAAAGGCTGTAGTTCCTCTCGAGCCTCTCTTTTGAGAGGGTATTATTTCCGGTTAGGAAACCGAGTGGAATCTCGGAGGACAATGATGACCGGTTCAGCTTGGTGGGCTCGTCCAGGAATCCCCTGGTCCCACACCTGGGGGTTAATTTTGTCTTCCCATAGTTTTTGGTCCCTCTCTATTGAAGGTGTAATGGGTTCTTCAGTAGTAACCAGGAGCTGTAGAGCTCTAGGGACGGAAAAACTTCCCATCACAAGGGCGGTCCCCAGTTTAGTGAGTATATCTCTTCCCAATAAGGGGGTAGGACACTCAGGGACCACCAGAAACTGGTGGGAAAATATTTGTCCATCCCAGCAACAAAGAAGTGCTCGGGTGAATCTTTTAGTAGTTGCTTTTCCTGTAGCACCCAAAATGGTACAGGTTTGGGAGGAGAAGGCTCCGGAGTAGGAGATCAAGACAGAGTAGGTAGCCCCTGTGTCAACCAAGAAATTCTCGGACCTACCTGCCACATCCAGTTGCACCCTTGGCTCCAGCCCCGTGATGGTTATCTGTGACAGGCGGGCTGGCTGGAGCGGGCCGCTTCAGTCCTCTTGAACCATCGTGAGGGCAGGCTTGGCGCTTGACCTTGAGGCTCTTGGGTCCGGAGGGCAGAGTGCCGCCCAATGTCCCAGTTGATGGCATTTGTGATAAGCCATTCTAGGAGACTTGTCACGGTTTGGACATTCTTTGGCCCAATGCCCCACCTGTCTACAGATCAGGCATCTGTCTTGTGCCTTGTCCCTCAAGGACTCGGGGTTTGCCATAGGGCTTCTCTGGAGGGCAGCTAGCATCTGGGCATGCCTTGTCTCTTTCTTTCTCTCTTTCTCCTGGGCCTTGGCCTCCTTCTCCTGTTCCCTGTTATAAAAGGTATTGGTGGCTGTCTGGACCATCTCATCTAAAGAGGCAGTAGGGTCCTGCTGTTGTAGCTGCTATAACTTAATTCTGATATCTGATGCACAGTGGGACAGGAATTTGTCCTTTAAAATCACCCGTCCCTCGTAAGAGTATAAGTCCAGGTTGGTAAACTTTTGGAGTGCCTCTTTTAGCCTCTCCAGAAAGGCAATGTGGTTCTCATTGGGCTCCCGAGTTATCGCTGAGACTGGGCACAGTCCCACAAGTAATAGGCTTCTTTATGTTTCCATGGGTGGACTTCCTTAGGGGTGAGTCTTTCTGAAGCTTATCCTACCCAGAACTGTTACAACCTGAGAGCCAGGCGTCCCCGGGTCAGGGTGCAGATCCCCAGGCAGGCTGAGGTGTGACAGCCTCCTAGAGATCGAATTCCCGGGCAGGTCGAGGCATGATGGCCTCCCGAGAATTGGGTCCCTGGGCAGGTCGAGGCGTGACGACCTCCTGGGACTAGAGGATCCCCGAACAGGTTGAGACCTGACAACCTTTCAAAGACCGATCCCTAGGCAGGTCAAGGCGTGATGACCTCCTGGGACCCCCTGGACTGGAGTTTGGGTGTCCCCAAGATCTCCAGTGTGACCAGTATTGGGTAGGATTAGGGGGTTGGATATTATAGAGTATTTCCCTCCCAAGTCCAGCTATTTTCTGGTTGTCTCTCCAGAAGATTGTAGAGGCAACCTTGTGGGTCTGGATGGGGCTCAGGAAAAGAGCATGAAACCAGAGGGAAGGGGGCAGAGCTCAACCTTTGAAAGAATGACATAGCACGAGGGTATAATGCAAACCAATTAAAATCAGTTGGGTCCAAGATGACAAGTCAAATTCAAGTAAACCTTAATCCCCAATCTATAAGCCAACAGACACACCCAGAGGTGGCAAGACAGCTCCAAGGCACAAGATCAGAAGAGGGAGGAGTGGGTGGTTCCCCAATGGCTGGGATGATCCTCTCACTCATTAGCTATGAATTCCATCCCCTCACAAAACCTAGCCAGGCCTAATTCCATGGCTGCAGCCCTTCCCCTCGGCAGTGGTTCACACCCTGAAGGGTGGCTTCTCTCTGGATCCTAACAAATCTACCTCTTATAGCTTTGTCTCTCAATGAATTTTTGCAATAAGGCATCAGAGCCTGAGTTTCATTAGTTTTGGCCGGGCTTGAGTCTTGGGAGAGAGCTGAAGGACAGGAGGAAAAAGCAGTGGGAAAAACATGCCAAGGAATCCCCTTCATAGCCCACTGGAAGATTTGCTAAATATCTGACCAGTGCTCACAGTTTCATTGGTCTGATCCTTGGCATAAAGAAGAGAAAGGAGAGAAGAACCCCCACTGGCTTGTGTAATAGCTACTGGGGCTCAGCAGATAGCGCCTTTGGGACATGCTGAGGAGTAGCCTCTCCAGAGTCCCTCAGTTGTGCCCCTGCCACCCGCCTGTTTGCGGGAGGTTCGAGGAAACAAGAAACAAGAGATTGTAAAGGTCCCTCCAGCCATAGGAGTGAGGACCTCTTACCTTAACTGGAGGTCTTCTGGAATCTGAGACTGGGCCGCGTGAGCTTTCTGCTGAGTTAGTTTTTCGCTGTCCAGTTTCCAGCACGATGGGCCTTCCCCTGCATTGGGTTTCTTCGCCTTCCGCTTCTAGCGTGGGAGCTTCGCTGAGTTGGGCTCCTGCTGTGCTTGGCCTCTTCCACGCAGAGGTTGTTTCAGCCAGGTTATATCCAAGTCACAGCACCATAGATGTCACACGAGTGTATGTTCCTCGGTTCTTTGTCTTGTCACAACAAAGATTTGGAGTGATGGACATTAAAGCCCTCGGCGCGTCACAGCTCTTGGGTCTTGGACAAACCGTGCTACAGCTCTTAGGCAAATAATCAGTGTTACAGCTCTATTTTATTTAGAAGATAGCAGGAGAATCCAAGACTTGAAGAGAAGAGAGTGGATGAGTGCATGGGGAGGGAGAAAGAGAGAGAGAGAGAGAGAGAGAGCGCGCATGCACACGGGAGAGAGAGTCCGAGAGAAAGCGCTTTGGCTCCTCCTTTTATATGTTTTTTCCTCCACCTGGGCCTGCCCTGTGCAAATTGGGCTTAGCCAGGAGTGCTGTTTGTTCTGTTTGTTCTGCCTGAAGTCTTCACTCTGGTCCTCGAACCTTCCTTGTCTTTTAGCTACCGCCATTTTGGACTCCTTTTCCCTATTCTACCTACCTAACACTAGGCTATTGCCAAGATCCAGAAAAGGATTCAAACTTGAAAAAGAAAGAAAAGTGAGCATATTTGTGACTAGGCTAATTAAAAGAAAACCGTTAATTATATGCATTTCTAAAACTTATGTTTTTAAAATAATGTATTAGAAGACAGTTAAGATATAAAAATTAACTTAAAAAGTAAACCTAAACAACCCATTAAAGTATTAATTATTTGGAATTATATGAAAACACATTCATCATTCTCTCTGAATATTGGATTAAAATATTAAACCACAAGTATGAGTTAACAAAGATACCTGGGGACTTAAAATACCATCTATGATCCACTGGACAGCATGAGGATGTGTAGAGCCTTGACAGAATCTTTTTCTCACTGTGTTTCAGTAGGTCTGCAGTGCCATCTTTTGATTATTTCCGTATTTCCTGAATGTACAATTGGCGTAACCATAATTGGCAACTGGTACAAACTCAACAATGGTTGCCTGACTCATGGAGTAAGAGTGGTTATGGAAGAGAACCAACATGGAGACCCTCCACCCCATCCCCACTAGGTTTCCTTTCCTCCTACACTACACAATACAAAACAAAAGGAACTTACTGAGTAGTACCACCGCTGCAAAACAAAGATACTAAAGATGATGCTATCTACCAAGTGCTCACTCTCCTTTTGGCCGGTGCAAAATCTAGGTGGGTCTTGGGAATGACTGCAGGTTATTATAAACTTTAGGAAGGTAGTGATTTCAACTGTGATTTTCATTTCAGATATGGGTCTATGACAGCATAGATATTCCATAGCCTCTTGTATGCTGTATGCAGTTATTGACTTAGAAGCCATTTTCTCTATCTATATTAATAAGGACAATCAGAAGTAGATCACTTTCACCTGGATAGAGTAGTACATCTTCACTGTTTTAAATTACATTTATACCAATATGTGTTCGGTCATCATATAATTGGTAGGATCTTGAGACTTCTGATATGTCACAGAACTCCAAGCTCATTCATCCTTTCTATGAAAATATGCTAATTTGCCTTGAGAAACAAGAACTCATAAGTATCTTAAATATTTTAGAAATGTACAGATATGCTAGAAGGTTATATGGTAAGTTGAAAGAAATTCCAGGCACCTGTCACATCAGTGCAATGATGTTCTATTTTCTGGGGCTTGTTTGGAATAGATTTGCCATACTTCCCTAGTGGCTCAGACAGTAAAAGCATCTGTCTACAGACATGTGGGAGACCTGGGTTCGATCCTTGGGTTGGTCAGATCCCCTGGAGAAGGAAATGGCAATCCACTACAGTACTATTGCCTGGAAAATCCCATGGACAGAGGAGCCTGGTAGGCTACAGTCCATGGGGTCGCAAAGAGCCGGACACGACTTCACTTTCACGTAAAGGTAAATTGCTGTACTTTGTACTGTCTACCACAAAAAAAGAGGCATAGTGGGATTTTTGGATTTTGGAGGCAACATGTACCGCATTTGGGTACACTGTTCTTATCATTTTGCTGAGCAAACTACAAGGGTTCCTGTTTGGAGTAGGACTCATAAAAAGAGAGAGTTCTTCAAGTCCAGGCTGCTGTGTAAGCTACCTAAGACTTGAGTATCATGACCAATGATACTTTAAGTGTCTTTTGCACTTATGAATGCTCTATGGAGACTCTGCTGAGCTCCAGTAAGGGAAACATTGGGCAGATCCATAATTTGGAGCAGTGTCTTGTCATCCTCTGTCAGTAACGATTCTCCATTTGAGAAGCAGCTCCTAGCTAATGACTGTTAAAGATTGAACATCTGGCTATAAGACATCAAACAAATATTAGGCCTAAGTTTCCTTCACCAACTCAACATTTTGTGTTCCAATAAATAAAGAAATTAGACATGCACTGGGATCATATATGAAAGACACAGTCCAACTATAATGGATTTGGAAGACATGCAAATTGCACAAATAGTTGGCTCAAACATCCACAGGACCTTCTTTGTTGGTTTGTTACCCTTCTTTGACCTCTTCTTTGGTGTTTGGCTAGTTCTTGCAGCCAGGTAACGAAAGATAATATTTGGAGGTCTGGTTTATGGATGGATCTGTATGGTATGTTGATACTAGCCAACATTGGATACATACTGTCTATTGATGGTCGCACAAACGGTCAACAGGAGAACACATATTCATCTGGAGCAGAGAAATGGCACTGGCTGCCTGGTCTAGAGTCAATAATGTGTTGAGAATGCCAGGCATTCTCTAGTATAAGATGCCAAGTTTAGTTCAATCATCTCTTCAAAATGCTCCTTTTAGGTCCAAACCTGAGAAAGACATTTCAGAATACACTAGTAAGCAGAGCAGACTCACATCTCACATGAATCTCTGTGTTTAGATTGGCAACCACTTTATAGTTTTCCCAAGGACAATTGTTGGTTATTTATCATTTTTTATGACTTGAGAACTTATTGTAGTAGTTTTCCTCAACTGAAGAATGGTTATTATATGAAGAAAATAATGTCCAAATGACATTTCTTTAGTTTAAAGAAGAATGTTGTCATTACTCAATTCTTATACTTTTTTTGTATTTTTAAACATTATTTACTTATTTGTCTATTTATTTATTATTTTTATTTTTGTCTGCACTTGGTCTTTATTGCTGCATGCAGAACTTCTCTAGTTGCGGTGCACAGGCCTCTCACTTCTGTGGCTTTTCTTGCTGTGGAGCATAGGTTCTAGGAGCAGACTTCAGTGTGGAACAACTAAATGCGTGGGTTTAGTTGCTCCTCGGCATGTGGAATCGTCCCAGACCTGCAATCTAACTCTTGTCCCTTTCATTGGTTGGTGGAGTCTTAACCACTGGAACACTAGGAAACCTTTTTCATTTCCTTTTTAAATACAGAATTTTATAATACATACTGTGACAGACCATGATGTTCAAACATAAGAAACTATTATTAATTTTTACCTTGTTATGCTCAGTATAGTGTATAGATTTATCACAGATTAACTAGTGTGCTATTGTTGTTGTTATTTAGTCACTAAGTTGTGTCTGACTCTTTGTGACCCCATGGACGGTAGCCCACCAGGCCCCTCTGTCCATGGATTCCCCCAGGTGTGCATACTGGAGTGGGTTGCCATTTCCTTCTCCAGGGCATCTTGCTGACCCCAGGACTGAACCTGTGTCTCCTTCATTGCAGGTGGATTCTTTACCACTGAACCACCAGAGAAGCCCAGTATGGTATCATTAGACATTTAATTTGTTTTTTGTAATTTTACTACTATAAAATCACCACAATAAGTATATTTGTATTTATCCTTTATATATAGTAAATCTATATCTTTATATACAGTAACAAGTAGCACCTTAGAATAAAAATTTTAAAAATTTCAAGTTAACATGTAAGGGAATATATAACATTTTAAAATGCTTGCATTAAAATATAGATTAGTATCAATAAATTATATATATAAGATATTAAAATAACTATTCAGTGATATAATTTGTCTCTTTATTAAATTCTTTTACATCCCTCAGTAAGGCCCTGTAATTCTTTTTATGTAAATTTTTGTGTATCTCTTTTTATACTTATTCCTAACTATGTCATATTTTTGTTGCTATTCTGAATGGATTTTCTATTTTATTTTTTATGTTCAAATTAGTTGTTAGTGGCATAAAAAAGCTATTGATTCTTACATACTTATTTGAAAATAGACACCTTTTTGAAAAGTTTTATTATTCAAATATTTTTACTAGAATAAAATATCTTTATTTCAGTAGGCAATGCAAATTGTATTTGATCTCAGTGTTCTTTGCCTTTTCACTGTAGATATTCATATTTCCATATACATTTTTTTAGAAAAAAAAGATAAAAATGAAAATAACTTGTGTAGGTATAAAATTCTTGGGTCACAATATTTTCCTCAGACTCTGATTTAATCCCAGTTTTGCCAAATTATTTTCAAGTCTAGTGCTGAGAGAGAAAAATTTTATACAATTTCCTGATTTGAGTGGACTTTAGTTAGCATTCCTTTGCCCTTTTGTAATGACTTTTCCCCCTGCTCCTACCATCCATTTTAATTACTATAACTTCTGAAGTTTATAGTAAACTTCAATCCTGCTTCCAAGGATTTTTCTATTGATGGAATCTATCCTAGGGACCCATACATCCTATCAGTACTGCTATTGGTTAAATGTGCTCAGTTGTTTTTAGGAGGATGTTTTTCCTAGGTGTTGAAAGAGATGACCAGAATATTTGGAAACTTGCCCTGTTTGCCTCAGAGATTTTTACCTGGGGTGTTAAGGTCAAGTTTCTGTTATAGACAGAGTGCTAGTTATGTAGGACTTGCAACAGAGAGGAATGTGAAACATGCTAATTTTTAACTTTTTAACCTAAGCCATGGACTTCCATGGTGGCTCAGTGGTAAAGAATCTGCCTGCCAATTCAGGAGATGCAGGTTTGATGCCTGGGTTGGGAAGATCCCCTGGAGAAGGAAATGGCAACGCACTCCAGTGTTCTTGCCTGGGAAACCCATGGACAGAGGAGCCTGGTGGGCTCTAGTCCATGGGTTTGCAAAGAATTGGACACAACTTAGTGACTAAACAACAACAACATTTTGTGAGTATTACATGATGCAAAGCTGAAACCATGTTCCAGGTCCACTAGGTGAAAATGAGATGATGAACTAAGACTTCTGAGCTTATCTGTAATTTAAAAATTAAAGAACAGAGAGTTGAACAGATTTTTCAGAACTGGCAATATTTTTACATGTGAGATAGGTAGTCTATACTTTTCTGGGTGGAAGGAAATTCTGTGAATCATTAAGTTAAAATCAAATTGGGAAAAAGGTCAATTGAGGGATTCATTTTTCATTAAATATATACGTCTCACCCCTTTCCTTAGATTTTACATTTTAAAGAGGTTGTTTTGGTTGCTACATTTTTGTTTTCTTTCTACCTAGTTCTGCTTTTCTGTCATGGCTTACAATATCATCTTTCAAAGACAATGCTGAAAGTTCTCTGGGGACTTGTGTTGCTTTATTGAGTAATCTTTGATCAGATTGTAATGGAAATCCCTGCAGGTGATATAAAATGTGTACATATATTTGAATACATAAAATATGTATTTTTTTATTTCATCCATCTTTGATATGTCTAAATATGGACTTATTTAGCATGTTGGCCTCCAAACAACAGGCTCATCTTGGGGGCATATTTCAAAAGAGTGATGATTTTAAAAATTGATGATGAAAATAATTGGATTTATAAATTCTTTGAAAATCAGGGATCCTGTCTCAACAGCAATAGTAAAAACTGCTACTGAAGTATACAGAAACTGAGACTAAAGATGTATAATGTCCTTGTTCTATTAAATATGTTTTAAATTGTGTTAACCATCATGATATTCACAAGCTTGGATGGCTTAAATGTTTAATACTAATACAGTTGTTTATTTAAACTGAGAGATAATTTGTATATAAAAGAAATATGTGATTCTACCTTTATTGACATTTATAAGTCCAACGAGCCTAGATTTTATGCATATATTATGTGTTCTTATATAGGTTCATATTACGTTTTGACAGAGAGCAGGGATACAAAAAATTAGGGTTATCCATTTGTTCAGATGTCACTCATTAAATTATCATTTTTTCCCCCTAAGGCTGTATTTACACTTGGATTGTTAGATGGGGTGTGCTGAAGAACAATCTCTAGGATTTGAAACAATTGCAAATAGCCATATTATGATAAGCAGTCGGAGCCAATAAGCTGCTTCAAAGCAATTCCCTTCTGTTTTCTTGTGAAAACAAAAGCGATAGTGAGGGTTTTAAAACTCCTTTTCAGAAAAAAAAAAAAAAAGGCAAACAAATAAATTGCCACCAACACAATGCAAATAAAAATACTTGAGATTACATTTCTGAGCTCCTATTTTATGTTATATCTTCTTTTTTGAGATGGTCAGTCAGTTATGCCCGTAAGAAATAACATAGGAAGGGAACCAGAAAACACAGTTTACTATAGTCTTAGTTCCTAGAGAAACAGAGTTACCACATGCCACAAGGGACCACACACAGAGGGGGTTGGGATGCCAAGGAATAGGGCTCGACCAAGCAGAGCCAGGATCCATGGACAAATACCTTAATTGAAGGGCACAGTAGAGTACACAAGAAAAGGGATGAGAAGATTTCATGGGTGGTTTGAATGTTACTAGGTGACGGGCAGTTGAGGACAGGAAGGAGAACTTGTGATACGGAGGGGCTAGCCCCATCCTTGGAGAAGGAAGTGGCAAGCCACTCCAGTGGTCTTGCCTGGAGAATCCCAGGGACGGGGGAGCCTGGTGGGCTGCCGTCTATGGGGTCGCACAGAGTCAGACACGGCTGAAGCAACTTAGCAGCAGCAGCCCCATCCTACTGGTGCATCAGATCTCTTGGGAGGGTCTGCATACTCTATTTTCAGGCATGTATATGTAGCAGGCAAAAAATAATGAAGTTTCAAAAGTTTATTGAACACTGTAACACTCCTAAGAATTAGAAAGATACTTAGACAGTATATTAAAAAGTAAAGACATCATTTTGCTGACAAAGGTCCATAGAGTCAAAGCTATGGTTTTTCCAGTAGTCATGTACGGATGTGAGAGTTGGACCATAAAGGAGGCTGAGCATGGAAGAATTGAAGCTTTTGAATTGTGGTGCTGGAGAAGACTCTTTAGAGCCCCTTGGACTACAAGGAGATCAAACCAGTGAATTCTAAAGAAAATAAACACTGAATATTCTCTGGAAGGACTGATGCTGAAGCTGAGGCTCCAATACTTTGACCACCTGATGCGAAGAGCTGACTTATTGGAAAAGACCCTGTTGCTGGGAAAGATTGATGGCAGGAGGAGAAGGGGGCAATAGAGGATGTATGAGAAGGTTGGATGGCATCACTGACTCAGTGGACATGAGTTTGAGGAGATAGTGAAGGAGAGGGAAAACCAGTATGCTGCAGTTCATGGGGTGGCAAAGAGTCGGACAAGACTTGGCCACTGAACAACAACAAAGGTTACCATGCTAATAACACAGTGTGTTCAGGGCCTTCAAGACCCCCTCACATTCAATTGTTCACTAGAAAGATTCATAGAACTCAGAAAAGTTATTACACCTATTGGTTATGGTTTATTACAGTGAAATGATACAGATCAAAATCAGCAAAAGAAAAAGGCATATGGGTAGAGTCCAGGAGAGACCAGGCACAAGCTTTCAGTGGTCGTCTCCCACTGGAATCATGTGAATAGTACTTAATGATTCAAACAGTGACGCATACCAACACACATGGAATATAGCCAACAAGTGAAGTTTATCCAAGTGTTAGTCCCCAGGGATTTTACTGATTGTAGATAAGTAATCAGATATACCTGGCTGATCTTAGGTATTCAGTCTCCAGTCACACCTGAAGTCAAACTGGTTTTTCATGGCCTAAGACTCCCACCATAGATCACACTGTCATCAAAAATTATATGATATGCATTAAGGCCCAGGTTAAACAAGGATACTGTTACGAGGCAACATATTCCAAGGCTTAGAAGCTGTCTCCTAGAAACGGGTCAAGGGCCAGACTTTTCTTAATAATGTGCAGGGCTTGAACACCCCAGATCTGCTAGTCATCATTTTTTAAACTTTATTGAGGTATAGTGAAAGTGAAGTCGCTCAGTTGTGTCCAACTCTTTGTGACTCCGTGGACTGTAGCCCACCAGGCTCCTCCGTCCATTGGATTCTCCAGGCAAGAATACTGGAGTGGATTGCCATTTCCTTCTCCAGGGGGTCTTCCCAACCCAGGGATCGAACCCAGGTCTCCCGCATTGCAGGCAGACGCTTTAACCTCTGAGCCACCAGGGAAGCACTGATATACAAAAGTTGCATACATTTAATGTAAAAATCTTAATGAATTTGAATGTCTGCTTACACTTGTAATACCATTACCACAACTAAAGTACTAACAAACCATCACCTCCAAAATTTCCTTGAGTTCTTTTATGTTTTGTTTTTCTTTATTTCTGGTAGGACATAGCATAAAATCTATTCTCTCTATATATTTTAAAGTGCAAAATACTGTATTGTTATGGGTACTTTGATGTACAGCAGCTCTCTAAAACTTATGTAACTGAAAATTTATATCCACTAAAAGGCAATTCCACATTTTACACACACTCTTTTGCTCCTAATAACCACTATTCTATTCTTTGCTTCTATGGATTTGACTATCTTATGTACCTCATATTAATGGAATCATGCAGTATTTGTCCTTCAGCGATTGCTTATTTCACTTTGTAATGTCTTCCAGTTTCATTTATGTTGTTACAAATGGCAAGATTTCTTTCCTTTTTAAGAAATAATCTTTATGGAATAAATAATATCCCATTTAGAGAATTTTATAAATAATATTGCTCTGATTTATACTTTCACATTTTCTTCATCCATTCATCTCTTGATGGCCATTCGTGTTATTTCCATATTATGGCTATCGTAAGTAATGATGAAATGAACAGAGAAGTACAGATAACCCTTTGAGATCTGGATTTTGATTCTTTTAGATATGCACCCAGAAGTGAGATTGCTGGGTCAAATGATGGTTCTATTTTCAATTTTTTTGAGGAAACTTCATGTTATTTCCATAGTGGCTGCACCATTTGATATTCTTACCAAGAGTATATAAGACTTCCTTTTTTTTCCACCTCCTTGCTAACACTATCTTCTATTTTTTGATAAGAGCTACCCTAACAGATGTGAGGTGACATCTCATTGTGGTTTTGCTCTGAATTTCCCTATTAATTAGGCATTTTGAATATCTCTTTGTTTTGTATTTGGTAGCCATATAGCTGTCTTCTTTGGAGAAATGCTACCCAAGTCATTTGTATATTTTTTTAAAGTCAGGTTATTTGTTTCTTTCCCTATTAGATTGTAGAAGATTCTTACATATTTTGGATATTAATCCATTATTAGGTAGATTGTTTGCAAATCTTTTCTCCAATCTGTTTGTTATCTTGTCTCTTGATTGTTTTCTCTATGTAGGTTTTTAGTCTTTTATATTTCACTTGTCTATGTTCTGTTTTTTTGCATGTAGCTTTGGTATCAAATCCAAGAAATCATTGCCAAGACCAATATCAAGACATTTTTCTTCTATGTTTTCTCAATAAGTCTTACATTTTAGGGATATTCTTTTAAGTCTTTTATACATTTTGAGTCAATTTCCACATATAGCGTTAAAATGGGGCTTCTCCTGTAGTTCAGTGGTAAAGAATCTGCCTGCAGGAGCTGCAGGAGATGAAGGTTTGATTTCTGGGTTGGGAAGATCCTCTGGAAGAGAAAACGGCAACCCACTCCAGTATTCTTGTCTTGAGAATCCCATGGACAGAGGAGGCTGGCGGACTACAGTCCACAGCATCATAATGAGTCAGATACAATTGAAGCAACTTAGGATGAACACACATAGTGTAAGATATGAGTTCAGTTTCATTCTTTTACGAGTGGGTATGCAGTTTTCCCAACACCACTTGTTGAAGAGACGATCTTATTTCCATTTATGTATTATTGGCACCATTGTTGAGATCAATTACCATGTATATTTGGATTTATTTCTATACTCTCTGCTCTGTTCCTTTGGTCAATATGTCTCTTTTTAAACTGCTATCATATTATTATTATTTTTACTGTAGCTTTGTGATGTATTTTGAAGTCAGAAAGTGTGATGCTCTCAGCTTTCTTCAAGATTTTTTTTTTTTTTGTCTATTTAGGACATGACTTAGCAACTGTACAACAACAAAGATCTTTTATAGTTCCATAGAAATTTAGGTATTTTTTTCTTGTGATGGAATTTTGTTAGGGATTACATTAAATCTATATATCTCTTTGGGTAGTATTGTCATTTTAACAATATTAATCTTATGATCCATGGATACTAAATATCTTTCTATTTATTTATTTCTATTTAATTTGTTTCACCAGTGTTTTATAGTTTTCACTATAAAACACAGGTCTTTCACTTCCTCATTTAAATTTATTCTTAAGTATTTTGTTCTTTGATACTGTTATAAATAGGATTATTCCTTTAATTTCCTTTTTATATAGTTGGTGTGTGGAAATAACTGATTTTCACACACTGATTTTGCATCCTGCAATTTTGATGAATTTATTAGTTCTAACAGTTTTTGGCTGAATCGATATTTCTATGTATAAGATTGTATCATCTGCAAACTGAGACAATTTTACTTTCTTTCCAACTTAGATGGCTTTTATTTCTTTTTCTTGAATAATTGCTTTGTCTAGGATTGCCATAAGTGACTATGTTGAATATAAGTAATCAAAGTAGATATCCATGTCTTTTTCTTCTTGTTTTAGAGGAAAAACAGATTTTACTGTTGAGTCAAGATTTGAGGCAGACCCTGTTCTAGATCCAGGGGAACAATTATTTAAAATGGTAAGATCACTTTTAAAAATAAAATTTACATTATGCAAGGGGAAGGCACTAAATAAATGAATAAATAAAGAATACAATTTCAGAGTTTGAAATGTAATTAAAATAAAAGGGTATCATGGTATTGATAGAAATTTTGGCTGGAGATTTTATTTTACATTGTTTGATGAGATCAGATAAGATCTCTTTGAGGAAATTATGTTTAAGCTGCTGCTGCTGCTATACAGCTATATAAAAATAAGGGAAAACATTAAATTTAGTAATTAAAGCTAACCTGTGACATACACTCATTAATAAGTGTAAGTTACTTAAGAAAATAGGAAAAGCCTAGTGTAGGGAAGGCAGATTTTGGGGGCACATGCATCTTGATCATATGTTGGAGTTGAATAGGAAGAAGGCAAAGTTTTTCTGACAACAGATGTAGAAATGGCTAAAATAACTCTGGATAACAAGATATTTTGTAAATTAAAAAAATGAATAGAAGAATTGTCACTGTAGATTTGGCAATCCCCAGTACTGTTATTTTATATGTTTGTTTTGAAAAATGTAAAATTTTAAAAAGGGCTATAGTACCTTTTTTTTTTTCTTTCATTTGAAGGGTCAAATCTCTGCCCATATATAAGATTATTAGGGAGTGGTAGGAAATAGAGATGGATAATAGGGAACTGAAAATCAGTTTAATGGGTGCCTTCAATGCCAGTAAATGAGGGTTTCTTGGGTGCTTATTATCATATAGGACTAAAGAGGTATTATTGTGTTCTTTGTATTACCACTTAACAGTTAATGGTGGAAAAGAATGAATGGGTCAGGAAGGCAAGAGGCAAACTCCCCAAATTCTTTATAAAATGTGGTAATTATTGCTAAATATGACATTAATGACAAAAATAATGACATTACTAACAGTGTAGCAGCATAATGTGGTATAAAGGGCATAGGCCTAACAGGTCAGTAAATCTATGTCTGCTATTAACTGGTTGTGTGACCATAAATAGGTCACTTTACATCACTTAACTTCAGTTCTTCCATTTTTAAATTAACCTTTTAAGGTTCTTCTAAGTTTAAAAATTGTATGATTTAATGTTGAGTGCCTTGTAATAAGATTTAGTTATAATTTGTGTCAAAACTTGCTCAAAAAAAAAAAAAAAGAATCTGAGAATGAAAGGATTTGCATTTGATAATATTCTAGGTTGTATTTTCTGAGTCTCCTTTAATTATCTATATCCCAGTGCATGTGTTCATTAATAATCATTGTGGGCCACATACAAAACAGTGGATTTGGTCTTTCTTCTGCTAATTCTGACTTCTCTCCATTTCAAAAACTTTTCTGCATGCCTCATGCAGATTTCAAGACACCATTAAATAACATGAAATATTTATTTGTGATTTATATTAGATATAGTATTCAAAGAGGTATGTGCTTCATGAGTGAATGAGTTATGGGTTGAGGAATCTGATCAACAAATATTTAAAGTAAGAAAAATGTGGAATTGCAAAAGTGCCTATAGGTGTCTTGTTGGAACTTTGCCATTGCCATATTGTTAATCTTTCCTCTGCTCTTCGTCACTTATTATAAAAGGGGATATTCTTCAGAGAACAAGAATCTTTGTATATGTGCCTGACAATAAAAAAGGTAAAAACAAAGTGTTAAGAAATTAAACAGATATCTTCCTTTTTAAAAGATATCTTCCTTTAAAAGAATATCCCCTTTTATAGTAAGTGATGAAGAGAGAACAGTATGGCAATCACAAAGTTCCAATAAGACATCTATAGGCAGTTTTGCAATTCCACAATTGTATTTTTTATTCCTTTAAAGGGTTAAAAACAAAGTGTTAGGAAATTGAGCAGATAGATGGTTTCTTATCATATCTAAGTTTCACTTTTACTCTGTAGAGAGTAACACACTTTAAGAAGAAACTTGTGCTTCTTAACATATCTCCATTAAGATGATGTTTCTGTCTGTTCAAATGATATATAACTGGGTGGAAGTAAAATTTTTATCATTAACTCAAG
This sequence comes from Bos javanicus, assembly GCF_032452875.1. Lineage (NCBI taxonomy): Eukaryota > Metazoa > Chordata > Mammalia > Artiodactyla > Bovidae > Bos > Bos javanicus. The sequence continues at coordinate 39,131,008 of NC_083881.1, forward strand.
AAAGAATAATCAGCTACAATATTTGTGCATTTAGAATATAAGGCAAATTATCAACATATAAATATAATTCACACCAGTACAAATACAGGGTCAAGCAAAGAAGATAATTTTCTGTTAAATTGAATATTATCTGTCTCTTATTATTTAAAATATAGAAAAATAATTTTTTCAAGCAAGCACCCCATTCTTAACTCCCTTCTTAACAATTCAAGATTGTTATATTTGAAACGATTTCAGTCTTATACATATGTACCTAGTCAACTTCCCTCTGTGTATGGAATACGTAACATCTACAGAATTCAAGAAATATGATTTCAAACTCTCAATACTCTAGTGCACACATACACACATATTCCCGTAAGTTGTAAATAGCTGTTATCACTTGTTAGGATAACTTAATTAAACTTGCTTATTAAAAACCTTTAATTCGTTAGTGATAAAATCTTGATTAGTACACTTTCCTGCTAGGTGACCTTCTAATTTAATAGAAAATGAATTTTTAAATGGGAAAAAATGCCTGTGGCAGAGATTTTGTGCTAGTGAATAGAGTTTGCAATACACATAGGGACATATTTGAGCCTAATTAGTAAGGGTGCAAATGAATTTTTATTTCATACACCAGAAGTGTCATTGATGAACCACAGTGAGGAATTTGAAATGCATTCAGATTGGCAGTGTGGGACTGAAATCTGTGGGAAAATCACAAGCTAATTCATTGATTGCCTCTTGGAAATTACTGCTGTTAATTGTTAGGTAATTAACATGGAGCTACAATTATATTGGCCTAAGGGGGTGATTAATGTTTCAACATGTCACATTAGCAGCCGCTGGATTTTCAAAGCTTTTCTTTTCACATGGTAAAGGAGACAGATGGTATATTGTCTATGGATTTTTTTTTTAACTAAAGTTTATGCTGAAAGCAAGTATGTGAATTTCCTGTTCTTGAGCCTCCTTTTATAGATCTAAATTTTAATAAAAGAATTTGATAACTTTCATGAAATAATGTAATATTTGCTAATGATATTCCTCTACTTAAAATATATTGTTAAATAAGACATTTATTTTAATTTTGTAAAAGCAAAACTGTCTTTAGTTTGAGGAGTCAGCATTTTTCTTTATTATTTCTAAATTATTTAGTGATGGTAAGAAGAAAAAGAATTGTACAATAGCATATTTATAACAATCAATATAATTTAAGCAGAAACCAAATGAACCATGCTGAACAGATGCATTTAGTAACAGTAATATAGAGTACATTAATATCTCTGTCTTTCAGCATTTCCTACCTCTGTCACCATTTTTTCTTCTTAAGAAGCTATGTGTTTTCAATAGTCCAGAATGTACTTTGGCCCCATTCATTGTGGCGTGGATTTTTCAGAATTGTCGTCTGAAGCAAATTGATCTCTAAACATCAAGGCTAAAAATTTAAGAGATAGAAAAAAATAAAAGCAGCTCCTTAATTAGGGAGGACCCATGCAGAAATCAACAATACTTATTAGAAAGTTAGCTTGAGATGTTATATTATGTGTTAAGAATTTTCTATACTAATACTTTTTTATCTCAATATCATTATGTTAAACCATCACAGAGTTTGAGGTGCAACTATTTTATGATGCAAATAACTATGAAAAATTACATCCAAACTTTAGTTACTTCTATAATTATAAAAATCATTTTTGATCTTGCAAATCTAATTTCATTTGAACATTAATTGACACTTTATTGATACCATGGATACGTACTTTCCTACAGCAATATTTTGTAGCCCTTCTTTTTTCGTTTGGAACCCACTTTGACTGAAATGGTTAAAAAGGTTTCAAAATATTTTAATTTTTAATGCAAGTCAATGTGGTACATTACATTTTGTAAAAAGATACATTCAATACTAAAACCTAAGTGAGTTGCAAAAAATTCTTAAGGTCTCCAAAGGTGGCTTCAATAAAAACTCAATTAAGACACATTATTTTAAAAAGTAGAATGGATATCTAGCAGTTCAAAGAACAACTTCTTTTATAATTTTTTTTTTTCTCTGTGAAAATTTGAGATGTCATCTTTCTTGGTAGCCCCATACTGAGGTCTTTGTTGTGACTGCGGGTCTCTAGCTTTTATATTGATTTGCACTACTTCAACAAATGACAGAAATCTTTATTATCTACAGCCAAGCCTTCTATTAACTTTTAATGTCTATTAAAACCAAAAATGTGAAAGAAAACCAGTACTTCTAATTTAGTCTTTTAAAATAGAGAATTACTGAAATCTCGATTTTAGACAAACCTGCATTTAGATCTTTCTGCATTTCTTTTACTTCCCAAATCAATTGCAATTGTTCAAATGCCTATTTTACTACAAAGTTGACATTTCACCTCAGTTCCTCTTTTCTTTGCTTATTATAATTTTAAAAAAAGCTTGCCATGCTGGAAAGAGTAGAATATGCAGTGAGGCTAAATTAAGTGCATACATTTTTTATTGGTGAAAAACTTTCATCAAATGTCTCTTTTCATTCTGCTTTAATAATGGGTTTAAGGTGAAATAAGGGATTCTGATTTTGATTAGAAGTTGTAAGCAGTAAGTTAAAATTTGCATTTGAAAGTTCCTTAGGAAAAGTGGAAGACTTTATCTACTTAACTTGGACAGTAGGGGTCACTCTAATTCTTTGAAGATAAAGTAATAGGAAGATTATTAGCCACAGACAAGATCGTTCTTAAAGCTACTTTAGGGGTGGGAGAGAAACTCTTTTCTAAATTAAAAGCTGCTGCTGCTAAGTCGCTTTAGTCATGTCCGACTCTGTGCGACACCATAGACGGCAGCCCACCAGGCTCCCCTGTCCCTGGGATTCTCCAGGCAAGAACACTGGAGTGGGTTGCCATTTCCTTCTCCAATGCATGAAAGTGGAAAGTGAAAGTGAAGTTGCTCAGTCATGTCCGACTCTACTGACCCCATGGACTGCAGCCTACCAGGCTCCTCTGTCCATGGGATTTTCTAGGCAAAAGTACTGGAGTGGGGTGCCATTGCCTTAGTGCAACTACAAATTTGATGTACACACTACACACACACACACACACACACACACACACACACACACGATAATTCAGGACTCTTGTTGTCCTGCATTAGTTTTTGTAGATATTTTAGAGCTCCTGTGGTTTTAATCTTGAGTTGTGGTCTGCTGTATATCAAAGGCTTTCCATGACTAACCCATTTCATGAATGTTATTTGCACATTGCTACTGGCTCTTTTCATTTCACCCGGATTGTAGCAATCTTCATTTTTTAAAAATCATGGGTAAATAGCAGTCAGAAAAGTGTTTAAACTCCCATTAGACATACAAAAAAGAAGATTCATTATGAATACAAATATTGGTTTACCATTCTTAGAGATCAGATCAGTCTAAAATGTAGACAAAATGAACTAGTCACTAAGAATGGCATGACACAGTAAAACAGTCATTTAAAAGTCAATTATTTCATGTTCCTAGCCTTTAAGATTCCAAAATCTGGTGTGAGAGGTAGAAATGAAAATAACCAATACAGTGTTATGAATTAAAGCCTGTACTTGGAAAGAAAGCAAAGTTGTGGGAAAAAGGAAAGAAAAACTGAACCTGTTGGTATAAATTAGTGGCAGTATTTTAGCCAATGGAGAGTAGGGGTATTTCAGAAAGAGTGATGTGCAAAGCACTAGGAAGGAAAGGCTGTGAGAGAAGTTGAGAAAATCAGTAGACCTATGGGGACGTGGACTCACAGTTCATAAATGTCATGTTACATTTGATGGGCGGAGTCGTGGCAGTAGACGGAAGGAAGCGCCTTAAGGATATTTACTGTACACCTTGTTTATTCATGTTTACTTCTGTATGAACTGAGGATCTGACATGATAAGATGAAGGCCTTTTTAAAAAAAAAGTTCACATAACTATCAGTTATTACGCAAAAATAATCAGAAATCAAGCTTAGACAATCAGTCATTATTCATGAATTCGGCACAGATTTAAGTGGCTAATATATGCAAGTCATGGTTTTAAGTGTTAGATGTACAAGATCAAATTAAACATATACATTATCATATGTAAAACAGATAGCCAGTGGGAATTCACTGTGTGACACAGGGAAACCCAAAGTTGGCGCTTAGTGCCAACCTACAGGGGTGGAATGGGGAGGGAGGTGGGAGGAGAGTGCAAGAGGGAGGGGACATATGTTACCTAGGGCTGATTCATGTTGATGCATAGCAGAAACCATCGCAGTATTGTGAAGTAAGTATCCTCTAATTAAAAATAAAAGTAAATATATATATGTATATCTATATATGAGAAGACTGCTCTTATACAAATTACATTCTAAGCGAAGGAGGTAGATTCCAGAGATGAAATATGACTAAGTTAATATAAGGTATTGAAAGTGCCATAGTGGAAAAAACAGTGCAGAGTAAAGAAAGTGACTTGGAGAAAGAAGCCACTTGGCATAGCTCACACAGATACAGGTCCCAGAGAAGGCGGCCAATGACTTGTCACCTGTTGAGAAAAAGAAAAGAGCTACTTGAGGATTTGGAGGACTGGCATTTCAGGAAAAAGGGATAGTAAGCACAAAAGCCTGAAGGCGATTTGTTTTAAAATATTTATTTATTTATTTGGCTGCATCGGATCTTAGTTGCAGCATGCAGGATCTTCTGACCAGGGATTGAACACAGGCCCCCTGCATTAGGAGTACAGAGTCTTAGCCAGTGGACCACTCTGAAAACACTTCAGAGTCTTAGTCAGTGGACCACCCTGAAGGCACTTTAATAGAAAAACATTCTCAGAATGGCAATAATGATTACTCTTGACCCACTGGAGGTAAATAACACACTGGAGCAATTTGAGTACAGAATCCGGTGTTACCTATGAATTCAAATTCTGGTCAGCTGTCAGGGACCTTAGGCAGATTATGTAAGAATGTTAATCCTCAATGTTCTCTTCTCAAAAATGTAGTGATACCTTACATATCAGGCTTCCTTGGTGGCTCAGTGGTAAAGAATCCTCCCACAATTCAGAAACCACAGGAGACATGGGTTCATTCCCTGGGTCGGGAAGATCCCTTGGAGAAGGGAATGGCAACCCACTCCAGTATTCTTGCCTGGAGAATCCCCATGGACAGAGGAGCCTGGTGGGCTACAGTCCATTGGGTCACAGAGAGTCGGACGAGACTGATGTGACTTAACACACACAACTCACCATACATATCAAGTAGTTTCTGTCATCCGTTTAAGATATAACAGTGATAGAACTTTTAGCAGAGTTCCCAGAATATATGTAGGCAGTGAATAAAGCTTACCTTACCCTTTTCAGATCCATCTCCTCCTCTGCAGTGTGGAACTGTGCTGCTTACCAACCCAGCATGTTTTTGTTTATCCTCAAATAGTATGTTTGCATGTTTTGGGGCTTCCCAGGTGGCTCTAGTGGTAAAGAAACTGCCTGCCAATACAAGAGACATATTGATCCTTGGGTTGAGAAGATCCCCTGGAGGAGAAGATGGAAGCCCACTCCTATTTTTGCTGGACAATCCCATAGACAGAGGAGCCTAGTGGGCTACAGTCAATGGGGTTGCAAAGAGTTTGACACAACTGAGTAACTGAGCCCACAATATGTATATTTATCTTTACAGTGAACTATTTTTTTGCATTCTTAATTCAAAATTAGATAAAGAATATTATAAAGAATAAAATCTAGCCAATAGGAAGGGAATATGTTGTTTGTTCTCCATTATCCTTAATCAATCCTTAATCATTCTTACTATTATTCCAAATTTATAATAAAAGTATCCAGCGTATTTCAGGCCTGTGTAAGAAATTATTACATTTGGGAATAAATAATATAGATTCATCAAAATGTTTTTCCAAGAAACCGCCAAAGCAGACTATTTTCGTAGGCCTGCCAATTTTGAGCAAGTCTTTTAAAATCACTTAGCTAGCTCCCATTGTTTTGTTCTACCTCTGATTTATCTGTGGACACTGCTTCTAAATAAGACTCTTCTTATCCCATAACTAAAACGCTTCCTTTGGCTCCAGCATTTCTAACAATCCTGTTCTTAACTTTTCTCTCCTACTTCTTTTGTTGACAATATATCTCTTACTATTGAGCCTCATTGCCGATTCCCTAAACCTCTTTTTCAAAATAAATCCTCTGACCTTCTTTTTCTAAAGTCTAATGACCAAAACAGACTCTCACCAGCCCTCCAAGTAATCTTATCTCTTCTGTCACTGACTGTATAAATTTACGCCTGCCACAGGCAAACCGAGTTCAGTCATGTTTTGTGAATACTTACCACAGAACCTCCTCGTGTAATGGCATCCTATTTATTCTTCTTTCTCATTCTCCCCATAACTTCCCCCTGACTTTTTCCTTGATAGACTACACAGTATATTTCTGGATGTTCCAAGGATTATTCAGGCACACTCCTTATTTTATGACTGAGGTCAATATTTCATATATCTTTCTGCATATAATAAAGAGGTAAGTTGTTACAACAGAAAGGCACCTTAAAAATAATGTAATTCAATCTTTATTTTACATAATAAAAAAGGAATTTAGGCTATATTTTAGAACCAGATCGTCACAACTCTTACTCCATTTTCTTTGCAGTTCACAAAAGATCATAAAGTTATGGCTTGAATGTGCTTTGTTTGACCCTCATACTTTTAAATATTTTTAGTTGTTTCCAAACTTGAATAATCTGAGATTTCATATAGAACTCTGGATTTCCAAATTCTCTTCAAAGTCAGATTATTTGATAATTCTTGATGCTCATGATTTGACAGCGCTTGGCTAAATCTAAGAAGCACTCACATTAAAGAGATTGATCTCTCCAATTGGCCATTTTCAATGATTCTCCAATATTTCATACTCTTCTCTCTATTATTGATTTATGTTACTTGCCTGTCCCCCCACAGGGATTTTATTATGATTTCTTTCTCTATAGCCAAACGATTCTCATGTGAGCTGATGAAAACTTGAGAAATTTGGCTGAATTTTCACATTTCTGGGGATCTAGGACTGCAAAGAAGTATCAGACACACAGCTCATAGGTATGCTGTTGACCTGTAAGTGTACAATGGTGCTTCAATGGATCTGTGAAATTCCACAAGCATGCTCCATGAGTTTGCTCTGTGTGAGGCATTGAACTAGGCTCCAGGGTCCCAGTGAGAAATAAAACAATCCTTGAAGGATTTTACTTGATTATAAAACTGTACATAAATATTCTCAAGGTTGTGGTACACTATTATGTCTTATTTGCATCAAAGGTACAAAATAACCAGCGAAATATACATTTATATTAATGTTATCAATATAATATAATCATAAAGGTAGGGTTCCCTGGTGGCTCAGTTGGTAAAGAAATCACCTGCAATGCAGGAGACCCAGGTTTGATCCCTGGGTGGTGAAGATCCCCTGGAGAAGAAATGGCAACCCACTCCAGTATTCTTGCCTGGAATATCCCATGGACAGAGGATCCTGGCGGGCTACTGTCCATGGGGTCACAAAGAGTCAGACATGATTTAGTGACTAAACCACCACCATGTGAAACAAATAATATTAGAAATAATCAGGCGATACCAACACAAACAATGAATCTTTATCAGACCATTTGACCATTGGTGATTATCAGTTGCAGAAGGGTATTTCTACTGGTCATAATAAATAAAAATGCTTCTTCACTTAAAGGTGTGTAAACATTTTAATTGGAAATATGACCTTAATGTTTTTATGTATTGATGTCCCAAATGTTTGCTGTTTTGTAAGGGTTCTTAGAATTTTAAACAATTTATGTGTTATATGGCAAGGACGTTGGCATTGCTCTGCTCAAATTAAACTATAATTGAAAGCTAACAAACAGGATCTTTTTACCAAATAGATGCTTTTCTCTCACTATTGGTTGTGCATGTATACCAAACAATTTCCTCAATGGCGATGATAGATTTTGCAGATCTATTCACACTCCGTTGCTCTGTTGACTAATCGAGATGTGTGTTAAGCATCTACCTCTGTTATGGGCAGACCTGGCAGCTTAGGAAAAGCAAAGCCATTGTTCAGCACGGGATTTTGCCTTCATTACCACCATGATCTAATTAATCGAGCAACCAGCATCAGTGTAATTAAGACATCAGAACTCTTTCCGGCGCCAAAACTTTTATCTGAATAATTTCATTGAATGAAAAAGAATAAATTGAAATAAATTTTAATATTCGTACTAATTTATTCTCTAGAGCTGACTAACGCACGGTATGAGATGGCAGTTAGAGAATTGAAAATGCAATGTTTTCTATATATCCTTTCCAAATTCAGTGAAATCATTCAAGCAAGTAATAGTAATGGAGTGAATTCCGGCAAATAGTAAAGGTAAAAGGACTTCTAAAGGTCAAGGTCCTCATTATTCCCACTTGCTGAATGCCTGGTGAGCTCAGTACTTTAGACTTTGTACTGAAGTACTTGGTCCTTGTCCCAGAGACTCAGAGATGATATTAAATAGACATGGATAATTGTATTAGCCAAGCAGATAATTAGCTTCAAAATAGAGATTTTTCTAAATTTTTAAAAAAATTTTCTATTTTTATTTTGTCATTCTATACTTTTGTTTCTCATACTTCGTTCTTTCCAGAATGAAAAACAGAGGTTAAGCCTTGCCTCCAACAAGAATCATAGAAAATTTGATTTTGTGAAGAGACTGTTTTTAAGGGAATATAAAAATAGACTGGAAGTAGAGAAGAGGAAGATGGATTGTTACAACCATGACTAGAAAAATAGAAAGCAATACAGAGTTAGTCTGGAGAGATTAAAAGTATAATGAATGAGTCTACATAGATAAAAGGGGTGTTGAGAATGGAGGGGTCGAAAGCTGATTTAGCCATGTACATGCAAGGCTGGTCTACTCCAGAGTGAAAAGTTTGGTTTGCCAGACCGAATTTATATCTGTCTGAAAGTTGTCAAGTTCTGCCTATTATGCCCTTTTAACAAATAACAATGGTGACTTTTTGAAAAGCATGTAATAAAATATATTTCTTGGAAGTTTTGTTTATCCCAATCTTCTGAAATGTCATTTGCATGAAAAATAGCTTACCATACTCATTTGGTAGTTTTTATTAATGTTTATTATAATTCATAAATGGTTCATAAGTGAACAGCTTGTATATCTAAATTAAAAGGAAATCTCCTAGTTGAATCATGCTTTCAACTTGTGATTTCTTTTGGATTAGTAACTGTAAAATATGTAGGCATTTCCTGTGTTATCTATGACATCTGGCCTTGATAAAAACATTAGTTTTGCAATTTCTTTCACATTTAGAGTATTTTCTTTTGCTTTCATCTGTTTTTTAAAGAAATATTCTTCACTTTCACGTCTCAGAATTATGACAAATCAGAGTATGTAACAGGGTTAAACTCAATGTGTATTAGAAGAGTAAAGAATTCACTGAGGCAAGACTAATCATCATTTAGATTATCAGTAGAAAATGATTAATAAACAATGGATTGCGTGACAAGTTCTGTTGATGCTATGTTTGGGTAGCCAAATGTTCTAGCTTCAAAAATGGAAAAAAAAAAAAATCCCTAAGAAGCTTATGGGAGAAAGTAATCATTCAAATTACAAACTTAAGAATTTCAAATTACATACTTCATCAAGTTGAGCCTTACTGAGTAGATTTGGTATAAAAGAATGAAATAATTACTTAGCGTTTTAAGTAAATGGAAAACAATTTTCCTATGCATATCATTTATTTTGTATATGATTGCTACAATAGATAACCTTGAGGAAAATTGCCAAAAATATATTTCTGGAAGAAAGCAGTCAGAAATATTAAAAAATGTGTTCAAGAATGAGCATTTGTATGGATATTTTTCTTTAGGAATTTTTCTTTTCTAAGTTAAAATTTTGAAATAGTTCTACTTTTTGGAAATCTGATTTTGAAAAATAAATCTGAAGAGATGTTTGTGAAGATGTACTGAACATATTTTTCCCAAGGTGGTTCTCTGAATTGAAGCTGAAAATTTGACTCAATAGAGTTTTTCGACAAATGGTGCATGTGGACTTTTGAACTTAATAGCCTACAATAATATCATATTTTATATGCTAAATCCTTATTAATTTTTTAAAGTTAATTAAGAATAAGAACTCTGGAGTTTAACAACCTAGGTTCAAATCCTAGTTTGCCACTTAAATAATGATGTTGGACAGATTATTAAGTTTTCCAAGGGAAGTCTTTTTGTCTGTAAAATGATCATAATAGCTATGCCTACCTTATTAGTACTACTATGGTGGCAAGGAAGAATGGATGTAAAACAGTTAGAATGGTGCCTGAGAATACTAACTTTTCCTGAGTGTTCATTATTCTAAACAATGCTATGAAATGTTATTGAGATTTCTGTGGTTTTTATAAGAAATTAAGAAATCGTTATCTCTCAAGTGTAGACTTTGAAATAAGTGATGCATTGTCAGTCATCCTTCTCTTTCAAAGACATTATGGCTTGAATTTTACTTATGTGATAATATTAATATTGCCCTAAGAATAGCCTGCATGTTATCATTGTTGTTCAGTTACTAAGTTATGTCTGACTCTTTTGTGACCCCCGTGGACTGTAGCCTGCCAGTCTCCTGTGTCTATGGGATTTCACAGTCAAGAATACTGGCATGGATTGCCATTTCCTCCTTCAGGGGATCTTCATGACCCAGGGGATCTTCATGACCCACGTCTCCTGAGTCTCCTGCATTGCAGTTCTTTACTACTGAGCCACTGGGGAAGCCCAGCAATAACCTGCTATCAAAAGATAAACATTACTAGTATATCAAATGTAAGATCTAGCTTCTGGGATGGGGCAACTGTTCCCAGCATTAAAGCATTAATGTTACAAACTGTAGTAGGGACTAAATACTGAAGGTGAGCTATTACTGTTCTCAATGTTGAATCCATGAAGTTAAATGAAAGTAAACTCATTCAAATTAAGGATGGCTGATTTGGAGCTCTGTAATTGTGTTGGGCAAAATGAATTGCAGAGTAATCTTGATAATATGTTTCCTTTGATATTTTTTAATTTACATCATATTATCTTCCAATACACCCTCTTCATCTTGATTATGAAGACCTCAAAGGTCTTTTTATTCAAATAGTCTATTTCCTTTATCTGAAAGAAAAGTAGTGATTTGAACTTTGTTTTAAATGGGTCTCTATAGGAGACAGTGAGGGCTGATTCTTACTGTATTCTTTTGACAATTTTCTTCAGGCTGACAACTTCATAAAGGAATGATGGTAGATAAGAGGAGACAGGCTACAGAGAGTTTTTCTGATTTGATACTGTTCTATTTTACACAAAATTTATGACACAAAACTTTTTAATAGATATGGCTCTGAACATTTTGTCTGCAGTCTGTGGTAGATATATATCAACACCCAGCAACTTGTGAGAAGTTAATAACTAATAATTCACAGATGTTTTTTAAACTACTTCTATAGAAACAAGAGAAAGAAAGACAGACAGGGATATGAAAAAAGCCTACAGAATTGTATGGGATATGGATGGGTAAGAATATTCTTATTTTTCAAATCTTGGAGTTGACCTCTTTTAGAAGCCTATATCCTTTAAAAGAAATCAAAATTTTACATTACTATTTAAATCTTTTTTGACAGTCATAAATATCTACCAATTCTCCAAGCATACCAGGCAAATTTTACCTACAACAGTTTCCATACATAGAAAGCAATTAATAAGTGTGGTTAATGAATGTGAGTATTGTTGAATAAATTACATACCGGGAAATTGTAATTTATTCATTTGAAATATTTATGAAATTCTAATGCTATTCTAGGCACTAAAATAAAAGGCTAATAATAAATAACAGTTATCCTTGACAATTTAAGATACTTGGTATTAATTAGTATTAATATGAAAATGAAGTGCTTACTTTTTTACTTTGTACTGGGTTATAGTACATTTGGGGCTTCCCTGGTGGCTCAGATGGTATAGAATCTGCCTACAATTAGAGAGATCCAGGTTTGATCCCTTTGTTGGGAAGAACACTCCAGTATTCTTGCCTGGAGATTTCCACGGACAGAGGAACCTTGAAGGCTACAGTCCATGGGGTCATAAAGAGTTGGACATGACTGAGTGGCTAACATTTTCACTTTTCATAGTACCTTCAGCAAATTTATGTGGTTGAAATTTTTGTAACTGTTTATCTTTGCCTTCACACGTTGAATAATAGCATGGTTATAATTTGAAGCCAGGATGGTCTGTCAACAAGTCCACACTCAGTTGCCCTAAAATGTCTCTTACATAGTTCTCTGCTCAGTTCTTCATATATGTGATTTAATTCTCCTCCAAACTTTTTGAGATAATTGGAGTAGTGTTATTTTATGAATGAGAAATGACCAAAGATATCAGTCAGGTCTCTAACTTGCCCTGCCCACCCTTCCCATCGCTCTCTGTCTCCAGTTGGAGAACAATTTAGCTGTAAATTATTAGCCACTGACTTTCCCCCATGGGTGGGAATTACTGCCTTAGTCCTGAAGGGGTGGGCTGGGCAAGGCCCTAGAGCACCTGCTACATCGTTTAGCAGCTATCCATCCTCTAACCTCAGCTCAGTTATCATTTTCATGTGGAATTCTTCCCTGGTCTCTAGAAACAGGTCAACTCCACTTTATGTGCTTCTCAGGGCACCATGCACCTTCACTCTGTAGCATTTATTAGAGTTTCAGTTCAATTTATTTGTGAGCTAATTTAATTGTCTTCTTGGCTAGGGATTATACTCCATAACATTATGGACAGTGTCTGATTTTTGCCCAACATTAGATCTTAGAAGCAAGTAGAATAGTATGTATATGGTAAAGTGTTAGTCGCTCAGTCATGTTTGACTCTTTGCAACCCCATGGATTGTAGCTCACCAGGATCCTCTATCAGAGAAGGCAATGACACCCCACTCCAGTGTTCTTGCCTGGAAAATCCCACGGATGGAGGAGCCTGGTGGGCTACAGTCCATGGGGTCACTAAGAGTCAGACACGACTGAGCGACTTCACTTTTACTTTTCACTCTCATGCATTGGAGAAGGAAATGGCAACCCACTCCAGTGTTCTTGTCTGGAGAATCCCAGGGATGGGGGAGCCTGGTGGGCTGCTGTCTATGGGGTTGCACAGAGTCAGACACGACTGAAGCGACTTAGCAGCAGGCTCCTCTATCCCTGGAATTCTCCAGGCAAAACTATTGGAGTGAGTAGCCAATCCCTTCTCCAGGGGATTTTCCAGACCTAGGGATTGAACCCAGGTCTAGTGCATTGCAGGCAGATTCTTTATTGTCTGAGCCACCAGATAAAGGCAATATAAATAGAAAGGGATTTGCAAGAGCTCCACAGGGCATAAGTTAAGTGAATCAGGGTCTCTTTTAAACAAGACTGCTGGTGATAACAAAGTAGGGAAATTGTTCTTAGTTTTCTAATTTGACCATGGTGGAAGAGGCCAGAATGAAGACACTTGCAATAAAAAGCATAGGAGTGCGGTAGTCAGAGTCTTACTTTTTACCTCTCTCTAGTGATGGAGAATCCCAGGGACGGGGAGCCTGGTGGGCTGCCGTCTATGGGGTCGCACAGAGTCAGACATGACTGAAGCGACTGCAGCAGCAGCAGTGATGGGCTCAGTTAGGCAGGCGGAAAGAGGCAGGACCCACTATCTGAGTTGGTTCTATCCATGAGTATTCTCCCTTGGCATAGACCAGCATATGGAAGGAAGGAAGGAAGGAAGTGTTAGTCCCTCAGTCGTGCCCGACTCTTTGCAACCCCACGGACTACAGCCCACCAGGCTCCTCTGTTCATGAGATTTTCCAGGCAAGGATACTGGAGTGGTTTGCCATTTCCTTCTCCAGGGGATCTTCCCAACCCAGGGATCGAACCGAGGTCTCCTGCACTGCAGGCAGATTCTTTTTTGACTGAGCTATAAGGGAAGCACCAGCATGTAGAAACAGGCTGACAAATGCTCTACGTGGGGGTAGCCATTAGCTGTTAGCAACAGCTCAGAATACTTACCTGTACAATGAATCTCAATCATGTGGAAACCTCACAGTATCTTCTTGCTCTCTATTTTAGGACTCACAATAAGTAAACTGTGACTTTCCCTCAAATTTCCTATACATTTCTGGAGTTTGCAACATGGAATTATGTCAACAGCCAAACCAGAGGACTATCACTCTAGTGGCAACTCCAGGCTGTGCAATTTTTTTGACACTATTTGGCACCCCACTCCAGTATTCTTTGCCTGGAAAATTCCATAGACAGAGGAGCCTGGCAAGCTACAGTGTCCATGGGGTCTTAAAGAGTCTGACATGACTGACTATCACTCACTCACTCAGAGTTCTGTATTATGTAACAGTTGTACCATTTACGTTTGTGTGAAAATGCGGTGTCCCAAGATGAATCACTCATTTGATTCATTTTCTTTCTTGAGGTGAAAAGGGTCTTCAAAGTAAAAAATGTAGTTTTGAAGTACAAGTAATAATTATGAAGGAAAATGTGATTTATTGCCAACAATATAAAAAGTATAATAGCATCAAGGTGAGGGCCAAAATAGAAGGTAAGGAAACATGGCATAAAGGCCACAGTTTATAGCAGATAAATGGAGGCCATACAGCAGCAGTTGACAAGTTAGGAGATGGATCAGTAGCCGAAGTGCCCTAAAGGCTGTCAGAAATGCTATTGATTAGTCCATGATCGATTTTATCAATGTGAGTAGAGTGAAGAGGGCAAATTGCCTTCTTCTGTCTCTTTTTAAATGTCTCATTGCCCTCAAAACTTATGGATATACTTAAGCCCTTTAAAAACTATGTTAAACAGCTCATCAGTTCTAATAAAATCAGTACATTTGCTACCAAATATATGAAGCTGTTTATTTGGCATTGCATCAAAAGTGACAAGTTGATTACAGAAGTTTTACTTATTAACTGGTTTTACTTACTACAGAACACTTGCATTGTAGTAGGTATGGTTCTGTATTTCTTAGCTTCCAGTTATTCTATCACAGAAGTATTATTATCACAGAAGTATTATCAGGCCTGTATATAAATAAAAAAACCAGAGACTCAAAGAACTTCTGTCTTACTGGAGGTCATATTCAAATATGTCAAGAATTGCCTTGATTAACACTGGATCAGAGTAGCTTGATTTGGGACAGTCTGATACAGTGAATAGGAGGTTCTGAGGTTTTCATCTACAAAAGAGAAATACTAATTGAAGCCTGTCTTAGAGAATCTGATCAAGTTTGTGAGTAATTCAGTTGCTATGGTTTTTGTTTTCAAGTTCCCCTGTTTTTTCTTCTGGTTTTCAGGTACCCCCAAAAGAAAACAGGATGCACAAAAGATGAGCCACAGGCATATTCCATAATAGACATTTTTTAGAGATAATTTTAAATTTAGACTGTGTAACTGGAGAAGGAAATGGCAACCCACTCCAGTATCCTTGCCTGGAGAATCTCATGGACAGAGGAGCCTGGTGGGATACAGTCCATGGGGTTGCAAAGAATTGGACACGACTGAGCAACTAACCAACAACAAGGCTATGTAACAAGAGTTAAGAGTAAATAATAAGAAAAATAGAGCAATAACATTGTCAGAGTTGGTATCAATTAGGTCATCACAACCCAAATAAATGGAGAATTCTATGTCAGTGAATGGTCATTTTTAAAGGTGATGATCATTTCTATAAGTAGATAACAGTTGAATTACCAGGAAAATAAAATGAGGAGAGGCTGCCAGGTTTACTTTACAGACATACTGAATGTTGATTCTGCTAAAGTAATTTTTTAGACTTAATTTCTGTAGAAAACTGTTGCAATTTTCCCCCTCTCAGCTTCTTAAATTGACAAATAGAGGAACTTCTACAGCCAGACTCATGCTGAGGAAACCTTTTACTAAGTTCTGGAGTCTTTCAAAGATTTTTGGATGCTTGACTCAGAAAACAAATAGAGATGTGAAAGGTTGGGTCAGAGTTTAGAAGGAGGTAATTTTTTTTCCAGAATCTTGTTCCAAAGCAATTACATTTGAACTTGAGAGTATGTGTCAAGAGCAGTGGGTTTTAGATTACTTCTTAATAGTCCTGACTTTATGTTATTTTTGTGAATATCAGATTTAGTCAAATGACTGTATCACATTCTTTTAATTTCAACTTTCAAGTGTTTCTTATGAATGCTTTTGAAATTTGTGTTTTTCTCCTCAAAGAATTTTGTCTTAATCTCTCAACCAGCTCAAAGAGACAGAATGTTATTTAACAACATTTTAAAATTTCATTTACTTTTATAATTTAGAGGATCTTTAGTTTGGTTGGTATTGAGAAAAATAGCTGTTAGACAATTCTTGTCAATAGTATAACAGCATCACAGTGTACTTTCTCCTTATGGTATTGCATTTGATAATCACCTCTAATTCAGCATTTTAAAATCAGGCCTATTATTTGCTCTCATGTTCCTCTTCATACTAGTCTTATTTGTATGAATGACATCACCCTATTTCCAGATAAACTTCAACTCCTTTATCTAATATCTCTTTACCTTTTACCCAGTCACTTCCCATGTCCTGTGGCTTTTTCCTTCACAATGACTCAGCATTGTCAATCTCTCTCCTTTCTTGATTATACCACCTAAATTTAAGCCCTAGAATAATTTCACCAATCCTGCATATCATCCAAAGTCAATTTTGTTAGAACAAGGTACTTATTTACTCAAAATTCAATGTCCAATAATTTTCTATTGAATCAATTCTAGAGACTATACCCTGATATACAATTTCCACTATACATTATTCTCCAAAAATTTCAGCCTCATCACCTCTTTCTTCTGGTTTTCTTTTTAGTTCAGGACTTTGTCCTGAATATCTCGAGTTTCCCCAATTTCTGTGATTTAATTCATGCTCTTTGATCTACTTGGAATTTTGTCCAGCTTTCTACCTCTATATTTAAATTTGGTCTATCCTTAAATCCCATCTACAAAAATCAGTAATTTCCTGATTGTCCCAGTCAGATGTGAACTCTGTTTTGTTTCACAGTCTCTAAAATATTCATTCTCTATACCCCTTTGGGGACACATGGCATTAGAAATATCCAAGACATTCCTCTAAGTTTGTTTGTCTACTTAGTGGCAGAATTCTGTATTCTCTCGAGTCTGTGCATATTAACTACACTGAGTCACACTGATTTACTATTTTAATTATCTGAACCTTTACTGTCTGGATAAACACAGGCTTGGTTGCCTTGTGCCTTAGAAAGAAGTTAAAATCACACTGTATGAGAAACAAGACCTTCATAGCCATGGAACTCGAGCTTCGATGCCCATTGGAAGTGACTGAAGCAACTTTCAATGCAGTAATTCCCAGGCAATCTGATGTTCTCCTGAGAAGTCAAACTCATTAGTGCAGAGATCAATTCCAACTTCAGCCTTTGATGAGACCTTCAGAGGTGATTTTTCACAGATGATTTTCTGAGATCAAATCAGGCAAAATTTTAACAGAAATCATAACTAGAACGTTCTTTTGGTTGACACAGATGGTGTTTGGATTTCATGCCCATTAATAAATCACTTGGCTGTACACTGCTTAGGATGGGGAAAAGATGATTTTTATCTGTATTCCCTATCAGGAGATGGTAAGTGTGAAGTTCTGGCTGGGATAATTTGACGTGAGGCTTTTGGTTTCTTCAAGCTGTTAGGCAGCATGAGGCGGTGATGGCTACAGCATGCTCTGTACTCCATCACTTGTCTCTGTGTGTGTTTTCATCATTCACACAGTGGTGGGTATATGAATGACTGCCTCCGAGCACTTCCATGAGTTCTTATACTCTGTCGAGGTGAAAAGACTTCCTGGAGGAGAAAATTCTTCTTTCCCCTGGCAGAGTAAAACAGAGTTAAAATGAATGCAAGTGTGTTTGTATGTGTGCATCGTGTGTGTATTCAAACCAACATTCTCTGAGAAAGTTAATCAAGCTTTCTGTGATTGACTAAATGTATATACATAGCTGCTGGAGTATTATGTTTTTAAGAATTATTTCAGACTGTGGCTATAAAAATAAGTGAGTCTAGAAAGCTTGGCTATTTTTTTTAAGTCCTTAAATGCTATAAAGTTTTTAAAAGGTACCTGATAAAGGTCTTCTTATTTATTAATACTGCTTTCTAAAATCCAGTTGATTTTCAATTTTTTCTGTAGTTTGCCAGAAATTAAATAGTTTAATAACTTAATAATTCCCCTAGCTTGATATTTATTTCATTCTCCTTCCCTGAGATATGCAAATATATGTCTCTTTGCTAATATCTTTTCTCAATTCTCTAGTCTGAAAGCTGATGCAAAGAAGTCATTAAAATTGATAGCAATATCCACCACTTCAGTGAATAAATTACACTTTCCATTTCACGGAGGTCCCATTATCTCCAGCCCTGACCCCTTCTTACTTCTCTACTTGAAAGGATTCTGATTTATCTCAAACTCTCATGCAATCTTCCTTTCATTTTCTACCCTTAATTTTCTTATCATATTTTTTTTTACACTTTTGACTTCATTCCATCATCATGGTGCTTCTCTATACCTCATGTTTTATCCTGTGCATTTCTTTTTTCTTGGCTTTGATTAGTTTTAGACTCTTCTCTGCAATGACTTTTATTCTAACTAAAACCATATTTATTTCTAGATGATACGCAGAGCCCTTGAACATGCTTTATTTACCTTTTGGTATATTTCATTTACTCTTTCTCAAAGTACTTTAACTTTATCCCTTTCTTTTTCATTTGGTTTGCATGTAGTGTCTCTGCTCAAAATTTACTTTTCTTTCTATTAAAAAATCATACCTTTGCCTTTTTCATATTCCTTTGGTTGTTCTGATGGCCTAACCAAAAACCCAACTTTATTACCCTAATTTCACTGTCATATTTTTTTTATCTGTAATAATATCTCCTGTTACTTAAACTACTTCTGGAATTACGAAGAAAACACATTTTCTTGGCCTTTGAAAAATGTAAGAAAATATTGTGAGCAGAAAAGTGGTAAGTGCAGGAAACACTGTGTTGGTGGAATCTTTGTTGAAAGTTTCAGCTTTGAACTTCATACACAGAAAACCATTAAATGGTGGGATAATAGAACCAGTTTCATTGTATCCTCTTTGTTTGGCTATCTCTGTGGTTTATCAGTCCCCACAGACTATAGAAAGGAGGGGGTCTTGAGAGGTCATTTAATCTATTGCTCTATGGCCTGAAGGTCCTAAGGCCTCACATACTCTACAAGATACCTTTCCACTTTAGTTCTTACCAGTTTAAATGGTAGTTGAAATCCTTGGTAAATATTTGGGAAGGTCGCAAATGTCATAGGGAAGAAAGAACTTGTATAGATAGAAATTATAGAAATGTCACCCACTGAAAATTCTGAACAAGAGGTTGTTAGAACAACCAAAGCATTTAGCAATTGGGAAGTATAGGTCTCTGTCTGAGTGAATAATTTTTGGTACAAATCAAGATATAATAATAGATTTTAGTGGTTTGAACTAATGTTTCATAAGGATGAATATCCTTAAACTAGCAATAATGTGTGCTTTTATGCTATATGGGAAACAATGAGTCAAATGTATTGAGAATAATTTGTCTATCTGGGAGTTGGTGATGGACAGGGAGGCCTGGTGTGCTGCAATTCATGGGGTCGCAAAGAGTCGGACACAACTGAGCGACTGAACTGAACTGAACTGAACTATCTATAAGCACTATCATCCCCTTTAGAAGGGATGATTTATTCTTTCCATTAGATTAACGTTCTGATAAGAAACTGGTATATTGGAAATTCTTCCAAGATTGTAAATACTGGATCATTATAGATTGAAACAAGCAATGATAATTTAAAAATGAGTCATTCTGATTCTAACAATACATCTGACTCAGTCTCAGATTTATATTATTAAAATGCCATGAGTTTCTAAGATCAACTTTCAATTAATATTAGAAGAGGTAGGGTAGGAACAGGTTGAATAGTGTCTAATTGTTTTTATAGATTAAACAGCTTCCAAGTTCAGATCTCTATATATTAGTTCCAATTTTAGGGAGATTTAGTCAGTCATTAGTGATTCTAAATCCATTGACAAAATAACAATGACAAAAAATTAAAACTAGGCCAAATAATAATGTCTGTTGCCTTCAACAAAAATATCCAAATTAGTCTCATATTGTTCATTTTACACACTTAGATAACAAACTCTATGGTTTTTTGAGCTATAATCACTTCAAGAGTTATTAAGAATTTCAGGAGTGGTATAAAGATGATCTGAAATGAGTGAACACACATCAGTACAAATGTTGAACAGATAACTCACCTTGATAGATACATTCACTTAGTGGCAATCAACTTATTGAAAGTCAAAGATCTACAAATAGCCAGTAGTTGAGAATTATTAACAAAAAAGCAATTAATGAAAAACTGGAGAAAATATTAAATACTCATGTGGAGGCAATATAAAGCACTTTGATATAGAAATAAAATTTAGACATACAATATGTATGTGTGTGTTCAGTAGTGCCTTACTCTTTTGTAACCCCATGGACTATAGCCTGCTAGGCTTCTCTGTCCATGGGATTTCCCAGGGAAGAATTCTAGGATGGGTTGCCATTTCCTCCTCCAGGGTACCTTCCCAACACAGGGATCAAACCCACATCTCCCTGTGTCTCCTGCATTGCAAGCAGATTCTTTATCTGGTGAGCCATCGAGGAAAATATGTTCTATATCTGTTCTAACATTCTTCTGATGTTATGAAAGCTTTTAATACAGACCTTGAAGATGTTCGGTTCAGCTCAGTCGCTCAGTCGTGTCCGACTCTTGCGACCCCATGAATTGCAGCATGCCATCCATCCATGCTCCCTATCCATCACCAACTCCCGGAGTTCACTCAGACTCACGTCCATCGAGTCAGTGATGCCATCCAGCCATCTCATCCTCTGTCATCCCCTTCTCCTCCTGCCCCCAATCCCTCCCAGCATCAGAGTCTTTTTCAATAAGTCAACTCCTCGCCTGAGGTGGCCAAAGTACTGGAGTTTCAGCTTTAGCATCACTCCTTCCAAAGAAATCCCAGGGCTGATCTCCTTCAGAATGGACTGGTTGGATCTCCTTATTTCTAATAAAATATTTTATTTATGAAAGCAGTTTTGAATTACTAAAGAATAATTCAACCTACAATGGAAATAGGTTAAAAGTCTATGTCAATTTGGAATAATATCTGTGTTGTACTAAATTAAAAAAAATATTAACAAATGTTTTCCAGCATTAACATTTAGAGAAATTAAGATTAACAATACAGATAATTGATTTTGCTATGGTAACTAACAAATGCTTTGTGTTCATAAACGTATTGATTTGGGATCATCTAAAATAATTCTATTTCATTATCAGTAGTTTATATCAGAAGAATTTTACTTAAATTTTTTGATTCTGAGAATAACTTTGGGGTTAATTGTATGCTTGTATATAAATTATGTAGAATGGCAGCCCTTACAAAGCAGATGAACAATAAATAACAGCACTTTATCACATTGTCATGATCATTTATGCCTAAACAATTGCAATTGCTTCCTTGCTAGGCAGTGTTCTCCAGTCTTCTCGACTGTATTCTACCTGCCATTTTCAAATTAATATTCTCCAAACAACATGTTAATTGCATCATGTCCCTGGTCCAAATTGTCTTCTCATTAAATTAAATGTTAACAGCTTAACTTGGCCATCATCTTTCCCTATGTAGTTGCATTAGCCTATTTTTCCAGATTAATTTTTCCACAAGTTCCCAATGTAACAACCAAATTGCACTGCTGTTTACTCCAGAATATATACTTCATCCTTTCTTTCACCTGAATGTCTTTGTTAACACTTTTCAAGCTAGTGCACCATGTAGTATTATGGAATCTGTGGTGACATTTGCCTTTTCGTCTCAAATCAACCTCCTGCCTTTCCTCTCTTCTGTACCTGCATCAGAGAGCCCTGTGTTTCCTAGGTTCCCTGAGGAGCTCAATTCTGAAAAAAATTAATCAGTGGGAGGCACTTAAAACTGGAAGGTGAAAGGAAGAGTAAAGTAAAAGTATTTTCTTCCCCCCCCCCCCACCCCCGCCTCTTTTTCTTGTCCCTCAGGCAGAGTCTGTAACAATACTCGTGTTTCCTTCCTGTTCCCTGGTTCATCTGTTAACCTCTTTCTCTGTGGTTTTAGAGTCTATAGAATGTTCTGTACCTTAGGCTCTGATTAAGTTATCTGTTTAAATTTTCTTCCAACTTTAGGGTAGGGTTAGCTTTAAGAGAAAGGCATTTTCAGAAATAACTGTTTTGAGTTTTGCTTTGGCTCCTGAGCATTTCCATTCTTCATGTATCCATTTTTCTGTGTCAAGTCCCCTTAGATTATGGTGTATACTGGACCATGACTGCTAGAAAGTGCCATACATGTGGGTTTAAACACTGACTTTGTGATGCTGGAGAAGCTACTTCTCTGTGTCTGTTTCTTTGCCAATAACCTAACAGTATTCTGGGGGATTAAATAAAAGCTGCATATGAAAACACAAATATAATATCCTACATACATCAGTTAATTGATACTTGGGTTTTCACTCCTCATTTTCTCTGCTATGAATTCTTTGAATGAGTAGGTATGGGCTCAGATTAATTAATTATTTGGACATAAAGGAATAAAGAAAAATCTTTGATGATGTTTACCCTTCCATTGTATCTCATTGTTTATATCATTTATGCCCTAAAATTGTCTTATTATTAATTAGAAACTTAGGGTATTTTAGTTGTAAGACATATTAGATAAATTTAATGGATTATTAAACAATGATGGTAAAGCAAACATTTTTAGGCAAATGTAAGAGGTCCTAAACTAAGAAAATACTATGTGACAGGGGTGTGTGAATATCCAGGTGAATATGGATGAACTGAAGGCTAAGAAATCCCAGAAGTCCTGAAAGAAACAAGTAACAGGAGGAGGAAGGGATCTGCTGGATAAACATTAAAGTCAGGGGATTAGAATAAGGAATCAAAAGGAACTTTCCAATTACTGGAGATTTGTGATTTTTGCCCTCAGTCTTAACAGGAACTTAAACAACCTGGGACTATTTCCTATCTATGGAGGCCACCAAATTGGGGGTCAGACACACAATTTTTTCTCCTATAATCACCCATGAGGGTGGAGCCCTTTTGTTTCGTGTCTTATGATTATTCTAGGGACACATATTCAGACCCCAGACTATTTTTTTATTATTTTTCCCAGAACCATGACCACTGTGGTCTAGTGTTTCTTGTAGCCAGGTATTTGCATTTTGTCCTGGGAGGAGCATTGACCAACATTTCCTTTGACTTTCTTATTTTAGTTATAACAAGCCTGTGAGCTCTGATTGTACAAAGTACACAACTCCAGGAAAGAGAACATAAGTTGATGCCGTTTCCCCAGGTAAACAGTTCTGCTTTAAGAACTTGGGAAACTAGAGAACTTCATCAAAACATTTCATTTTCTGGGTTGGAAAAGATAAATATAAACTCTCCTTAAAACTAGGACTCTGAAACCCTACCAAGAAACATCGTATGTATCTGGAATAAATTTTGGTTAGATATGCTAGGATAGGGAATAACTCAACCTGTACTGAAGATGACTGGTGTAGGAGTAACCTGATTTTCCCAAAGACTTTTCATCCAAGGATTGGAAGCAGAAGCTAGAATCAGGTGAGATATAGAATAAACAAAATCTCTTCTTAATTTATTGTGACTTGTCAGCTATGTAGCTCAAGATACACATGGATTCCTGAGGGCCAAGGACTCTTCTGGCCTCCCTACTTGTAAATTTTAACCATCTTTTAAAATCATAACATTTAACTTTTAACCCATAGAGTATTCTGGAACATTGAAAAAAGATATATTACATATTTGGTTGAAACAATGCAAGTTATTAGATCTCTTAAATGATCTCTATTTAACATATTCTTGCTTGTCTAAGGCAGCTAAGCAATTTTAAAAATGCCTGTTGCTTCTTGAAAATACACAGGATTCAGAATTTTCCCCCTTACTAGCTGTAGCTGTTACCACTGTAATGGAAGTTAACTCAGTTTCTTGATAAAGGATTAAACCAGGTTACTTTAAACCATAGAAATAGTTTTCCTTGAATAGCTTGACTCTGTTTGTTGTGTTCCTAATAGGAATGATAAAAGATAAAGGTATTAGTTAACAGGATTGACATATATAGTGAACTATGTATAATATGATGCAGAATTAAATAAGTACTAAAAGAGAGGTGCTATCAGAATAAAGCAAAAGGTGCAATTACTTCTGATAAAAGCACTGGGGAAGATCTAATTGAAATCACATTTAAGCCATGGATTAGAACATGGGAAATGTTTAGCTTGGGTTAAAAACTAAAGGAAGAGTGTATCAGGTTGAGAAAACAACATAAGCAAAATCACAAAATATGGGCATTAGAGAGTCCACTTGGTATGGAGTTGAGTTTATAATTGAATGAATTGTGTGACATGTCTGGGAAGATAATTTGGGATGTAAAACATGGGATTTGGACCTTGAATCTGCAGGACTGTATTATTTTGGTAAAGAGGCACCATTTCAGGATGTTGAATATCTACCCAGTGCTCTTCAACCTTTATTTTGAAAAGGTAAATGTGTGAGTATCTTGAAGGTATATTGGGGGAGAAACTAGGAATTCACCAGTCAAGGAATTTTGAATGTTTGGACAAAGTCATTGTGGGTGTGAATGGAAAGTATGGATGAATAAGAAAAGCATTCTAAGAGTTGAATCAGTAATATTTAGTAACTAAGAGAGTCCTAGTTGTTGCTGTTGTTTAGTCGCTTGTTTAGTTGCTCAGCCGTGTTCGACTCTTTTGCAACCCATGGACTGCGGCATGCCAGGCTTCTGTCTTTCACTATCTCTTGGAGTTTGTTCAGACTCATCTTCATTGAGTCAATGATGCCATCCAAACATCTCATTCTCTGTTGCCCCCTTCTCCTTCTGCTCTTGATCTTTCCCAGCATCAGTCTTTTCCAATGAGCTGGCTCTTCTCATCAGGTGGCCAAAGTATTGGAGCTTCAGCTTCAGCATCAGTCCTTCCAATGAATGCTCAGGGTTGATTTCCTTTAGGATTGACTGATTTGATCACCTTGTTGTCCAAGGGACTCTCAAGAGTCCTCTCCAGCACCACAGTTCGAAAGCATCATGCTTCAGCTCACAGAGCAAATTTCAAGGTTTCAGAAATTCATAACTGAAAATGACAGCAATATTAATAGACAAAAATAGATAACAGTAAGTGAAATAAATTTTCAAAGAGGGCAATTGGTTTAACACATTGAACTGGAAATATACATGGGTACTGTATACAAAAGTCTTCTTGAGTCTGCAAGTCAGGACAGGGGGTACAATTGTGGCTGTCTTGCAAATACAGCAATTGCTAGATTTTTGTCCTCAGTTCATGATCTGCCGAAAGGATTCCCATCCTTGCCTACAGGAGTGACTTCCAGTAAGTACCTGCTAAGTCAGCCCTACACTTTCATTTACCTATTTGTTGCCCCCACTGAGACATTTTTAAAAAGAAATATCAAAACCAGCATGTCTAAAACTGATGTCATCATTTCTATCGTTGCAGTCAAACCTGTTCCAGTTTCTGAAGAAACGACCATGCTAGTGAGTGCCATTACTGTCAGCCCAGCTGGCAACCACTTAAACTACAGCAACACAGAACAAAACATACAAGCACAAGTGTGTGAGTCAGCCCAGACTCCTCTCCATCTTGATGTTACTAGTATCTCCCTGATTCTAATTCTTTCTTTTTAAGGTTACTGAGATTTCTACCAGAAACTGTTGCCTCTAGAAAACTGAAAAGTGACTCTTTGTGATCGCATGGACTATAGCCTGCCAGGCTCCTCTGTCCATGAAATTCTTCAAGTAAGAATACTGGAGTGGTAGCCATTCCATTTTCCAGGGTATCTTCCTGACTCAGGGATCAAACCCAGGTCTCGTGCATTGCAGGCAGATTCTTTTCTATCTGAGCCACCAGGGAAGCCCCAGTTATCTGCCAAATCCATTTCCTAAACAACTACCTGAGTGAAAGGTTAAATGGCAATATGATATCCCACTTAATCACATTGCAATTTCTTTATATATCTATTACTCTCTCCATACATAAAACTATGAAAAGGAACAACAATATTGTTTTTTTTTTTTTCCATAATTAGATTCTAGAGCAGTAATCATTAAGGGTTTTTGAATGAATAAAAATATAGCTAGTATGAAATAGTCGGAGAAGGCAATGGCAACCCACTCCGGTACTCTTGCCTGGAAAATCCCATGGGTGGAGGAGCCTGGTAGGCTGCAGTCCATGGGGTCGCTGAGGGTCAGACACGACTGAGCGACTTCACTTTCACTTTTCACTTTCATGCATTGGAAAAGGAATGGCAACTCACTCCAGTGTTCTGGCCTGGAGAATCCCAGGGACGGGGGAGCCTGGTGGGCTGCTGTCTATGAGGTCGCACAGAGTCGGACACGACTGAAGCAACTTAGCAGCAGCAGCAGTTTGAAATAGTAGTCAAAGCTGTGGCAGAAGAGTGTATCCAAATTTAGAGTAAAGAAGAAAGAGGATCTGGAAATAAAGTTGAATAAAGGAGTTATAAGTAAATAAAACTGTGAAGGGTGTTAAGAAATGTATCATCATAAAATAGTCAAAGGAAAGTAATATTTAAGGGAAAATTTTTTAAGAAGGCAGGGTTATTTACTTATTTAATTGACTTCTGTAAGCACTAAACTATGACCATTCTCTCCTTGACAGAAGTTGCTTCTTCCTTCTTATTGACAGCCTGAGGTGCTCCCTTCCTCTTTCTCTAACAGCTGCACACATACCGCTGTGGTCCTCAGTTCCATCCTATGCCCATTTCCCTTCCTACTTAGTCCAGTCTCCCTAGGAAATTACTTCCAATTCTAGCATATGAACTACAATTTATAGCATAGTGACTGCCAAGTCTATATTCCAGCCCTCTTGCTTACTGTTCTCCAATTCTACACTCCAGCTTTCAGCAAGATTATACACCACATTCACATTTCCAAAATGAAAACACCCTTCCTCCTAAATGTGTTTGTCCTATTCCTTCTGTATTCTATAGATCTTGTTCAAGGTAATTCTTTTTATTTCATAAGTTTTAACTACATTTCTTTCTTGTATTCTTTGTTATATTCTACTTCACCTCAGTCATCAACTCTCATCAGCTTTACCTTCTAAATGTCTTACATTTTCTCCATGACCATCTCTGTTTCCACTGTTTTCATTCAGTTCTTCAGCATGTGTTGTATGGATGATTGCTGTAGACTCAAATGGGTATGTTCATCATAATTTCTCCTAACCCAAAATATCCTTCATATGATTATTAGAGATAGTTTTTAAAATTATAGTGTTGAATGAACTCATCAGTTTTAAAAAAGCGATAAAGACTTCTTAATGATCAGAAAAAATTTTCCAAGTTCATTAATGTCTTAAACATGGACCCTTAAAATATGACTGCAACTATGTATTTTAAATCTATTTTTATTGAGGTATAGTTGATTTCCAATGTGGTGTTAATTTCTGCTGTACAGCAAAGGGACTCAGTTATACACATACATTCCATTCTTTTTTATATTCTTTTCCATTATTGCTTTCCTGGTGACTCAAGTGGTAAAGAATCCTGGAATTCAGGAGACACAGATTTGATCCCTGATCCAAGAGATCCCGTGGAGAAGAAAATGGCAACCCACTCCAGTATTGTTGCCTGTGAAATCCTATAAACAGAGGAGCCTGGCAGGCTATAGTCCATGGAGTTGCAAAGAGTCAGACATGACCGAGAGAGACTGAGCATACACATATTATGGTTTATCCCAGGATGTTGAATTTATTAATAGCTTCCTGTATATACAGTAAGACCTTATTGTTTATCCATTCTAAATGTAATAATTTGCAACTACCAACCCCGAACTCCCTCTTCAGATATCAAGAACTCCCTCTTCTACCTTTCTTCACCCTTTCTACCTTTCTTCACCCTTGGCAACCTTTTAGTATCATCTTTAAATGCTTTTTCCACATCACAAAAACAAATAGAAAAATTCTCAATTAAAAAAAAATGCCTTATTATAGTTTCATGCCTTTGTAGAATATGTATTCTTATCTTGAAACTTTCTTCCCATGTCTACTAAGTTATTTTTGGAGACTATCTGCTTATCCTTGAAGAATTGTTCTAAATGTCACTCCTTTTGTGGAAATCTTTTCATATTTAAAAGTGTTAAATCCAGCTCTTCAAAGATGAAAGCCTCTGGTCTGTAGTTACAAGGTATCCATTCTTACAAATTTATATCTGTGACAGCCATTTAAATTGTGATCTTAATAAAGGTTGTCTGTTCAAAAGAAAATTACCTCGTTACTTTTTTTCTTCCCTCTGAATTATCTCATCAATATAGTGTCTGTCTTTTTAACCTTATTAGTTTTTCAATGAGTGTTTGCATTTGTTTCACAGCTAATATTAAATGAAAATCCACAGCTTTGGAAAAACCAAATATATACATTTGTACCATAATGCCTTGCTTAGAGCTAATTTGTATCAGATGCTCAGTCATTAGATAGAGAGGTATTTCTTGACTGGAAATAAAACTATGAAATCTCTATCAAGAAACTGATCTATTTTTTTTTCTTTATTTTATCTTGCTAAGAAAATAAAAGATGCAAGCTTTGCCTTCTATCAGTGTTGTACTGACACTATTTTTTTTTCCCACCTGAGAGCTACAAGCTTTTATTAGCAAGAAGCAGATAATCAAGAAACATACTAGGTAGAGACACATTCAGTCTACAGATGACAGTCGCTGCCAAAAGGCTGTCTGAACCACGATCCTCCAAACTTTGGTCAGAGTAACTTTGAAGAAAGAAAGCCGAATGAAGCAGAGGAGGAACCAAGTGAAATCCTATCATGCTAAGCATCATAATGAAAGTCAGGATGAATAAGAAGAAATGAAAAGCTATTCATCGAAGCTGCCTCCACATGGGACAAATGATTCTTATGCTTGAAGTAGATTTAACTGTCCCCAAATGGCAATTTCACTCTCGCACAGGAAATGAAAATAAAAGCGAGCAAGGAGCCAGTTAAAAATAGTCACCACCTTCTGGGTTCAGCCACTTGAGAACTCGTAGAATGTGTAGCGCTGCACGATCCACACAATTATAAAAACATCTGAACGGGACACTTGGAAATGATCTTTAACTCTACTGGGATGTTGAAATGACTTTTTTGAACTTTTTCTCATTTTTTCTCAGGTTTCTTTTTCCTGATTCTCTGAGGTAAATTATGACTTAAACATCTCATGCTAGGCTTTCTGTGTTGGATTTGGGGGCTTATCATAATTTTATTTTGTATATGTTGAGAGGTTTTAATAAATTGTGTCAACCAGAAAAACAGTGGGAATCATTGTTTCAGATGTGAAGGGACAGCCTACGGGCCTCAGCTGTTATTACTTGAAATTCCATTGAATTCTAAATTTCAGTACTCTTCTTTTTTTTTTTTTTGATTCAGCTGCTCAGGCTTCATGGATGTTTGTTTATTACAGGATTTAATTCTTAAGGCCCAAGCGTTGTATAGCAATTAAGGCCATGTTGTAAATGCAAAAGTCTGTCCATTTGGAATCAAATGACCAAGTCATTTTACTAATTACATTTGTCTGTTTGTGTGTGTATGTGCGTCTTTGTTCAGGAAGACTGGGCTTCCCATGTGGCACTAGTGGTAAAGAATCTGCCTGCCAGTGTAGAAGACCTGAGAGATGTAGATTCAATCCCTGGGTTGGGAAGATCCCCTGGAGAAGGAAATGGCAACCCAGTCCAGTATAATTTCCTGGAGGATCCCATGGACAGAGGAGCCTGGTGGGCTACAGTCCACAGGGTCCCAAAGAGTCATACAGGACTGAAGCAATTCAGCATGCACACATAGACTGGGTAGCTTATAAAGACTAGCATTTATTTCTTACAATTCTAGAAGACGAAAATCTGAGATTAGAATGTCAGGAAGGTCTGGTGAGAACTCTTTTCTGGGTCTCAGACTTCTTCTTACATCCTTACGTGGCAAGAGGTAAGTGTCTCTTTTCATAGAGTCATTAATCTCATTTAGGAGGGCTCCATTCTTAGGACTCCATTCTCCAATCGTCTCCCAATATCTCTCCCTCCACATATCATCACATTGAACTTTAGAATTTCAGCATGTGAGTTTAAGGGGACACAAACATTTAAACCAGAGCTCTCTCTCTGTATGTGTGCCTGTGCATAGAACTAATTGGATATGTCATTTATCATAGTAAAGGGTTTCCCTGGTGGCTCAGATGGTAAAGAATCTTCATTCAGTGCAGGAGACCTGGGTTTGATCTCTGGGTCAGGAAGATCCCCTAGAGCAGAGAATGACTACCCACTCCAGTATTTTTGCCTGGAGGTTTCCTTGGATAGAGGAGTCTGGTGGGTTGCAGAGTCAGACATGACTAAGTCACACACACACACACACACACACACACACACACACACACAGTTAGAGTAAAATGCCTAGCTCCTGGGAATCTCCATTGCTGAACTTTAAAAATTTGCATATATTAGCAAGAAACCCTGGCAGACACATATATCACATTTGTTGTGAAAATCATGAGATCATGTGTTAGATCATTTTGTAAATTTTAAAGTAATACACACATGAAATTTCTTGCTATTTAGGTGGTAGTGTTTAGAAGAACACTAAACTAGGGGGTCATGTCATTTAAAATTCAAATTTCCCTTCTACCACTTAATTGTTTTATGTCTATAAGTAAGTCAATGAAGCTCATTAAGCCTCTTTTAGGATGAAACTGATTTTTGTGGTTCATGATTATTTCAAAGAAGCATATTTGTTTTATTTTTCCTATTATAATTTTAGTTAGTAATTATGATAATAAGTAAAATACATGTTGTAACTTATTGAATATGGATTTCAAGTTTGGTAAGATTTTTAAAAATTCAAGGTTCTAATTAATAATGATCAAACATGATCTAGCTGTAGGTCATATGATTGTAAATATTTGTTATCTTGATATATATTTCCCTCTTGCTAGGAACCTTTGTTCGTAGTTTTTACAGTCTAAGTTATTTTGACATATTAGAGATGAATATAGTGATTCAATCATGGCCCATTTAGACTCCCTGAAAATAAATTTGATATTTGTGCCAAAATTTAGAGCTGTGATTTGATTCAGAGAACAGAGTAGCTATTAATATAACTGATGATAATGATAGTTTATACTTAAATGAGCACATGCTATATTTCAGGTAATCTTCCCAAATGATTTGCATAAATACTTGAGAAATCTGTATGCAGCTCAGGAAGCAACAGTTAGAACTGGACATGGAACAACAGACTGGTTCCAAATAGGAAAAAGAGTACGTCAAGGCTGTATATTGTCACCCTGCTTATTTAACTTATATGCAGAGTACATCATGAGAAAAGCTGGACTGGAAGAAACACAAGCTGGAATCAAGATTGCCAGGAGAAATGTCAGTTCAATTCAGTTCAGTCACTCAGTCGTGTCCGACTCTTTGCCACCCCATGAATCTCAGCACGCCAGGCCTCCCTGTCCATCACCAACTCCCAGAGTTCACCCAGCTCACATCCATCGAGTCAGTGATGCCATCCAGCCATCTCATCCTCTGTCGTCCCCTTCTCCTCCTGCCCCCAATCCCTCCCAGCATCAGAGTCTTTTCCAATGAGTCAACTCTTCGCATGAGGTGGCCAAAGTACTGGACTTTCAGCTTTAGCATCATTCCTTCCAAAGAAATCCCAGGGCTAATCTCCTTCAGAATGGACTGGTTGGATCTCCCTGCAGTCCAAGGGACTCTCAAGAATCTTCTCCAACACCACAGTTCAAAAGCATCAATTCTTTGGCGCTCAGCCTTCTTCACAGTCCAACTCTCACATCCATACATGACCACAGGAAAAACCATAGCCTTGACTAGATGGACCTTTGTTGGCAAAGTAATGTCTCTGCTTTTGAATATGCTATCTAGGTGGGACATAACTTTCCTTCCAAGGAGTAAGCGTCTTTTAATTTCATGGCTGCAGTCACCATCTGCAGTGATTTTGGAGCCCAGAAAAATAAAGTCTGACACTGTTTCCACTGTCTCCCCATCTATTTCCCATGAAGTGATGGGACCGGATGCCATGATCTTCATTTTCTGAATGTTGAGCTTTAAGTCAACTTTTTCAGTCTCCACTTTCACTTTCATCAAGAGGCTTTTGAGTTCCTCTTCACTTTCTGCCATAAGGGTGGTGTCATCTGCATATCTGAGGTTATTGGTATATCTCCGGCAACCTTGATTCCAGCTTGTGTTCCTTCCAGTCCAGCGTTTCTCATGATGTACTCTGCATAAAAGTTAAATAAGCAGGGTGACAATATACAGCCTTGACGTACTCTTTTTCCTATTTGGAACCAGTCTGTTGTTCCATGTCCAGTTCTAACTGTTGCTTCCTGAGCTGCATACAGATTTCTCAAGAGGCAGGTCAGGTGGTCTGGTATTCCCATCTCTTGAAGAACTTTCCACAGTTTATTGTGATCCACACAGTCAAAGGCTTTGGCATAGTCAATAAAGCAGAAATAGATGCTTTTCTGGAACTCTCTTGCTTTTTCCATGATCCAGTGGATGTTGGCAATTTGACCTCTGGTTCCTCTGCCTTTTCTAAAACCAGCTTGAACATCAGGAAGTTCACAGTTCACGTATTGCTGAAGCCTGGCTTGGAGAATTTTGAGCATTACTTTACTAGCATGTGCGGAGAAGACAATGGCAAGCCACTCCAGTACTCTTGCCTAGAAAATCCCGTGGATGGAAGACCCTGGTAGGCTGCAGTCCTAGGGTGGCTACAAGTCGGACGTGACTGAGTGACTTCACTTTCACTTTTCACTTTCACACAATGCAGAAGGCAATGGCAACCCACTCCAGTGTTCTTTCCTGGAGAATCCCAGGGATGGCAGAGCCTGGTGGGCTGCAGTCTCTGGGGTCGCACAGAGTCCGACATGACTGAAGCGACTTAGCAGCAGCAGTTACTAGCATGTGAGATGAGTGCAATTGTGCAGTAGGTTGAGCATTCTTTGGCATTGCCTTTCTTTGGGATTGGAATGAAAACTGACCTTTTCCAGTCCTGTGGCCACTGCTGAGTTTTCCAAATTTGCTGGCATATTGAGTGCAGCACTTTCACAGCATCACCTTTCAGGATTTGAAAGAGCTCAACTGGAATTCCATCACCTCCACTAGCTTGTTTGTAGTGATGCTTTCTAAGGCCCACTTGACTTCACATTCCAGGATGTCTGGCTCTAGATGAGTGATTACACCATCATGATTATTTGGGTCGTGAAGATCTTTTTTGTACAGTTCTTCTGTGTATTCTTGCCACCTCTTCTTAATATCTTCTGCTTCTGTTAGGTCCATACCATTTCTGTCCTTTATCGAGCCCATCTTTGCATGAAATGTTCCCTTGGTATCTCTAATTTTCTTGAAGGGATCTCTAGTCTTTCCCATTCTGTTGTTTTCCTCCATTTCTTTGCATTGATCGCTGAGGAAGGCATTCTTATCTCTTCTTGCTATTCTTTAGAACTCTGCATTCAGATGCTTATATCTTTCCTTTTCTCCTTTGTTTTTCGCTTCTCTTCTTTTCACAGCTATTTGTAAGGTCTCCCCAGATAGCCATTCTGCTTTTTTGCATTTCTTTTCCATGGGGATGGTCTTGATCCCTGTCTCCTGTACAAGTTCATCAGGCACTCTATCTATCAGATCTAGGCCCTTAAATCTATTTCTCACTTCCACTGTATAATAAGGGATTTGATTTAGGTCATACCTTGAATGGTCTAGTGGTTTTCCCTACTTTCTTCAATTTAAGTCTGAATTTGGTAATAAGGAGGTCATCATCTGAACCACAGTCAGCTCCTGGTCTTGTTTTTGTTGACTGTATAGAGCTTCTGCATCTTTGGCTGCAAAGAATATAATCAGTCTGATTTCAGTGTTGACCATCTGGTGATGTCCATGTATAGAGTCTTCTCTTGTGTTGTTGGAAGAGGGTGTTTGCTATGACCA
This sequence comes from Bos javanicus, assembly GCF_032452875.1. Classification (NCBI taxonomy): domain Eukaryota; kingdom Metazoa; phylum Chordata; class Mammalia; order Artiodactyla; family Bovidae; genus Bos; species Bos javanicus. The sequence continues at coordinate 39,165,122 of NC_083881.1, forward strand.
GTGCATTTTCTTGGCAAAACTCTATTAGTCTTTGCCCTGGCTTCATTCTGTATTCCAAGGCCAAATTTGCCTGTTACTCCAGGTGTTTCTTGACTTCCTACTTTTGCATTCCAGTCCCCTATAATGAAAAGGACATCTTTTTTGGGTGTTAGTTCTAAAAGGTCTTGTAGGTCTTCATAGAACCATTCAACTTCAGCTTCTTCAGTGTTACTGGTTGGGGCATAGACTTGGATTACTGTGATATTGAATGGTTTGCCCTGGAAAAGAACAGAGATCATTCTGTCATTTTTGAGAGTGCATCCAAGTACTGCATTTTGGACTCTTTTGTTGACCATGATGGCTACTCCATTTCTTCTGAGGGATTCCTGACCTCAGTAGTAGATATTTTGGTCATCTGAGTTAAATTCACCCATTCCAGTCCATTTTAGTTTGGTAATTCCTAGAATGTCGACATTCAGTCTTGCCATCTCTTGTTTGACCACTTCCAATTTGCCTTGATTCATGGACCTAACATTCCAGGTTCCTATGCAGTATTGTTCTTTACAGCATCAGACCTTGCTTCTATCACCAGTCACATCCACAGCTGGGTATTGTTTTTGCTTTGGCTCCATCCCTTCATTCTTTATGGAGCTATTTCTCCACTGATCTCCAGTAGCATATTGGGCACCTACTGACTTGGGGAGTTCCTCTTTCAGTATCCTATCATTTTGCCTTTTCATACTATTCATGGGGTTCTCAAGGCAATAATACTGAAGTGGTTTGCCATTCCCTTCTCCAGTGGACCACATTCTGTCAGATCTTTCCACCATGACCCGCCCATCTTGGGTTGCCCCACGGGCATGGCTTAGTTTCATTGAGTTAGACAAGGCTGTGGTCCTAGTGTGATTAGATTGACTAGTTTTCTGTGATTATGGTTTCAGTGTGTCTGCCCTCTGATGCCCTCTTGCAACACCTACCGTCTTACTTGGGTTTCTCTTACCTTGGGCGTGGGGTATCTTTTCATGGGTGCTCCAGCAAAGCACAGCCGCTGCTCCTTACCTTGGACGAGGGGTTATCTCCTCACCACTGCCCTTCCTGACCTTCAATGTGGGATAGCTCCTCTAGGCCCTCCTGCACCAGTGTAACCACCGCTCCTTGGACGTGGGGTCGGTCCTCCCGGCTGCCGCCCCTGGCCTCGGGTGTGGGGTGTGGGGTAGCTCCTTTGGCCGCCGCCCCTGACCTCGGACATGGGATAGCTCCTCTTGGCCGTTCCTGTGCCATCGCAGCCTGGCACTCTCGGCCACTGCCCCTGACCTCAGACGTGCGGTAACTCCTCTTGGCCGCCGCCCTTCAGGCATGGGGTCCTCCTGGCTTCTGCCCCTTACCTCAGACGTGGGGTAGCTCCTCTTGTCCACGCTCAGTGCGCCGGTCGCAGCCGCCTGCCCTCAGTGCACCAGTCGCAGTCGTCCGCAATTGTCAGGAGAAATATCAATAATCTCAGACATGCACATGACACCACCCTTATGGCAGAAAGTGAAGAGGAACTAAAGAGACTCTTGATGAAAGTGAAAGAGAAGAGTGAAAAAGTTGGCTTAAAGCTCAACATTCAGAAAACCAAGATCATGGCATCTGGTTCCACCACTTCATGGGAAATAGATGGGGAAACAGTGGAAACAGTGGTTGACTCTATTTTTCTGGGCTCCAAAATCAGTGCAGATGGTGACTGCAGCCATGAAATTAAAAGACGTTTACTCCTTGGAAGGAAAGTTATGACCAACTTAGACAGCATATTCAAAAGCAGAGACATTACTTTGCCAACAAAGGTCCGTCTAGTCAAGGCTATGGTTTTTCCTGTAAGTCATGGTATGGATGTGAGGGTTGGACTATAAACAAAGCTGAGCGCCAACGTTTTGATGCTTTTGAACTGTGGTGTTGGAGAAGACTCTTGAACATCCCTTGGACTGCAAGGAGATCCAACCAGTCCATCCTGAAGGAAATCAGTCCTGAATATTCATTGGAAGGACGATATTGGAGCAGAAACTCCAATATTTTGGCCACCTGATGCGAAGAGCTGACTCATCTGAAAAGTCCCTGATCTTGGGAAAGGTTGAAGATGGGAGGAGAAGGGGATGACAGAGGATGAGATGGTTGGATGGCATCACCTACTCAATTGACATGAGTTTGAGTAAACTCCGGAAATTGGTGATGGACAAGGAGGCCTGGTGTGCTACAGTCCATGGGGTCGCAAAGAGTTGGACATGACTGAGTGACTGAACTGAACTGAAAAGCACATGGAGAATGCTGCTATTACATCTTTAATTTTATTTCCCACAAAGACTGAATAGCTTTTATTGGACACTTAACACATCCTGCTTTAGAACAAAATTTACTCATTTAAATTGAGATAAACTTAAATGATTTTGAAATGCTTAAATGCTGCTTAGTCTAAATACTAAAACAACTTGGGGGAAGGAGGAGAAGGGGACGACAGAGGATGAGATGGCTGGATGGCGTCACTGACTCGATGGATGTGAGTCTGGGTGAACTCTGGGATTTGGTGATGGACAGGGAGGCCTGGCGCGCTGCGATTCATGGGGTCGCAAAGAGGTGGACACAACTGAGCGACTGAACTGATCTGAATGGAAAACAATGTATAGGAAGGGTATAAAAAAAATTCTACTCAAAGATTTCCTTTGTAGCTTGTAACTTCTCAGATTGCAGGCTTGCAAAATTCCCACTCTCCTCTGCTTCCTAGTTACTACTGTCGTTTCTAGTAATAAACATGATTAAAGGTAGTACCTTATGAATTAGGGCTATAAACTAGGGCCAAAATAGTTTGCTATGGCTCTAGAATCACATTTAGATAGACTTAGTACTTTGAGTACTATATTCTGAAGGACTTGTTGCTTTTACTAGAATTAGCTTTTTTATGGACAGGTTGGTTAATTCTAGCCTTGTCTTTTGGCTTCCCAGGTCGCTCAAGTGGTAAAGAATCTGCTTCCCAATTCAGGAGATGGAGGAAGAGACATGGCTTAAGTTCCTGAGTTAGGACGATCCCTTGGAGAAGAAAATGACAACATAGTCCAGGATTGTTGTCTGGAGAATTTCCATGGACAGAGGCACCTGGAAGGCTATATTCCATGGGGGACACAGACGAGTCAGACACAACTTAGTACTAAGCAACAACCACAAAAATACCCTTGTCAGTAACCCCAGTTATTTATAAGAAAGTATAACTTATACAAAAGTGTTAAGATGAAAAGTCTATAACTGTTGTATTTCATGGCAAAATATTATTTGTTACCTGACTTATAAAATCACATAAATTTTCATATATTACATATATATAAATTATAGATTACATGAATAAACTAGAAAAACATTAATGGTTTAAAAATAAATTGCATTTATTTAAATGAATTTATGATTTTTAGTGTGACGAAATAGACAAAGCTGCAGGGAGGGAATATTCTTTGCCCTTTTGGCAAAATCCGATCATAAAACATTTTTTTCTAATTATATATAACAGGAAAAATTATACTCAAGTTCTTTTCTTCACACAGTATTTTTTTCTCCTTCAAAGGAAAAAAAGATATCTTTTCAGAAATTAAAATGACTGAAAAACATGGAAATGCAAAATAAATAAGACAGACAAAACTATTTTGCAAAAGAACAAAGATGAACTTTCATTACTAGGTATCAAGTTACAGTAAAAGGTATCAAGTTACTCAGGTTATAGTAATAAAATCAATAGTAAATCATCTATCAAACACATCAGATCTGTGTATTTGATTATATGTAAATTATACCACAATAATTTATACATCAGTCTGGAACATGCCAAGAATATATAGGCTATTAAGATTATATTTCATAATTTTTTTAACACATACTAATTGGAGAAGGAAATAGCAACCCACTCCAGTATTCTTGCCTGGAAAATTCCATGGGTGGAGAGCCTGATGGGCTACAGTCCATGGGGTCACAAAGAGTTGGACACAACTGAGCGACTTCATTTAAAGTGAGAAGGGGGCTTTCCCAGTGGCTCAGTGGTAAAGAATCTGTCTGCAGTGTAGGAGATGTGGGTTAGATCCCTGGGTCAGAAAGATCCCCTGGAGGAGGGCATGGAAATCCACTGCAGTATTCTTGCCTGGAGAATCTCATGGACAGAGGAGCCTGGTGGGATACAGTCCATAGGGTCACAAAGAGTGGGACACGACTGAAGTGACTTAGCATGCATGTACACACAATGGAGAAATCTTGACAGCTAGACTCCATGGCTAAAAGTAAAGTTTATAAAATGTTAACAGTCACATGGAAATCAGCTAGCATATTTTCAAAAGTGAAAAAAGATGGAGTGATAGAAAATAAAAGACCTAATTTAATTGATATTTTAAATATTCAATTGATATTAAACATCTTTTAAATTCATATTAAAATGATGTTTAATAATATTGAATGATCATTTATATTTTCTATCCTGTGCTTGATTATTTGTGTATAATATTTTTAAATTAATTTATTTATTTTAATTTGAGGCTAATTATGATACTGTGGTGGGTTTTTGCTGTTAAAGATACAATTGTTTTAATAGCTTATTCCCATAAAATTTATGTGGGATGGAACTAATTATAGTTCTTTCTTTTTTCTCATCTCTTTCTATGCAACTTATATTTAATACTCCATAGATAAATACAAATATATTTATTTTAGTTTACCTCACACTTAAGAGAATGTAACATAGCACAGATACAGTCTTAAGCAAGATAGGTAGCTATGAACAGAATCATCTGAGCAGTTTTAAACCACATTGTTGCATCTGATTGATTAAGTTCTTACAAATTAGGAAAAGGAGTGATATACAATATATTTTTCCAGATATATGTAAGCTATTTTTTTGTAAAAGTCAATTCCAGAAAATAACTAGAAGCTTTTGTGGTCAAAGTTAACCTAACCATAACTAGAAAACCTCAAAACTGCAGGCATCATCTACTTTTAATAAATTCATCATCTACTTGCTTAACGGTGAATTACATGTGCATTTTAATTTCACTGTGAATGGGATCTTTTGCATACCCTTGACAGCAGAGAGACAAAGTCAAGGCTGTCAGGAAAAGAAACCATGGAAGCGCCTGCTGCGTGTGCAGCAAGCTGTCCGAGTTTTACATGAAAGCGTCAGAATTTTCTTGGAGCGTCACTTTCCAAGTATAGCATGCTTTCAATAATTAGTATCCGGACTACTCAGAAGATGGTTGTAGACACAGCTGTTGTGTAAGGTAGCGGGCACATCAATGGCAAGGCACTAGGTATTGACTTGTGCAGTGACATCCTTCTAACTGTGTCATCTGAGTGAAAGAAGCCCCAGATTAACCAATAATAACGTGTTAGAAGTTGTAGTGGCTGCCCTCTTGGGACTTGTTCTAGAAGAGTATAGATGCCCCTCCCCCACTCATGCCATCAATCCTGCTAAAGGTATCAAAGTGACATGAAGTTGACCATGTAAAGCCCATAATAATGCTATATGCATTTTTGGTGTGTGTGTCTGTATGTGTGTGTGTGTGTGTGTGCTAGGTTTATATCAGTTTTCTGTATGCAAATACATAATAATGTATGCATACTTACATACATAAAATAGATATACGTGCCATCATGATAGGAAGAATTCTTAATTAATGAGAATCATATATAACAAACTGTCAAGCATATACATCGTTCTTAAAACAAATCCCACTAACTTGATAAAACTAATTTCAAAGCCAAAATCTAGGTTATTACATTTCCATCAGATTTAGATATAGATAAAGGTCAATTTCAGAACAAGGTGCAGTTTCTCCCTCAGAAGGTCTTTCCCATCAGGAAGCTTCCATAAGCTTTTTATTCTTACCCATCAGAGGGCAACAGAATGAAAACCACAATCACAGAAGACCAATCTGATCACATGGTCCACAGCCTTGTTTAACTCAATGACTATGAGCCATGCTGTATAGGCCCAGCCAAGATGAACAGGTCATGGTGGGCAGTTCTGACAAAACTTGGTCCACTGGAGAAGGGAATGACAAACCACTTCAGAATTCTTGCCTTGAGAACTCCATTAATAGTATGAAAAGGCAAAAAGATAGGACACTGAAATATGAACTTCCCAGGTTGGTAGGTGCCCAGTATGCATACTGGAGATCAGTGGAGAAATAACTTCAGAAAGAATGAAGAGACAGAGCCAAAGCAAAAACAACATCCAGTCGGGGATGTGACTGGTGATGCAAGTAAAGTCCAGTGCTGTAAAGAACAGTATTGCATCATATCAGTTCAGTTCATTTCAGTTGCTCAGTCATGTCTGACTCTTTGTGACCCCATGAATCACAGCACTCCAGGCCTCCCTGTCCATCAGGGAGTCCATCAGTGAACTCCCGGAGTTCACTCAGACTCACATCCATCGAGTCAGTGATGCCATCCAGCCATCTGATCCTCTGTTGTCCCCTTCTCCTCCTGCCCCCAATCCCTCCCAGCATCAGAGTCTTTTCCAATGAGTCAACTCTTCGCATGAGGTGGCCAAAGTACTGGAGTTTCAGCTTTAGCATCATTCCTTCCAAAGAAATCCCAGGGCTGATCTCCTTCAGAATGGACTGGTTGGATCTTCTTGCAGTCCAAGGGACTCTCAAGAGTCTTCTCCAACACCACTGTTCAAAAGTATCAATTCTTCAGCGCTCAGCTTTCTTCACAGTCCAACTCTCACATCCATACATGACCACTGGAAAAACCATAGTAGTGACTAGACGGACCTTTGTAGGAACCTGGAATGTTAGGTCCATGAATCAAGGGGAATTTTAAGTGGTCAAATAGGAGATGGCAAGAGTGAACATCGACATTTTAGGAATCGGCGAACTAAAATGGACTGGAATGGGTGAATTCAACTCAGATGACCATTATATCTACTAGTGTGGGCAAGAATCCCTTAGAAGAAATAGAGTAGCCATCATAGTCAACAAGAAAGCCTGAAATGCAGTACTTGGATGCAATCTCAAAAATGACAGAATGATCTGTGTTCGTTTCCAAGGCAAACCATTCAATATCACAGTAATCCAAGACTATGCCCCAACCGGTAATGCTGAAGAAGCTGAATTTGAATGGTTCTATGAAGACCTATGGAGAAGGCAATGGCACCCCACTCCAGTCTCTTGCCTGGAGAATCCCATGGACAGAGGAGCCTGGTGGCCTGCAGTCTATGGGGTCGCTAAGAGTCGGACACGACTGAATGACTTCACTTTCACTTTCCACTTTCATGCATTGGAAAAGGAAATGGCAAAACACTCCAGCAGTCTTGCCTGGAGAATCCCAGGGATGGGGGAGCCTGGTGGGCTGCAGTCCATGGGGTCGCACAGAGTCGGACTCGACCGAAGTGACTTAGCAGCAGCAGCATGAAGACCTACAAAACCTTATAGAACTAACACCCTCAAAAAGGTATCCTTTTCATTATTGGGGAGAGGTATGCAAAAGTAGGAAATAAGAGACCTGGAGTAACAGGCAAATTCAGCCCTAGAGTAAAAAACGAAGCAGGTCAAAACCAACAGAGTTTTGCCAAGAGAATGCACTGGTCATAGCAAACACCCTCTTCCAACAAAACAATAGAAGACTCTACACATGGACATCACCAATACTGAAATCAGATTGATTATATCCTTAGAAGCTCTATACAGTCAGCGAAAACAAGACTGAGTGCTGACTGTGGCTCAGATCAAGAACTCCCTATTGCCAAATTCAGACTTAAATTGAAGAAAGTATGGAAAACCACTAGACCATTCAGTTCAGTTCAGTTCAGTTCAGCTCTCACTCATATCCAACTCTTTGCGACCCCATGAATCCCAGCATGCCAGGCCTCCCTGTCCATCACCAACTCCCAGGATTTACCCAAACTCATGTCCATTGAGTTGGTGTTGTCATCTAACCATCTTATACTCTGTTGTCTCCTTCTCCTCCTGCCTTCAATCTTTTCCAGCATCAGGGTTTTTTCAAGTCAGCTCTTCACATCAGGTGGCCAAAATATTAGAGTTTCAGCTTCAACATCAGTCCTTCCAAAGAACACCCAGGACTGATCTCCTTTAGAATGGACTGGTGGATCTCCTTGTAGTCCAAGGGACTCTCAAGAGTCTTCTCCAACACCACAGTTCAAAAGCATCAAGTCTTCTGTACTCAGCTTTCTTTATAGTTCAACTCTCACATCTGTACATGACTACTGGAAAAACCATAACCTTGACTAGATGGACCTTTGTTGACAAAGTGTCTCTGCTTTTTAATATGCTGTCTAGGTTGGTCATAACTTCCTTCCAAGGAGTAAGCATCTTTTAATTTTCATGGCTGCAATCACCATCTGCAGTGATTTTGGAGCCCAGAAAAATTAAGTCTGACACTGTTTCCCCATATATTTTCCATGAAGTGATGGGACCAGATGCCATGATCTTCGTTTTCTGAATGTTGAACTTTAAGCCAACTTTTCCACTCTCCTCTTTCAATTTCATCAAGAGGCTCTTTAGTTCTTCTTCACTTTCTGCCATAAGGGTGGTGTCATCTGCATATCTGAGGTTATTGATATTTCTCCCAGCAATCTTGATTACAGCTTGTGCTTCCTCCAGCCCAGTGTTTCTCATGATGTACTCTGCATATAAGTTAAATAAGCAGGGTGACAATATAGAGCCTTAATGTACTCCTTTTCCTATTTGGAACCAGTCTGGTATTCCATGTCCAGTTCTAACTGTTGCATCCTGACCTGCATATAGGTTTCTTAAGAGGCAGGTCAGGTGGTCTGGTATTCCCATCTCTTTCAGAATTTTCCACAAATCTTTCAGGTATGACCTAAATCAAATCCATTATGATTATACAATCAAAGTGACAAGTAAATTCAAGGGATTAGATCTGATAGAGTGCTTGAAGAACAATCGATGGAGGTTCGTGACATTGTACAGGTGACAGGGATCAAGACCATCCCCAAGAAAAAGAAATGTAAAAAGGCAAAATGGTTGTCTGAGGAGGCCTTACAAATAGCTATGAAAATAAGAGAAGCAAAAGGCAAAGGGGAAAAGGAAAGATATGCTCATTTGAAAGCAGAATTTCAAAGAATAGGAAGAAGAGATAAGAAAGCCTTCCTCAGTGCTCAGTGCAAAGAAATAGAGAAAAACTTTAGAATGGGAAAGACTAGAGATCTCTAAGAAAATTAGAGATACCGAGGAAATATTTCATGCAAAGATGGGCACAATTAAGGACATAAATGGTTTGGACCTAACAGAAGCAGAAGATATTAAGAGATGGCAAGAATATACAGAAGAACTATACAAAAAAGATCTTCATGACCCATAAACCATGATGGTGTGATCACTCACCTAGGGCCAGACATCCTGGAATGCAAAGTCAAGTGAGCCTTAGGAAACATCAGTATGAACAAAGCTAGAGGAGGTGATGGAATTCCAGTGGAGCTATTTCAAATAATAAAAGATGATGCTGTGAAAGTGCTGCACTCAATATGCCAGCAAATTTGGAAAACTCAGCAGTGGCCACAGGACTGGAAAAGGTCAGTTTCATTCCTATCCTAAAGAAAGGCAATGCCAAAGAATGCTCAAACTACTGCATGATTGCACTTGTCTCACATGCTAGCAAAGTAATGCTCAAAATTATACAAGTTGGGTTTCAACAGTACGTGAATTGTGAACTTCTAGATTTTCATACTGGATTTAGAAAAGGCAGAGGAACCAGAGATCAAATTGCCAACGTCCTTTGGATCATTGAAGGAGTATGATAGTTCCAGAAAAACATCTATGTCTGTTTTATTGACTACACCAAAGTCTTTGACTGTGTGAATCACAATAAACTATGGAAAATTCTTAAAGAGATGGACATGTCAGACCATATGACCCGCCTCCTGACAAATCTGTATGCAGGTCAAGAAGCAACAGGTAGAACTGGACATGAAACAACAGACTGGTTTCAAATCAGGAAAGAAGTACGCTAAGGCTGTATATTGACTCCCTGCTTATTTAACTTATATGCAGAGTACACCATGTGAAATGCCAGGCTGGATGAAGCACAAGCTGAAATCAAGATTGCCGGGAGAAATATCAATAACCTCAGATATGCAGATGACACCACCCTTATGGTAGAAAGTAAGGAAAAGCTAAAGAGCTTCTTGATGAAATTGAAAGAGGGGAGTGAAAAAGTTGGCTTAAAGCTCAGCATTCAGAAGACTAAGTCATGGCATCCCATCTCATCACTTCATGGCAAATAGATGGGGAAACAGTGGAAACGGTGGCTGACTTTATTTTTTGGGTCTCCAAAGTCAGTGCAGATGGTGACTGCAGCCATGAAATTAAAAGACGGTTGCTCTTTGGAAGAAAAGCTACAACCAATTTATGCAGCATATTAAAAAGCAGAGACAACACTTTGCCAACAAAGGTCTGTCTAGTCAAAGCTATGGGTTTTCAATAGTTATGTATGAATGTGAGAATTGGACTGTAAAGAAAGCTGAGTGATGAAGAATTGATACTTTTGAACTGTGGTGTTGGAGAAGACTCTTGAGAGTCCCTTGGACTGCAAGGAGATCCAACCAGTCCATCCTAAAAGAAATCAGTCCTTCTGATTTGCTTATATTTTTTATTTTAAATATGGGCCTTATCTACAAAGTTTATGAAGAGATCACAAATAAATAGGGCTTCACTGGTGGCTCAGACTAGAAAGAATCCACCTACAATGTAGGAGACATGGGTTTGATCCCTGGGTCAGGAAGATCCCCTAGAGAAGGGAATGGCAACCTACCCCAGTATTCCTGCCTGCAGAGTCCCATGGACAATGAAGCCTGGCAAGCTACAGTTCATAGCACCATAAAGGGCTGGACACACTGAGCGACTAACACTTTTCAAGGTCACTAAAGCCAGAGGGCATTCATCTTTCAGAAACAGTCAACACAAAGATTGGTAATTACATCTATTTTGGTCCAAATTATCTCTTCATCCATCACTATGTTGAAAGAATTACTCATTTGCAAAATTTTGGATATTGCCTTATAACTTGATAAAATTTTTTGTGTGTGTTGGTCTCTAAATTTTTGTGGTCCTACTCATTGAACTGCATAGATTTACTCTTTTAGCTTTTATCTGACCACAAATTAGGATCCCATATTACCATTTGACTCATTCCCTCTTGCTTCATATTTATGTGCTTTTTTAAAATAATAAGCTTTATAAGAACCAAACTTTAGAAACAGCTCTCCCTTTTAAATAAATAGAGGCTGACATAAATAGGAATGGTACTGGTTTCGATAAACATAAGGTTCAGCTTGCAATGACTTTCATAGCTCATATCAGAATCTCCACACAAACCTTCAGTTTTCTATGGCTTGATATATAGTCCAGTTTGCATTGAGAAAGGGAAATCAACTTTATAATACTGGACCCAGGCACATTTCCCCAATTTCTTTGGTGAATTATTTGTAGTTTCTAGCAAAGATCTATAATTATTGAATTGTCCTGGCTGTTGGTTAGCCCAAGTTTAATACATAATATCCCCTCAAATTGTTATCAGGAAAGGAAAGAAAAATCTTAGCTGCATTACAGGCTATGAGGAATATCTTATCATTGGCTGTTATCTTTGTTAATTTGATTGCTTTCCCAGGAAAGAATTCTAGTCTATATTAAAAGTTGATCTAAAATACGTTCACTGTTAGTGAATCTCAGAGATCAGGGCTGATTATTCTCCATTTGTCTCTTGGGACCATTCATTGTTCTTCTCTCCCATACTCTGTGCTGCAGGAGTCTTGTATTTATAAGTTTCTCATTTTTTGCTCTCTTGTTATCTGTAATTGTATTGGGTTTGGCCAACATCAGGAGAGTAGAAGGTGAGAGGAGAGTCGAAGGCATTATTCCTTCTTTCTGTCCCTTCCTTGATGTTATGAGTAGTGGCAACTTCCTTTCAGAACCATAGTCCCTGTCTGCTGACCTTAATCTTATGGCTCCATTTCTCTCTGGATTCCACTGCTGTCATTTCCTTGCCTACATCTTCAGGCTTAGAATAGTAATGTCTGCATCATCTTGCTCCTCTTCAGAGCTTCACCATCCCTACCTGATTTCCTTAACTGTACACACCCTATTGTAAACTGTCTCTTCAATAAACTTTTTATTTAAATAATTTGTGATCCAGACTGGTAAATCTATCTCTCTGTCTCTCTTTCTCACACACACACCTATGCATGCTTAAGGCTTGCTGAGGTATACTTCTATTATCTTTTTAAAATCGAGAACAAGATTATTTTCTTCATTTATGAAGACATGATAATTTTACCATTGGGGTATTTATAACATTAAGCTTTAACTTATATATTTGTGCTAAACTTTGAAAGCAGGCCTTCAGTGTGTTTACACTTAACTGATGAAGAGCATAAAATTTGTCATAGTGGTTCTTCCATGGATCCAGGTGGTCTGTCATCAAAAGCAGTGCACAGGGCAGCACTGTAAGTCATGTTTATATTTCATGAAGCATAAAATCAGGAAGTTTGGACCCTTGCCTTCACAGCTTACTTTGCTTTAGTAAACTAATAAAAAGTTACCATTCATTCATTCATCTCAACTTATTTGTATCTCAAAATATAACATCTTAGATAAAATAATTCAATAACTTTATTATCTCTAATGTGTCATAGTAATTGGGTTTGGCAAATGATGTTTGAGTGGTGAGGTCTATGCTCCCCCCACAGGAATCTGGGTAGGGGCTTATGATTGCTCCAATGAATAGAAGAAATACCATGAAGCTTTCTAGGTTTATTCATTAAAAAGATTCAACTCTTGGCATGTTCTTCTTCTTCACACATAAACCTTTGGAAACTTGAAGCCACTTAAGTCTGGCCACCCAGGAGAGGCCATCCTAGAGAGATCATCGCAAGAAGCAACAGAGAGAAAGGTACAGGAAGAGCTCCACTTATGTGCATCTTCTCAGATGAGGCAAAAGTCATGTGAGGAAAGATACCTTTGAGAGGACCCCAGCCACAGTCTCCATTGGACTGCCACTGCATGGGCATCCCCAAGTTAAAATCTACCCAGCTGAACCTCTCTTGTACTGCCTCTAACAGATATCATGACAGGCAATAAGTTTTATTTTTAAGCCACTATGCCTTTGAATAATCTATTACACAGCTATAGCAACTGAAACACCTACCAATTACTATTAAAATAAATGGAAAAATAAAACTGTCTCAAGATTTCTGAAAACTACCTGACCACTTGCATTAGACTCTCCTTTTAAATTTTAGATTTAAATTAAATTAAACTTAATTTAAAAACTTGCTCATTAAATCACATGTTTATGAAGTTCTCCTGAGATTAAAGGAATCATCATTTTAGTTTTGAAGTCCCTGGAATTACTTCTATCTCTCTCTTCACACACAATATTCATATTAATCTTTTGGAGTAGTCTCTTTAGAAAGTATTGAATTGAGAAGAACTGGCAGCCTGAGAAAAATTCAAAATTGAAGGGGGCATCAGCCATTACAAAAAAGATCACAGATTCTGAATCAAACAAAACTAAGTCCCACTTCTAAAGATGCAACTTAACTTTCTTGGTCTCAGGTTGCTCATCTATGGTATGCGGGGCAATTGTATCAGGGTTGCGACTCATTCCTCAGTTAACACTGTCTTTCCATTTCTTTCAATAGTGGTAATACTCTATATGTGTGCATGCATGTGTGCTAAGTCTCTTCAGTCATGTTCAACTCTTTGAGACGCCATGGACTGTAGCCCACCAGGCTACTCTGTCCGTGGGATTCTCCAGGCAAGAATACTGGAGTGGGTTGCCATTTCTTCCTCTAGGGGATCTACCTGACCCAGAGATCTAAGAACCCCAGAGTCTTATGTATCCTGCACTGGCAGGAGGTGTTTACCACTAGTGCCAGCTGGGAAGCCCAATACTCTGTATAGAATGTGACAAATATTCAGGAACACACAACCTGCCAAATTTAAGATAAAAAAAGATTTATTTGAGTTGAATATATTAAAGACTGTAGTCAGTTTTTTTTAAAATTAAAGATTTCTTTACCAAGTTTCCCTAAACCCCCATCCTTCAACTGTACGGCCTTCAGTTGCTTATTTCCATACAGCTAATACCTGTATGATTTTTTTTAAATGTATAGTTGTAAGGTTTATGGAGAGATAAACAGGTACCATTTGATCCACAGAAAAAAATTACAAAATTAAAATGCAATCCTGAAGCTTAAATAATTTTTGAAGGTTTATTTTTTCATTCATCAACAAAATTCATGTTTCTTTCTGCTTAAATTTTTAAATGTGATTGTAAGAATCTAAGAAGATGAATTGAACAGATGAAGACCAAGTCAGTATACATTATTCAATGATATTGACTTTATTGAAACATTTCTTAGAAAAGTTTCCTCAACCAAAATATATTTGAAAACATCTTAAATTTACTACTGAAATAATGTTAAATATAACAATAATATTGTCAAGGAATGAATATCAGAATATACGCATGCATGCTTACTCACTCAGTCATGTCCGACTCTTTGCGATACCATAGACTGTATCCTGCCAGGCTCCTCTGGCCAGGCAAGAATACTAGAGTGGGTTGCCACATCCTTCTCCAGGGTATCTTTCCAAGCCAGAAATGGAACCTAGGTCTCCTGCATTGCAGGCAGATTCTTTATTGCCTGAGCCACCAGAGAAGCCCTATCAGAATATAGATAACATGTAAATATTGAAATCTTACCATATGCATATCATTTACCTTGCACTCCTGTTACTATACGCCCTCAGGTTCTATTTAATAAAGTTTCCTGAAGCCATAAACAGAAGTAAGTTTATGGTTACTGGCAACTGACAATCTTCAGAAGAAGGAGTGACACATCAGTTGAACCATAAGACCAGAAAATATAGGCCATCAGTCTGGAATCTGCATCACTTCTGGAACAGTGGCAATTTCCAGGAGGATTCCTGACATGGAAATAAAAAAGACACAGCTCTTTAGGTGTGCTTTCGTACTCGAACAAAGGAAACACTTCATAGAGCCCATGGATGCTGGTCTATAAGATCTAGTTCTACAAATACTGGTAAGAAGTCAGGTGAGCTACCACAGCCCTTATGTTAACTTCAGTTGCATAAAGTTATTACAGGTCATACAAATTTATTCTTCTGATTTCCTCAAAACCAGGCATTTCAGTGAAAACCATGTCTTGGATGTACTCTCATTCATCACATTAAAATTTCTTTAATGGCTTTAGGATACAACTTTTCCAGAAAGACTGTCTTTACAACGTTTGACCCCACAAGTCTAGACTCCAGGGGAATAAAGTCCGGAGATGTACTTAAGTAGCACTTTGATCCCAAAGAGACTTGGCACATTAAAGTAATAAAAAATGACTGTAAAACCATCTGTAAACATGAAGTGCCATATAAATGCTTATTAATAAGCATTTTTCTTCAATTTATATTTATTTTTATTCCAAGGTGCCTCTTAAAATGCATTATAGTTTATTGTGTATAATATCTTTCAAACAAATTATATTCAAGGCATTTTAGAGAGTTAAATACATGTCAGTATGTGGCATAAATTATAGAAGGGCACTTTGAATGGTAAATGAATTAGTGCATTCAGTCATAAGGCCAGAGAGAAATGGGTTGTGTAACCGTCTGGTTTGAAATATCTAGACTCCCTGGAACCAACTCTTCAAATCCCAGCAGGCCTGCTCTGTCCTTCATCCTTCTAAGATAAGAGTCCATTCAGTTTACAGTCTGCTGGCTTTTTGAATGATCCCTTGGAACAGTAGGCATGTCTGCTCTGTGTGAACATTTTACAGAGTCAGTTCAAGGAAAAAAAATACTCATGAGAATTTAAACAGAACTAAGATATCATTCTATGTGGGCAATATTTTAGTGGTAAAGAGAAGCTGACTTAGAACATAGCTGGAGTAAGAAATATAGAAGAATATTCAAGGATTTAAAAGACAAAGGAATGGTTAGTTTCTGGCTGGTTGCTACCCCTGACCCCTAGAACTGTTTTTTAAGTATGGGGAAATGGACTTCAATATAACAATAGACTTTACAAGAACATGGAATTGACTTACACTACATAGTTGATATTTTGGATTGCCTTATGTTTTTTTTTAATGAAGCATTAATCTGAATCTATAAAGAAAACCCATTTTTCATTATAGACAAAACTTACAAGATTTTAAGTATGAGGCAGAAGAATAGGGCACTATAATGTAATGTAAAGAACACAAGTCACATTTGAATGTAGCCTTTTTAAGACCTGAACCTGTACTTCGAAGTAGTGATTTTCAAGTTTTCCCAGCCTCCAAAAACTCTGCCAAGTGTCAAGCATTTGATTATAAAAAAGTGGCATTCAAATTCAGGGGACTTTAATCTTTCCCAGATGATGACTTGTGTTGGAATTTTCCAGATTTTTATGAGGGTTAAGAGGATGCTTATAACACAAATTAAAACTGAAAATAGACATAGTCCCAGGTTGTTCCTCTTCCACTTTGAGACATTCCAGAAGTCCTGGTGGTAAATAAAAAGCTAGGATAATCTGGCTGTATCTTCAAATTTCAACAGTACATTTTGGCTCACCAGACATTGTGAGCAACTCTTTAAGAAAAAACTTATTTTTTGTAAAATTAGCATTTGATATTTTACTTCCCCAACAACTTCTGTAGATCTACTTCTCTAAGCTTCCACTATTTCTGAATCCCCACTATTATCTTAGCAAATGACCATATAAACAATCCATAGTGCTGATGAGGTCCTGTACAGACAAGCTAGTGTGTGCGTGCTAAATTGCTTCAGTCGTGTCTGACTCTTTGTGACCCTATGGACTGTAGCCCACCAGGCTCCTCTGTTCAGGTGATTCTCCAGTCAAGAATACTGGAGTCGGTTGCCATGACTTCCTCCAGGAGATCGTCCCAACCCGGGGATTGAAACCACCTCTCCTGTAGCTCCTGCACTACAGGCAGATTCTTTACTGCTGATCCACTACAGGAAAGCTAGAAAGCCTATCAATTTGTCCTGAGAAGAGTAAATGAACAGAAACAAAATAGAAGCATGAGACCACTCTCTGGACTTTTATTAAATAACTCTTCCCTATAATGCAGGTGTATGAGTAGCAATCCTGAAGCAAGGTAACTGTTGAATAAAGAATATTATCAAGCCAATAAATAAATTTCTGCCCTTATTTTAATTTTTTTCACCTAAATAACACTTGTTCTTTCATGAAGTATCCTGTTTTCTTCTTTGATCTTTGTTCCTATTGTGCAAGCAAGTCTGAGATAAACTACCAGAGGATGAATGATCACATGGAGCAGATCCTAATTCAGTTGAGGACTGCCTAGAACAGCTTATACATAGTTGTTCATAACATATGTAAAAATGCCTTGCAAAGATGATCAGAGATGCATAGCTGACCAAAACCTAAAAAAAATTGGTGAGATTTATTTGAATAGAATTTTCTGTCAATTTTCTGTCAACAGAAAATTGAATGAACCAAAGCACCCATAACAGCAAGTGCCTTATCTAAAAAAAGGGAAATTAATAATTCTTACTTGTTTTTAGGATGCTTAATTGAAATAGAGTGTTCTGAGAATTAAGGCTAATGTGTGGCCATTGATGAAATTATTTTCCTCAGAAGGAGTTTACATAATGATGGAAATTTGAAACCATATTCATATGAAAATTGTTGTTGTTGTTCAACTGCTCAGTCATGTCCAACTCTGTGTGACCCCATGGACTTCATCATGCCAGGCTTTCCTGTCCTTCACTATCTCCCAGAGTTTGCTCAAATTCATGTCCATTGACTCACTGATGCTGTCTAACCATCACATCCTCTGCATCCCACTTTTCCTTTTGCCTTCTGTCTTTCCCAGCATCAGGGTCTTTTCCAGTGAGTCAAGTCATTGTATCAGGTGGCCAAAGTATTGGAGCTTCAGCTTCAACATCAGTTCTTCCAGTGAATTTTCAGGCTTGATTTCCTTTAGTATTGAATGGTTTGATCTCCTTGCAGTCCAAGGGATTCTCAAAGTCTTCTCCAGCACCACAATTTGACACAGCAGTTCTTTGACACTCAACATTCTTTATGGTCCAACTCTCACATCTGTACCTGACTACTGGAAAAACCATAGCCTTGACTAGATGGATCTTTGTTGGCAAAGTAATCTCTCTGCTTTTTAATATGCTGTCTAGGTTTGTTATAGTTTTTCTTCCAAGGAGCAAGCATTTTTACCTGGCTATAGTCACTGTCCACAGTGATTTTGGAGCCCAGGAAAATAAAATCTGTCACTGTTTCCATTTTTTCCCCTTCTATTTGCAATGAAGTGATGGGACTGAATGCCATGATGGCATCTGGTCCCATCACTTCATGGGAAATAGATGGGCAAACAGTGATAGACTTTATTTTGGGGGCTCTAAAATCACTGCAGATGGTGACTGCAGCCATGAAATTAAAAGACGCTTACTCCTTGGAAGGAAAGTTATGTCCCACCTAGATAGCATATTCAAAAGCAGAGACATTACTTTGCCAACAAAGGTTCATCTAGTCAAGGCTATGGTTTTTCCTGTGGTCATGTATGGATGTGAGATTTGGACTGTGAAGAAGGCTGAGCGCCAAAGAATTGATGTTTTTGAACTGTGGTGTTGGAGAAGACTCTCGAGAGTCCCTTGGACTGCAAGGAGATCCAACCAGTCTATTCTGAAGGAGATCAGCCCTGGGATTTCTTTGGAAGGAATGGTGCTAAAGCTGAAAGTCCAGTACTTTGGCCACCTCATGTGAAGAGTTGACTCATTGGAAAAGACTCTGATGCTGGGAGGGATTGGGGGCAGGAGGAGAAGGGGACGACAGAGGATGAGATGGCTGGATGGCATCACTGACTCAATGGACGTGAGTCTGAGTGAACTCCGGGAGTTGGTGATGGACAGGGAGGCCTGGTGTGCTGTGATTCATGGGGTCACAAAGAATCAGACACGACTGAGTGACTGAACTAAACTGATGTCGAGTTTTAAGCCAGCTTTTTCAATCTCGTCTTTCTCCCTTATCAAGAGGCTCTTTAGTTCTTCCTCGCTTTCTGCCATCAAGTGGTATTGTCTGCATATCCAAGGTTGCTGATATTTCCCCTGGCACTCTTGATTCCAGCTTGTGCTTCATCCAGCCTGACATTTCTCATGATGTACTCCACATAGAGTTAATGCTATTACTAGTAAAGTAATGTTCAAAATTCTCCAAGCCAGGCTTCAGCAATATGTGAACCGTGAACTTCCAGATGTTCAAGCTGGTTTTAGAAAAGGCAGAGGAACCAGAGACCAAATTGCCAACGTCTGCTGGATCATCAAAAAAGCAAGAGAGTTCCAGAAAAACATTTATTTCTGCTTTATTGACTATGCCAAAGCCTTTGATGTGTGGGTCACAATAAACTGTGGAAAATTCTGAAAGAGATGGGAATACCAGACCACCTGTCCTGCCTCTTGAGAAACCTATATGCGGGTCAGGAATCAACAGTTAGAACTGGACATGGAACAACAGACTGGTTCCAAATAGGAAAAGGAGTATGTCAAGGCTGTATATTGTCACCCTGCTTATTTAACTTCTATGCAGAGTACATCATGAGAAATGCTGGGCTGGAAGAAGCACAAGCTGGAATCAAGATTGCCAGGACAAATATCAATAACCTCAGATATACAGATGACACCACCCTTATGGCAGAAAGTGAAGAAGAACTAAAAAGCCTCTTGATGAAGGTGAAAGAGGAGAGTGAAAAAGTTGGCTTAAAACTTAACATTCAGAAAACGAAGATCATGACATCTGGTCCCATCACTTCATGGGAAATAGATGGGGAAACAGTGTCAGACTTAATTTTTTGGGGCTCCAAAATCACTGCAGATGGTGACTGCAGCCATGAAATTAAAAGACGCTTACTCCTTGGAAGAAAAGTTATGACCAACCTAGATAGCATATTGAAAAGCAGAGACATTACTTGCCAACAAAGGTCCATCTAGTCAAGGCTATGGTTTTTCCTGTGGTCATGTATGGATGTGAGAGTTGGACTGTGAAGAAAGCTGAGCCCTGAAGAATTGATGCTTTTGAATGTGGTGTTGGAGAAGACTCTCGAGAATCCCTTGGACTGCAAGGAGATCCAACCAGTCCATTCTGGAGATCAGCCCTGGGATTTCTTTGGAAGGAATGATGCTAAAGCTGAAACTCCAGTACTTTGGCCACCTCATGTGAAGAATTGACTCATTGGAAAAGATTCTGATCCTGGGAGGGATTGGGGGTAGGAGGAGAAGGGGACGACAGAGGATGAGATGGCTGGATGGCATCCCTGACTCGATGGACATGCGTCTGAGTGAACTCCGGGAGTTGGTGATGGACAGGGAGGCCTGGCGTGCTGTGATTCATGGGGTCTCAAAGAGTCGGACACGATTGAGCGACTGAACTGAACTCCGCATAGACATTAAATAAGCCGGCTGACAGTATACAGCCTTGATGTACTCCTCTTCTAATTTTGAATGTCTGTTTTTTACCATCTGAGCCTCCTATCTTGTCTACTTTCATATGAAAATAGTTTTTTTTTTCAAAGACCTGATAAAAATATATAAATGTGTCACATTGGAGGCTTTAGTATGTAAAACAAATCTTCAATATGTGTGGTGTAGCTCAAGACCAAATATTTCTAACTTATAAATAATAATTTCAATAGGAAAGGTGTTGATTCAGTTGAAGGAGTAGTGTTCTGAAACCCAGAGCATAAAAGAAATTAAAAAAAAACCCTCAAAAAACAGTGGTTTTCCAGTTAACTAAAAATTGCTTAAGTATGGGTTTACCGTCTCTCATAACATCCGTGGAGCTGGGACCTGGGATTACTGCCCGATGTTGGTAGGAGTGATGCACTGGACAGATTGTGTGACCAGATGACTTCTAATACAGCTTCCGATTTAAGAATGTTTATTGCTTTATATCTTGGAACTTGATTTTAATTATATTAACATACTCCTTCATATGATAATTTACTTTTATTTTCTAAACTCTTACTCTTTTAGATAGTTCCATTAAAATTAGTATAGTAGAAGCTTGGAAATGATTTCAATACAGACTATGTCATGAGATGTAATAGTATTGTCAAGCATGGCCATTAAAGTTTACTGTACAGAATACACACACAAAAAAACCCCAACACACAGAACAGCTACCCATTTTAGGATATGACTTTCTTGTTTTTTTGAACTTCAAATACATATATCAAAACAGACACATATTTTTAAAGAACTCTCAATACAAAGATTAGCAACATGCATTCAGATTACATTTTTTTTTTCAGATTACATTTTAAGTAGAATAAACAGATCATGAATATTGATGTAGTTTGGAGTGACTTGTATTCCACAATCTGTATGGCCAACCAAGTAATTATGCAAAGGTAGTTTCATTTAAAATTACAAATGCCATATTTTAGTTTGTGTTCAACAGTTTAAATGCATATTGATAATGGAAGGAAATAGCTTCTATTTAAAAACAATACATTTAAGTTGGAAAAATGCCATTACAGCATATTTTAAAATGTTAAAATGGCTGGAATTGTGTTACTATAAGAGCTAACAAAGGTCCAAATGCTGTCTGATGTTTAAAAACTAGACATAATTGGCTCTATTGAAGAGAATACACTTCTAAGATTTAGTCTGATAAGTTCCTATGCTCTGATTTATGCATTTATTGTGTGTATCTTGTCCAGTTTGACCTGTACATACAACAAAGTGAATGAGGAACTCCAAATAGAGGTTATTATGGGTTAGGAGCAGAGTGATGTATCTCTAATAGGAAATCATATGAATGGCAATTTAGTTCTTTTATCTTCTTCCATGACAGATTATGTAATTAGTCTTTTAGAAAAAGAATTTGCAGTCATAATTTCTACATAATACTCTGTTAGGCATTTGGGGATGCAAAATGTATGTTACCAGAAGGGGATAAAGAGCATGCCAACAAAATACATAGATTATAATACCAAGAATAGAAACATTTTACTAAAATACAGGATGGTAAGTAAAATACTAATGCCTCCACATTCTGTTAAATACAAAATATGGACTTTGGAATCAGACATCAATTCAAATTCAGGGTGAACTACTTTTCAGGTCTGTGTCCCTGCATGAATTTTTTGAACCTTGGTTTCTGTGGTTATAAAATGTCAAGTGTAAAGCATTTGTTACATAGAAGAAATTTGTATGCTAATTTCCACATTTTCTTCACTTTCTCCTCCTCTCATGTCAATGAGTTACCCTAGCCCAAGCCAGTGTACCACTACACATTTGGCGCCTAGAATTTGTGTCCCCTTTTTAATCACAATGAAAACTGAAAACATCCACTTTGTGTTTGCCGTTGCAAAATATTTTCCTCTCCTTAATTACATCTAGAGGCAATGTTTTAAATACAGTATTTTTACAATATAAATATATTACATATTTATGGAAACCTTTATGCAGGATTGAAAATATTTTTAATTTCTTAGTAGAAAGAAAAAATCATCAATAACTGGCATTAATGTCAGAGGCAAAATAGAACTTCAGTTCAGTTCAGTTCAGTCGCTCATTCGTATCCGACCCTTTGCGACCTAATGAACTGAAGCACACCAGGCCTCCCTGTCCATTACCAACTTCCAGAGTCCACCCAAACCCATGCCCATCGAGTCGGTGATGCCATCCAACCACCTCATCCTCTGTTGTCCCCTTTTCCTCCTGCCCTCAGTCTTTCCCAGCATCAGGGTTTTTTCAAATGAGTCAGCTCTTCCCATCAGGTGGCCAAAACGTATTGGAGTTTCAGCTTCAAAATCAGTCCTACCAATGAACACCCAGGACTGATCTCCTTTAGGATGGACTGGTTGGAGCTCCTTGCAGTCCAAGGGACTCTCAAGAGTCTTCTCCAACACTACAATTCAAAACCATCAATTCCTCGGCGCTCAGCTTTCTTTATAGTCCAACTCTCACATCCATACATGACTCCTGGAAAAACCATAGCCTTGACTAGAAGAACTTTTGTTGACAAAGCAAGCCCTCTGCTTTTTAATATGCTGTCTAGGTTGGTCATAACTTTCCTTCCAAGGAGTAAATGTCTTTTAATTTCATGGCTGCAGTCACCATCTGCGGTGATTTTGGAGCCGAAAAAAATACAGTTTGACACTGTTTCCCCATCTATTTCCCATGAAGTGATGGGACCAGATGCCATGATCTTTGTTTTCTGAATGTTGAACTTTAAGCCAACTTTTTCACTCTCCTCTCCTCTTTCACTTTCATCAAGAGGCTCTTTAGTTCCTCTTCACTTTCTGCCATAAGGATGGTGTCATCTGCATGTCTGAGGTTATTGATATTTCTCCCGGCAATCTTGATTCCAGTTTGTGCTTCCTCCAGCCCAGTGTTTCTCATGATGTACTCTGCATAGAAGTTAAATAAGCAGGGTGACAATATACAGTCTTGATGTACTCCTTCTCTTATTTGGAATCAGTCTGTTGCTCCGTGTCCAGTTCTAACTGTTGCTTCCTGACCCGCATATAGGTTTCTCAAGATGCAGGTCAGGTGGTCTGGTATTCCCATCTCTTTCAGAATTTTTAACACTTTATTGTGATCCATACAGTCAAAGGCTTTGGCATAGTCAATAAACCACAAGTAGATGTTTTTCTACTTGTGATCTACTTGCAGTCCAAGGGATCCACTTGATCCAGTGGATGTTAGCTATTTGATCTCTTGTTCCTCTGCCTTTTCTAAAACCAGCTTGAACATCAGCAAGTTCACAGTTCACGTATTGCTGAAGCCTGGCTTGGAGAATTTTGAGCATTACTTTACTAGTGTGTGAGATGAGTGCAATTGTGCAGTAGTTTGAGCTTTCTTTGGCATTGCTTTTCTTTGGGGCTGTTATGAAAACTGACCTTTTCCAGTCCTGTGGCCACTGCTGCATTTTCTAAACTTGCTGGCATATTGAGTGTAGCACTTTCATAGCATCATCTTTCAGGATTTGAAATAGCTCATCTGGAGTTCTATCACCTCCACTAGCTTTGTTCATAGTGATGCTTCCTAAGGCCCACTTGACTTCACATGCCAGAATTTCTGGCCCTAGGTGAGTGATCACACCATCATGATTATCTGGATGGTGAAGATCTTTTTTGTATAGTTCTTCTGGGTATTCTTCCCACCTCTTCTTAATATCTTCTGCTTCTGTTAGGTCCCTACCATTTCTGTCCTTTATTGAGCCCATCTTTGCATGAAATATTCCCTTGGTATCTCTAATTATCTTGAAGAGATCTCTAGTCTTTCCCATTCTATTGTTTTCCTCTATTTCTTTGCACTGATCACTGAGGAAGGCTTCCTTATCTCTCCTTGCTATTTTTTGGAAATCTGCATTCAAATGGACATATCTTTTCTTTTTTCCTTTGCTTTTCATTACCCTTCTTTTCACAGCTATTTGTAATGCCTTCTCAGACAGCCATTTTGCTTTTTTTCATTTCTTTTTCTTGAAGAACAATATTTTCCTAAGTGTACTCTCCTGGAGAGTAGATTTCTTTTTGTCTCAAAAATCTAATCTTTACTTCAATTAAGAGTAGATTTTAAGATTAGAGAGGCACACAGGGATTTGCCACTAGCTTTTGCTGCTGAAGCCATGAAGGGGGAAGGGAGTTACCATAGGAGCATTTGGATAGCATGTATCAAGCTACAATATGAAGTTGCAATAGGATGTTCCACTGTGGTTTACATCATTTGTATTTCCTATCTTCTCAATAAACTTCTAATGACCTGCCCAGAACTTCCAGGAACTTCTCTTGTTTTCCTATTCTGAAAATTTTTCTATCCAGCAGTTGAAGAGTTATAGGTTCTATGCAGAGCATGTTGTCATTAGACTTTCTCTGGCAGAGACAGGCTAGCTCTTTATCAATTCTGTCTCTCTCTTCCTGGAGAAGAAATTTAACTACACAAATAAACTAGGGTTTCCAGCCTCTCTAGTGATTAGTTATCAGTGTGACTGATTTCTAACCAACAGAAAGCAAGCAGAGGAGATGGAGGCCACTTCCATGCTTCTTCAGAATGACTTCTCCTACTCAATCTTCTGAACTCTGTCCATAATGGCGAGCTGGAAAGGACACTAATGATGACTTTTGAAACAACTTGTTATAGGTAGAAATAACAGATGAAAAAAGGTTTTAGATGATAGCCACCTTATAGATAAGACTAGCACTGGACTCTCTTTTATATTAGCAAGAAAAAAATATCCATTTTATTAAGCAACTGAGATTTTGTGGTTTAACCATCACAATTGTTAGCATTACTTTATCCGATCCATGAAGTTTAATTTTAAGACAAATGCTACATAGATACACATGTGCTTTATTCTCCTATTGATTGAAAATGCATTTATTTTAGATATAAATGTATACGTAGGGTATATGCACACACATGTATTTGTTATATAGAGAATTTTGTATTTATTATACATGTATATTATATAATGCATATTAATTAAATATATATTAATATGCATTATCTTTTTCTTGAGTTAGTTCTAGAAAGTCCTATAGGTCTTTATAGAACTGTTCAAATTCAGCTTCTTCTGCATTACTGGTTGGGCATAGACTTGAATTACTGTGATATTGAGTGGTTTGCCTTTGGAATGAACAGAGATCATTCTGTTGTTTTTGAGATTGCATCGAAGTACTGCATTTTGACTTTTATTGACTATGAAGGCTACTTCATTTCTTCTAAGAGATTCTTGCCCACAGTAGTAGATATGATGGTCATCTGAGTTGAATTCACCCATTCTAGTCCATTTTAGCTCACTGATTCCTAAAATGTCGACTTTCACTCTTGCTATCTCCTGTTTGACCACTTAAAATTTGCCTTGATTCATGGACCTAACATTCCAGGTTCCTATGCAATACTGTTCTTTATAGCATCAGACTTTACTTGCATCACCAGTCACATCCCCAACTGGGTGTTGTTTTTGCTTTGACTCTGTCTCTTCATTCTTCCTGGTGTTAGTTCTCCACTGATCTCCAGTAGCATATTGGGCACCTACCAACCTGGGGAGTTCATCTTTCAGTGTCCTATCTTTTTGCCTTTTAATACTTTTCATGGGGTTCTCAAGGCAAGAATACTGAAGTGGTTTGCCATTCCCTTCTCCAGTGGACCACGTTTTGTCAGAACTCTTCACCATGACCAGAATATCTTGGGTGGCCCTACACAGCATGGCTCATAGTTTCACTGAGCTAGACAAGGCTGTGGTCCATGTGATCAGATTGGTTAGTTTTCTGTGATTGTGGTTTTCATTCTGTCTGCCCTCTGATGGGGAAAGATAAGAGTCTTATGGAAGCTTCATGATGGGAGGGACTGACTGAGGGGGAAACTGGGTCTTTTTCTGATGGGCAAGACGAAGCTTAGTAAATCTTTAACCCAATTTTCCATTGAAGGGCAGGGCTGGGTTCTCTTCCTGTTATTTGACCTAAGGCCAAAATATGGTAGAGGTAATGAAGATAATGGCAAACTCTTTCAAAAGTTCCCATGCACACACTCCTTTGTTTTTCCTTCTTTTCTTTTCACAGCTATTTGTAAGTCCTCCTCAGACAACCATTTTGTTTTTTTGCATTTCTTTTTCTTGGGAATGGTCTTGATCCCTGTTTCCTATACAATGCCATGAACCTCCATCCATAGTTCATCAGGCACTCTATCAGATCTAGTCCCTTAAATCTATTTCTCACTTCCACTGTATAATCATAAGGGATTTGATTTAGGTTATACTTGAATGGTCTAGTGGTTTCCCCTACTTTCTTCAATTTAAGTCTGAATTTGGCCATAATGAGTTCATAATCTGAGCCACAGTCAGCTCCTGGTCTTGTTTTTGCTGACTGTATAGAGAATTTCCATCTTTGGCTGCAAAGAATATAATCAATCTGATTTTGGTGTTGGCCATCTGGTGATGTCCATGTGTAGAATCTTCTCTTGTATTGTTGGAAGAGGGTGTTTGCTATGACCAGTGTGTTTTCTTGGCAAAACTCTATTAGCCTTTGCCCTGCTTCATTCTGTACTCCAAGGCCAAATTTGCCTGTTACTCCAGGTGTTTCTTGACTTCCTACTTTTTCATTCCAGTCCCCTATGATGAAAAGGACATCTTTTTTGGGTGTTAGTTCTAAAAGGTCTTGTAGGTCTTCATAGAACCATTCAACTTCAGCTTCTTCAGCATTACTGGTTGGGGCATAGCTTGGATTACTGTGATATTGAGTGGTTTGCCTTGGAAATGAACAGAGATCATTCTGTCTTTTTTGAGATTGCATCCAAGTACTGCATTTTGGACTCTTTTATTGACTATGATGGATACTTCATTTCTTTTAAGGGATTCTTGCCCACAGTAGTAGATATAATGGTCATCTGAGTTAAATTCACCCATTCTAGTCCATTTTGGTTTGCTGATTCCTAAAATGTCGATGTTCACTCTTGCTATCTCCTGTTTGGCCACTTCCAATTTGCCTTGATTCATGGACCTAACATTCCAGGTTCCTATGCAATATTGCTCTTTACAGCATTGGACCTTACTTCCATCACCAGTCATATCCCCAGCTGGGTGTTGTTTTTGCTTTGGCTCTATCTCTTCTTTCTTTCTGGAGCTATTTTTCCATTGATCTCCAGTAGAATATTGGGCACCTACTGACCTGGGGAGTTCATCTTTCAGTGTCTTATCTTTTTGTCTTTTAATACTTTTCATGGAGTTCTCAAGGCAAGAATACTGAAGTGGTTTGCCATTCCCTTCTCCAATGGACCACAATTTGTCAGAACTGTCCACCATGACCTGTCAGTCTTGGGTGGCCCTACACAGCATGGCTCATAGTTTCATTGAGTTAGACAAGGCTGTGGCCCATGTGATCAGATTGGTTAGTTTTCTGTGATTATGGTTTCAGTCTGCCTTCTGATGCCCTCTCTCAACATCTACCATCTTACTGGGGTTTCTCTTACCTTGGACGTGGGGTATCTCCTCTCAGCCGCTCGCCGCTCCAGGGCCGCACAGCTGTGGTTCGCCTTAGGAAGCATCACTATGAACAAACCTAGTGGAGGTGTTGGAATTCAGGTTGAGCTCTTTCAAATCCTAAAAGATGATATTGTGAGAATGCTGAACTCATCACGCCAGCAAATTTGGAAAACGCAGCAGTGGCCACAGGACGGGAAAAGGTCAGTTTTCATTCCAATCACAAAGAAAGGCAACGCCAAAGAATGCTCAAACTATTGCATAATTGCGCTCATCTCACACTCTAGTAAAGTAATGCTCAAAATTCTTCAAGCCAGGTTTCAGCAGTATGTGAACCGTGAACTTCCAGATGTTCAAGCTGGTTTTAGAAAAGGCAGAAGAACCAGAGATCAAATTGCCAACATCTGTTGGATCATAGAAAAAGCAAGAGTGTTCATGAAAAACAGCTACTTCTTGTTTATTAACTATGCCAAAGACTTTGACTCTGTGGATCACAACGAAGTATGGAAACTTCTTAAAGAGAGGGGAATACCAGATCACATACCTGCCTCCTGAGAAATCTGTATGCAGATCAAGAAGCAACAGCTAGAACTGGACATGGAACAACAGACTGGTTCCAAATAGGAAAAGGAATATGTCAAGGTTGTATATTGTCACCCTGCTTATTTAACTTATATGCAGAGTACATCATGAGAAACGCTGTGCTGGATGAAGCACAGAATCAAGTTGCCGGGAGAAATATCAATAACCTCAGATATGAAGATGACACCACCCTTATGGCAGCAAGTGAAGAAGAACTAAAGAGGCTCTTGATGAAGGTGAAAGAGGAGAGTGAAAGAGTTGAGTTAAAACTCAGCATTCAGAAAACTAAGATCATGGCATCTGGTCCCATCACTTCATGGCCAGTAGATGGGGAAACAATGGAAACTGTGAGAGACTTTATGTTTTGGCTTCCAAAATCAGTGCATGGTGACTGCAGGCATGAAATGAAAAGATGCTTACTCCTTGGAAGAAAGGTTATGACCAACCTAGACAACGTATTAAAAAGCAGAGATAATTCTTTGCTGACAAAAGTCCGTCTAGTTACAGCTTTGGTTTATCCTGTAGTCACGTATGGATGTGAGAGCTCGACTCTAAGGAAAGCTGAGTGCCGAAGAATTGATGCTTTTGAATTGTGGTGTTGAAGAAGACTCTTGAGAGTCCCTTGGACAGCAAAAAGATCTAACCAGTCCACCCTAGCAGAAATCAGTCCTGAATATTCATTGGAATGACTGATGCTGATGCTGAAACTCCAGTACTTTGGCCACCTATTGCAAAGAACTGACTCATTTGAAATGACCCTGATGCTGGGAAAGACTGAAGGCAGTAGGAGAAGGGGACGTCAGAGGATGAGATGGTTGGATGGAGTCACCAACTCAGTGGACAGGAGTTTGAGTAAACTCTGGGAGTTGATGATGGATTCAGAGACCTGGCATACTGCAGTCCATGGTGTTGCAAAGAGTAGGACATGGCTGAGTGACTGAACTGAACTGAACTGAATATGCATTATATAGATGCTTATATAATTCATATAATATTGATAGGAATCAAAGGGAAAATGTCAAACTACTGCACTGTAGTTGAAAAGTAGTATTACAAGATTTGCTTTTAGCATCAGAAAAAAGAGCAAGTCAAACATGAAGTCTTACGTTGAAGAAGAGTATGGAGGTGAGTGTTGCATGGGGAAAAAACTTATTTGAAATATGGAAAGTACAGCCTCTCCAGCATTTCATGTGATACGAGGAGAAGCACTGTGTGGCAATCATTGATTGGTGCTATCAGTTATTCGTTTGACTGGACAAGGAGGGCATTTTCAACCTGAAGTATTAAGTGAAGAAAAGGGTAAAGGAACAATGTCAAAATCACTTCTAACACCCTCTAGTAGAGGCATCGAAAGTGGCTTGCTGTGCAGATGTATTAGAATCAAGGATTTCAGAAATAAAGGATCAAAATGAGAAAGGTCTTGAAGTGAGGCCAGAGATATAGGAAAAATAAAATGTAGCAAAAAGAGATGATCTGAAATATGCTATTAAAAGTGTATCAGCCAAAGATCAAGGTTTTATGAAAAATCTATCCTGTGTGGTGCTAAAACCTTGAGAAATACTTGTTCATAAGAAAGACAATGCCATTGAAAATATTATCTAATCTTGTTAGTGCAATAAAACCTATTCCAGTCACTAATGTATCTTGACCTTGACTTTTATATATTAAAATAACTAGTTCTTATCCTTAAGAAGTGTCTAGAAACTGGAAAATACAGTTGTTTGCAAAACCATTATTACAGATGAAAAGTCTTGGAGTTTTATAATTGCAAATTAGTGTAGTCTTTTCACACACAAATGATCTGTGTGTTTCATTCTGGAAAAATAATCAAGTACATATGGACATATGAATAGCCAACAAAGTAGCTACTAGTTGAGACCATTTGTGTTAGAGCTAGTTATCTTTGGAATCAATTGAGTTTCTGTGCTAGTGGTCTTGATCTCTGAAATGATTTTGCTTTTTGTCTGTGAACCTCAGTTTTCTGATCTCCAAAGTATGGATAACACTATCTTGTAGAGTGATTGTGGGGAAAAATGAACTACTAATGTTTGTAAAGTATTGGGTTTTATTAAGACAGGAACAAATTAAGCTCTACCAAAAACATTTAAAGCCTTAGCTAACACTAACATTTTAGTCTCTTCTCCCACTGGAAACCTCAGACAGAGTTCTGTGTCTTTACATAGATACACATATAAGTGGATATGTGCATACTTATGTATTCTTGTTTAAGAGTATATGTGTTTATATTTATATTTGTTCATATAAATTCTGTGTATATATGTATACTTATGTAAAGAAAGGGCAAGAAAGGCCTGGATTATATGGTTACAAATATATAGTGAAATAAAACAAAAAGATACTAGTATAAAAATTTACAGAAGTAAACAGTGGAGGCTAACTATTACCGTAATAGCAACACAGATATTTAAGTTTACACTAAATATTGACATTTCTGATTCTGAGCATTAAGGACTCAGAGCACATATAAACTTGAAATATCCCAGCGCCAGAGAGGGTCATCTTCTTAATTATACTTTTACTTAATATGAAGATATATGATCAATCTAACAAAACCTAGGGCTTCCGTGGTGGCTCAGTGGTGATGAACCCCCTGCCAGTGTGAGAGACAAGGGTTCGATCTTTTATCTGGGAAGATCCCAAATGCAATGGAGCAACTAAGCCCATGCACCAAAACTATTGAGCCTGTGCTCTAGAGCCCTCGAGTCACAGCTACTGAGCACGCGAGCCACAACTACTGAAGCCTGCACCCAAGAGCCTGTGCTTTTGCAACAAGAGAAGTCACCACAATGGGAGGTTCGTGCACTGCGACTAGATGGTAGCCCTTACTCGCTGCAACTAAAGGAGAGACCATGCAGCAACGAAGACCCAACACAGCTAAAAATAAATAAGTAAATAAATAAAACGATTAAAGAAAAACCGACCAAGGAAAAATTCCCAAAACTATAATTATATTCAGGTATGTATCATTAGCTTTGATATGATTAAACTTCACTTAACATTCATTCTGTAGAGTATAAAACAGATTAATACTCTGCCCACAGTAAATCATAATTATGAAATGATGAAAAGTATAATGAAATGAAAAACTGAAGATTAAAATGCTATAAAATACTTGATAATATGTTGTCATTTTTTTGTGAAAGACATGTAATACTAAAAACAATAGTTTCATAAACTTTTGTAACATTTTTGTCAAGAAGATCATAAATAGAAAACAGTAGCCACAAATGAAAAAAGAGCAATGATGGTTAGATGTTCATTTTTCAAAAGAACTCTGAAAGTTAGGAAGGATTCCAAGCAGTACCGTAAATGTAATATTTAAGAAATGGAAAATGTATATCATTTAGATAAGGGAAGGGAATTAAGGGAAATAAGATAGAGTAAAAAATTGGTTTATCTTCAGCAAATAAAGAGGATCTATCAAAAGTATGCCATTATTCTACAGGTTTTTTTTGGTTGTTGCTGTTGTTGTTTTTAATTTATTACAAAAGAAGTTTTGGGTGAACATAAGAAAGATCAACCATGGCAGAGTCAATACTGTAGAGACAAACTGTAAAAAACAACCTAAATTTATTTTATTGAGTGTATCTATCTTCTCTATATGCTCTGGATTATCTGTTTAAAAATCAAGACCAATTTATCTCTGGAATCCTCTCTAGTTCTATCATTTCCAGAATAAATAATTTTCTAATTTCTCTACATGTCAGTCCTTTTACTAAACCAAGATAAATAGCACTTCAGTTTATCATCACTAGTAACTTCTTATAATTTTTAAAAGTAGGTAGACTGATTTTGTGTGTGGCTGATAAAATATCTGATTACTTCAGTAGTTTCCCTATCATTGTTTTTAAAGTTATGGAGTGAAATGAAGTCATACATGAAGATATGTTCAAAATATCGGGACCTCTATATTAGAACTCTTTAAAATGAAATGAAACGGGTGACTATTATTATAAATACAATAAATAATATTCCAAGCATTTGTCTATTTTCTTTGAAAGTGGGTAAGAAAATCAACAGAACATGAAATACGGGCTAAAATAGCATGTATTATGTATGAACTATAAAGGTATTCAGTTTTGATTTTTTTAAAGAGTATTTTCCATATTTGAAATTCAAAATCATCCAATTCCATCCTGATTGACTTAGAACAGTCAACAATCAACAGCAACAGACAATGCTGTTAAGAGAAATAATTGATTTGTGAAATTTTCATTTCAATAATGACCTTGAGCCTTTGCTGCCTGGAATGCCCTCAGATCATGTTGTGGGGCTCTAGTAAAGATCTATCGTCAAATCAATTACGAAAAGCAATGGAACATCTGATCCTTCTCTTGAAATTAACTAGGGAAAGTAGGTCAGCACACCTTCAAATGACAAAATGAATTATTATGTTTTCAATGACCCAGGAAGGAAAGCACTAGTGATAGATGGGAAGTGCTATTTAAATAAGAATTGAACATTTCTGGGATTAAACAGGTAGCAATGATCACGAAAACTACCAGAAACTTAAATCCTTTAAAATAATTTTTTTTTTCATGTTATCCATGAAAGTGTTTTCTTCTCTGTATCCAAAACTACAGTTCTGGGAAGGGATCTATATATCGAGGTTATTGCTGTATCATTTCAAAGTACAACAGTGAGTATAGCAGATTTCTCAGTTTCATTTTCATTACAGTATAAGAAAAATATGCAAAATGGACCATCATATATTAACTGCTACAACTTGTTTCCTACTATGGCAATTAAATTAATATAGTTAGAAAAATGTGGTCAACGATAACACATTTAATGATAGCAATTAATCTGACAATATAAATATTATTTATATAGTGGTTCTATTCTGCAAACATAAAAGATAAATAAATAAGAGGTGAAACTGCCTCCTTCCAAAAAATATCCCCAATATTTCCTGTTTGATTAACATTTTAGTTATTTTTTATATGGACACTTGGAGTCTTTTTCTTTTAATTAGGTGATCAAGCACTTATACTTGTAAGTTTTAATTTAGAGCTTTATTTTTAATTATCTTTGTAAACAATATAAATTGCAATATGCTTTTTATTGTATATGGTTATAAAATATTAAAAGTTCAATTCAAATATTAAGAAATAATTTTGTTGGATTCTATGTAAAATACAAATACTTACAACAGTCTTGTCTATATAAAAATCTATCCTAAGACTGCAATATAGTGGGTAAGCACGTGGGCTCAGGAATTCAGACCTTGCCCAACCCCTAATTTTGAAATGTATGGCCTTGGTTAAACTGCTTATCATTTCCAAGCCTCAGTTTCTTCACATGTAAAACGGTATTGATGATAGCCATTATCCCATAGAGTTTTTGTGAACATGACACTAGGAAATATATAAATGGTTAGCCAGAATTCAGATGTACTAAACAGTATTAGCTATGATGATGGTCAGAGTCAATTATTTATATTAAATCCTTAAATGTTTCAATTCAACTTACTATGAAGACTTTGAACTGGTAATATATTTTGTTTAACAGTGGAAAGAATTTAGTTTTTTTCTTTTTTTCATTGTGGTAAAAGTCATTAATAGGACTATGATACTACTTTATGCATTTTTATACAGTACTTAGTGTGACTTTTTTACTTTGTTTATATTAACGGGTAACAGTGAATTAATATAGCCCTTTGCAATGTGTTGATAGTATAAATTACTATATTATCTTTGTAAGGGGGATAAACCATGTTCTGGAAACATCCCTAAAGTACCAAATTTCCCATTTCGATACTCAATGGGATAAACAAGTTATCTATTTTATTAACACACTGTTTAATAACAAACCCCGTAAGCTAAGTACAGATAATAATTTCAGTGTGTTCAGAAATATGACACATTCACTTAATAGAACAGACATTTTTATCATCTTTGATTTCTGGGATTTCTTGGCTTTTAGCACTAGTCTTTAGTCTTAAGATATTCTCAGGATATAAGGAAAAGACTTAGATGAGAAGAGATTATCTTTCCAGCATTTTCTCCTTCCTGTCTTAAAAAGACCCAGGCTGCCAAGAAACTCTTGATTCAGCCTTGCTTTGTATTCAGCCTAGTCCTTACCTATAAGAATTGAAAGATGCTGGGGGATATCATAAACAACTCCATAAAGTGTTTTTCTCTTCAGAGATCTTGAAGGAAAATGTAGCTCTTGTCTTTACAGTCTCACTGGGTTAGAAGTCAGAGGTCAAAATAGGGGAAGAAAGCTCTTTAAATTCTTATGTGAAGAATCAGGGAGAAGGAAAAGTAAGGAGTGTCTTTACACAGTGCTCAGTCACTCAGTCGTGTCTGACTCTTTGCGACCCCATGGACTGCAACCCTCCAGGTTCCTTTGTCCATGGGATTTTCCCTGCAAAAATACTGGAGTGGCTTGCTATTTTCTCTTCCAGGGGATCTTCTTGACACAGGGATTGAGCCTGAGTCTCCTGCATTGGCAGACAGATTCTTTACCACTGAGACATCAGGGAAGTCTGTCCTCACCTGGAGACCAACATATAAAGACAAATTAGCCAATAGCACTTTCAATTAGGCACTAAACTTTAAATGTCTGTTTGGAGTAACAATGATTATTGTGAAATGAGCAAATATGGAGAGAAGAAGACAGAAATAAACACACATTTTTACCTTGTTTCGAAGAAAAGGAATTCTCATTGACCACTTGTTAAAACCCTAGCAATCTCCTTGGGAAAAGCAGACATAAACATATATGAACTCAGAATAATAAAATGTTAAATAATATTTGAAGATAATAGTAGCAGAGCTATGACAAGCAATGTATAACTAATCTCTAAAGGATTCCAAGGTCTCACAGCACTACAGAAACTTTTCCTCTGTAGGTTTAGCCAGCTCAGTTCAGTTGAGTTCAGTTGCTCAGTCGTGTCCGACTCTTTGCGACTCCATGAATCACAGCATGCCAGGCCTCCCTGTCCATCACCAACTCCCGGAGTTCACTCAGACTCACATCCATCGAGTCAGTGATGCCATCCAGCCATCTCATCCTCTATTGTCCCCTTCTACTTCTGCCCCCAGTCCCTCCCAGCATCAGAGTCTTTTCCAATGAGTCAACTCTTCGCATGAGGTGGCCAAAGTACTGGAGTTTCAGCTTTAGCATCATTCCTTCCAAAGAAATCCCAGGGCTGATCTCCTTCAGAATGGACTGGTTGGATCTCCTTGCAGTCCAAGGGACTCTCAAGAGGCTTATCCAACACCACAGTTCAAAAGCACTCAGCTTTTTTCACAGTCCAACTCTCACATCCATACCTGACCACTGGAAAAACCATAGCCTTGACTAGACAGACCTTTGTTGGCAAAGTAATGTCTCTGCTTTTGAATATGCTATCTAGGTTGGTCATAACTTACCTTCCAAAAAGTAAGCATCTTTTAATTTCATGGCTGCAGTCACCATCTGCAGTGATTTTGGATCCCCAAAAATAAAGTCTGACACTGTTTCCACTGTTTCCCCATCTATTTCCCATGAAGTGATGGGACCAGATGCCTTGATCTTTGTTTTCTGAATGCAGAGCTTTAAGCCAACATTTTCACTCTCCTCTTTCACCTTCAAGAGGCTTTTGAGTTCCTCTTCACTTTCTGCCATAAGGGTGGTGTTATCTGCATATCTGAGGCTATGATATTTCTCCTGGCAATCTTGATTCCAGCTTGTGCTTCTTCCAGCCCAGCGTTTCTCACGAGGTACTCTGCATATAAGGTAAATAAGCAGGGTGACAATATACAGCCTTGATGTACTCCTTTTCCTATTTGGAACCAGTCTGTTGTTCCATGTCCAGTTCTAACTATTGCTTCCTGACCTGCATATAGGTTTCTCAAGAGGCAGGTCAGGTGGCCTGATATTCCCAACTCTCAGAATTTTCCACAGTTTATTGTGATCCACACAGTAAAGTCTTTGGCATAGTCAATAAAGCAGAAATACATGTTTTTCTGGAACTCTCTTTGGTTTTTCGATGACCTAGTGGATGTTGGCAATTTGATCTCTAGTTCTTCTGCCTTTTCGGAAACCAGCTTGAACATCTGGAAGTTCACCTTTCACATATTGCTGAAGCCTGGCTTGGAGAATTTTGAGCATTACTTTATGAGTGTGTGAGATGAGTGCAATTGTGTGGTAATTTGAGCATTCTTTGGCATTGCCTTTCTTTGGGATTGGAATGAAAACTGACCTTTTCCAGTCCTGTGGCCACTGCCGAGTTTCCCAAGTTTGCTGGCATATTGAGTGCAGCACTTGCACAACATCATCTTTCAGGATTTGAAATAGCTCCTCTGGAATTCCATCACCTCCACCAGCTTTGTTCGTAGTGATGCTTTCTAAGGCCCACTTGACTTCACATTCCAGGATGTCTGGCTCTATGTCAGTGATCATACCATGGTGATTATCTGGGTCGTGAAGATCTTTTTTCTACAGTTCTTCTGTGTATTCCTGCCACCTGTTCTTAGTATCTTCTACTTCTGTTAGGTCCATACCATTTCTGTCATTTATTGTCCCATCTTTGCATGAAATGTTCCCTTGGTATCTATAATTTTCTTGAAGACATCTCTAGTCTTTCCTGTTCTGTTGTTTTCCTCTATTTCTTTGCATTGGTTCCTCAGGAAGGCTTTCTTATCTCTTCTTGCTATTCTTTGGAACTCTGCGTTCAGATGCTTATATCTTTCCTTTTCTCCTTTGCTTTTCACTTCTCTTCTTTTCACAGCTATTTGTAAGGCCTCCCCAGACAGCTATTTTGCTTTTTTGCATTTCTTTTCCATGGGGATGGTCTTGATCCCTGTCTCCTGTACAATGTCACGAACTTCAGTCCGTAGTTCATCAGACACTCTGTCTATCAGATCTAGTCCCTTAAATCTATATCTCACTTCTACTGTATAATCATAAGGGTTTTGATTTAGGTCATACCTGAATGGTCTAGTGGTTTTCTCTACTTTCTTCAGTTTAAGTCTGAATTTGGTGATAAGGAGCTCATGATCTGAGCCACAGTCAGCTCCAGGTCTTGTTTTTGCTGACTATATAGAGCATCTCCATCTTTAGTTACAAAGAATATAATCAATCTGATTTTAGTGTTGATCATCTGGTGATATGTAGAGTCTTCTCTTGTGTTGTTGGAAGAGGGTGTTTGCTATGACTAGTGCGTTCTCTTGGCAAAACTTTATTTTGCAGGCAAAAAGCCTTTGCCCTGCTTTATTCCATATTCCAAGGCCAAATTTGCCTGTTACTCCAGGTATTTCTTGACTTCCTATTTTTGCATTCCAGTCCCCTATAAGGAAAAGGACATCTTTTTTGCGTGTTAGTTCTAAAAGGTCTTGTAGGTCTTCATAGAACCATTCAACTTCAGCTTCTTTAGCGTTACTGGTTGGGGCATTGACTTGGATTACTGAGATATTGAATGGTTTGCCTTGGAAATGAACAGAGACCATTCTGTCATTTTTGAGATTGCATCCAAGTATTGCATTTTGGACTCTTTTTTTGACCATGATGTCTACTCCATTTCTTCCAAGGGATTCCTGCTCACAGTAGTAGATATAATGGTCATCTGAGTTAAATCCACCCATTTCAGTCCATTTTAGTTCACTGATTCCTAGAATGTCGATGTCCACTCTCACCATCTCCTTTTCAATTTTCAATCTCACTTCCAATTTGCCTTGATTCATGGACCTAACATTCCAGGTTCCTATGCAATATTGCTCTTACAGCATCGGACCTTGTTTCTATCACCAGTCACATCCACAGCTGGGTATTTTATTTGCCCTGGCTCCATCCCTTCATTCTTTCTGGAGTTATTTCTCCACTGATCTTCAGTAGCATATTGGGCACTTACCTACATGGGGAGTTCCTCTTTCAGTACCCTATCATTTTGCCTTTTCATACTGTTCATGGGGTTCTCAAGGCAAGAATACTGAAGTGGTTTTCCATTCCCTCCTCCAGTGGACCCCCTTTTGTCAGACCTCTCCACCATGACCCACCCATCTTGGGTGGCCCCACAAGGCATGGCTTAGTTTCATTGAGTTAGACAAGGCTGTGGTCCTAGTGTGATTAGATTGACTAGTTTTCTGTGAGTATGGTTTCAGTGTGTCTGCCCTCTGATGCCCTCTTGCAACACCTACCATCTTACTTGGGTTTCTCTTACCTTGGACATTGGGTTTCTCTTCACGACTGCTACAGCAAAGCTCAGCCACTGCTCCTTAGCTTGGACAAGGGGTATCTCCTCACTGCCATCCCTCCTGACCTTGAACGTGAAGTAGGTTTAGCCAAGAACTTCCTTTAGGAAGAAATAGGATTAGTGTATGAGCTTCTGGCTCCATGGTAAAAAATCTGCATACCAAGGCAGGAGGTGCTGGAGACCTGGGTTTGACCCCTGGGTCAGGAAGTTCCCCTCAAGTTAGAAATGGCAACCCACTCCAGTATCCTTGCCTAAAAAATGCCACAGACAGTTGGACATGACAGTACGATCATGAAGCACAGGATTGGTGCATAGCATTAATGGTAAACATTTTTGATGACTGCAAGTGGAAATGAGGTTAAATTCTTAATAATTTCTATTAAAATGCATCAAAATGTTTCAGATACTAAACAAAAGTTCCACCTGAATATACAACAAAATAAAGGGTGAGACAAAATGGAATGAAAAGCAATGGACCAAGTCAACACATTCTTTGGTCAACAAAACTCTAATATTTCTGAGAGAAAACAATAAAGGAGAAAAAAATTCTTGTGCTTCAAGACAAATGGATCTGCATGTAGGTAGTTGGAAAAGACATGGATCTAGAGAGATGTTATCAAGGACTTGTACTTCGTGTGGATTTTGTGTTATTGTAGATAGAGAGGGACTTCCGTCTAGCTCATATGGTAAAGAATCTACCTGCAATGCAGGAGACCTTAATTTGATCCCTTGTCAGGAATATCCTCTGGAGAAGAAAATGGCAACCCATTCCAGTATTCTTGCCTGGGAAATCCCATGAACAGAGGAGCCTGGTGGGCTACAGTTCATAGGGTCACAAAGAGTCAGATATGACTGAGCTACTAACACACACAGAGAAACTAAAAATAAATAAAAAATAAAAGCATATAATTTTGTTATAAGCATTTTAAAACTCTAGTATCAGCAGATATTTCAGAATGAGAATAATGTAGGGCATAGAGTAAAATTAATACAAATGAATAATAAATGGAGAAAAGGCTCTGGAAGGGCCTTGCATGAGAGACTGTGCAGATTCATCAACTTCCTGTGAGGCAAGATGGTGTTGTGGAAAATAGTCAGAGACCTGCTGTATATTTGTTTGTAGTTGATTATATTTGAAATTTGGCTTAAGTGACCCATAAGCTCTATGAAGTCTATTTCATTCTCTGTATTTAGCTGTTGTCAATTTAATATGTTTTCTTCTTTATAATGTCATCAAAGTTAAGGAACACTGCTGAATGTGTTTAGTTTCTTGAACGATCTAAACAGTATAAACATTTTAGAGCAGTCTCTTGGTGAAGCCAATTTTGTCATCAGGGTATTTAGGTAAACCTACATTCTTGCCTGGAACATCTCATGGACAGAAACAGTCCAGTCAGTCACAAAGTCAGACACTACTGAAGCGACTTAGCACGCATGCACACTTCACTGCTACTGGCAAAAACACTTTGTGGAAGAAAGTACTCAGTCTGCACATAAGGATGATAGCTCAGTTAATATCATCACTAGGCAAATCCAAGGCCTGGGTTAACTACATTTGTTAGTTTTTCTGTGCTGTATAATAAATTTAGTAGTTCAATGCAACATACATGTATTATCTCAGTTTCCACAGGTCAAGAGACCACAGATGACTTGGCTAGCTTCTCCACTCAGGGTCTAATTAGGCTGAAATCAAGTGTAAGCCAAAGCTATGAATAAGGCCATCTTCTGAGTTAATGTTGTTGGTAGGATGCAGTTCTTAGCAACTATAGGACAAGGGCCATTGGCCCCTAGAGGCTACCCACATTTTCTTGCCACATGATCTTCTTTACAACATGACAGTTTTCTTGTTCAAGGCCAAGAGGTGAGCATCTCAGTTACTTGAACTCTTTCACTGAGGCAAGGCTTGGACTCTGCTGTAAAGGGCTCACATGGTTAGATCAGCTCAATCAGGAAAATCTCCTTTTTGATGAACATAAAGACCCCTGGTGGCTCAAATGGTAAAGAATCCATCCTGGGTCGGGAAGATCTCCTGGAGAAGGAAATGACAACCCACTCCAATATTCTTGTCTGAGAAATTCCATGGACAACAGAGCTTGGTGGATTATAGTCCATTGGGTCTCAAAGAGTCAGACATGACTGATGACTAACACTTTCACTTTCAAAGACAGTTGGATTAGAGACCTTAATTACATCCCCGAAATTCCTTCACTATTATCCATTACAACATAAATCATGGCAGTAAAATCCCATCATATTCACAGGTTCTGCCCACAGTTAAGGGCAGGAATCTTGGGATCTGCCTTAGAATTCTGCTACCACATTACAACATTGTATAATATTGATGCACAATGAGATTACAGACAGTTTGATCTCGTACTTATTTTCCCTCATTTCTGTAGAGGTTATAATAATAGTTCTGTTTCATAAAATTCTGTGGATTAAATGAGGTCATAAATGCAATACAGGACTTCCCTGTAGCTCAAATGGTAAACAATCTGCCTGCAATGCAGGAGACCTGGGTTTGATCCCTGGGTTGGGAAGATCTTCTGGAGAAGGAAATGGTAGTCCACTCCAGTATTCTTTCCTGGAGAATCCCATGGACAGAGGAGCTTGGTGGGTTACAGTCTATTGGGTCACGAAATGCTGGACTTGACTGAATGGCTAACACACACATAAATGCAAAGGGTTTGCAATAGTGCTTGAACATAGTAAGTGCTATAATGCATGCAGCATGCTAAATCACTTCAGTCATGTCTGACTCTTTGTGACCCACGGACTGTAGTCTGCCAGGCTCCTCTGTACATGGGATTCTCCAGGCAAGAATACTGGAGTGGGTTGCCATGCCCTTCTT
This sequence comes from Bos javanicus, assembly GCF_032452875.1. Lineage (NCBI taxonomy): Eukaryota > Metazoa > Chordata > Mammalia > Artiodactyla > Bovidae > Bos > Bos javanicus. The sequence goes on from NC_083881.1 coordinate 39,206,749, forward strand.
TAGGGGAGATTCCTGACCCAGGGATCAAACCCACGTCTTTTATGTCTCACCTCCTTTGGCAGGCAAGTTCTTTATCACTAGCACCATTGGGGAAGCCCAAGTCCTATGTAAGTATTGTTAAAAGAAAATATAGCATTTAAAATAGTCACTGGCACAGGGCTTCCCTGATGGCTCAGTGGTGAAGAGTCTCCTAATTCAGGAGACAGGAGTTCAATCCCTGATCCAGGAGGATCCCATATACCTTCGAGCAGCTAAGCTGGGGCACGACAGATATTGAACCTGTACTCTAGAGTCCTCCAGCTGCAACTACTGAGCCCATGTTCCACAATTACTGAAGCCGTGCATCCTAGAGCCTGTGTTCTGCAGCAAGAGAAGAAGGCTCTGCAATAAAAAGGCTATGCAACACACTAGAGGATAGCCCCTGCTCGCAGCAACTAGAGAAAAGCCAGAGCAGCAACGAAAACCTAGCATAGTCAAACATAAATAAGATATATTATTTATTTATATATAAATAAATAATAAAAAATTAAAAGAGTTACTTCAGTTCAGTTCAGTTCAGTTGCTCAGTCGTGTCCGACTCTGCGACCCCATGAATCTCAGCACGCCAGGCCTCCCTGTCTCAGACTCATGTCCATTGAGTCGGTGATGCCATCCATCCTCTGTTGTCCCCTTCTCTTCCTGCCCCCAATCCCTCCCAGCATCAATCTTTCCAATGAGTCAGCTCTTCACATGAGGTGGCCAAAGTATTGGAGTTTCAGCTTTAGTATCATTCCTTCCAAAGAACACTCGGGACTGATCTCGTTTAGGATGGACTGGTTGGATCCCCTTGCAGTCCAAGGGACTCTCAAGAGTCTTCTCCAACACCACAGTTCAAAAGCATCAATTCTTTGGTGCTCAGCTTTCTTCACAGTCCAACTCTCACATCCATACATGACCACAGGAAAAACCATAGCCTTGACTAGACGGACCTTTGTTGGCAAAGTAATGTCTCTGCTTTTCAATATGCTATCTAGGTTGGTCATAACTTTTCTTCCAAAGAATAAGTTACTGGCACATACTAAAAACTCAAGAATGTTAGCTGCTATCATTTTTTAAATTATTATTAATTCTTGTGTAATGTTGAACCAGAAACAGTAAGAGGTGGTTGGTTTGTCTTTTGTAATTGTGGTACAAGAGATAAAATATATATTATGCATTTACCTTCATATTAATACAATGATTTATACAAATAAGGTATTTGAAATTAGTACCATATATATTTTAAATTGCATGCTATCTCAATAACCACATGATAATTAGGAATGGTTATGTTTGAAGAACTGATTAATTTCAGATAATGATTTTCCAGTACCCAAGAGACGTGGGCAGTTTTTAGTATAATTAGACTTTGAATGCCAAGGTTGTGATCAATAAGAGTTAAAAGACCATTTGCAGAAGCTTTACTTATGGAACTTCTACAGACAAGCAGATTTTTCTGTAAGAAAAGTCAAACCTCACTGTTAAAAATATATCTGATGGGATTATTTGCTAATGTCTCCATTGTCTTTACTTCAATCTGTATTTTACAATAAAAGAAGACTATCAATAATTTTTTCAGCAAAAGAAAAAGTTTTACTTTTAATTTGATATGTCAATTTAATTAATAGTCGACAAAATGGCATTTTAAATTTGCTTCAGATGGCAGCTCAATGACATCTATTGATTTTGTATTATTGAATTGAATATTGTGATCATTATTTCTGTGCAGCATGCTTTAGGCAGGATTTGAATTATGCCACATCACACAACATTTTCTTTTTTATGTGAGGTTTGTGTATGAATTGTCTCAAATGCTATAAAATTTCATACTACTATAATAGGAATCTCTCTCCATGTATCACTATATTATATAATATTACATATATTTTTATATGTATGTGTCTGTATATATACAAAATAATTCTCTAGCACTGTCTACAGCTATGAAATTAATTTTTCACCCATTCATCCTTTATGGATTACCTGAAGGTCCCCAAGGCTGCCAGCGCCAAGAAACAGTTCCAAAAGTTCTGAGTCTGGACCCCCACCCGCTGCCCCAAACAAAACAAAATTATTTTTCCAGTCAAGAAAAAAACAAAAGTAAAAAAATTAAAATGGCAAACTGTATAATCTAGTTGGGGTCTGATAAAACTCTTTGAATGTCTCCCAAAATGTGTATCTAGCGATGACTGGGGACCATGATAGCATATGTGTAAGACTGAGGCTCTATTTCAGCTTCTGGACTGGATCATTTCCATTATAATGGGATTTTTTTTCCCTAGTAGAATGACTCACAGGCTGACTCTAAGAGTTAAAGGCTAACTGGATGATGGCAAGAATAGACAGCATTAGTAGCATAGAAACATATACACTACAATATGTAAAATAGATAGCCAGTGGGAACTTGCTGTATGACTCAGGGAACTCAAAGCGGTGCTCTGTGACAACCTAGAGGGGTGGGATGGGTTGGGAGGCGGGAGGGAGGAGGCATATGTATACCTATGGCTGATTCATATAAAGAAATTATCCTTCAATTAAAAATTAAATAAAAGAATAGACAGGATTGTCTGCTGCTACTACTGCTGCTGCTAAGTCACTTCAGTCGTGTCTGACTCTGTGCGACCCCATAGATGGCAGCCCACTAGGCTCCTCTGTTCCTGGGATTCTCCAGGCAAAAATACTGGAGTGGGTCGCCATTTCCTTCTCCAATGCATGAAAGTGAAAAGTGAAAATGAAGTTGCTCAGTCGTGCCCGACTCTTAGAGACCCCATGGACTGCAGCCTACCAGGCTCCTCCATCCATGGGATTTTCCAGGCAAGAGTACTGGAGTGGGTTGCCATTGCCTTCTCCAGGACTGTCTAAACTTCCATATACTTAATTAGTACATATATTCTTCTGTTATAGAATATGTTGCTTAGGAAGCCCAAAAGTTGCCTGATGGCTGTGCTTAGTGACTCTGGGAGTTTGACTTTCTCCAAAACCTCATCACCATATCCGTCTATTGAGCCTTCTCTATAAGCACAGATGTTCATGTGCTGCCACTGTGTTATGACCTGTACCACTTACTGTATTTTGCCTTTTGCTATACCTGAAAGAGAAGTACATATTGCTTTTATGTAATAAAGTTTTAGATAGTAGGGTTTTGGAAGCTTGAGTGTAAAATTCTCAATAAGTAAAATGACCTCCCCTGTAAGTGATGATCCAGTGGACTTTACTTACAATCAGTTTATAAAAGATTATAACTATACGAAGCAGTGGCATCCTAATCCAATTTTTTGTGTGAGTGTGAATCATGTGGAAAAATGAATGCTGTAATTCTCATCTATATTTATTTTATATTATGATTATAATTTGACTCTGCAAGCAACTTTTCTTAGAAGGCTAAAAATAAAATTGTAGAGGTACTGGAAATCGCAGTGACAATATAATTACAACACTAATTTAATCATATCTGTGAATCAGTTTTAAACAATATTTTTATTTCTTCAAATTTCTAATTATGAAATTTCTTCTGGTATCAAACCCAGATATACTATGAATATTACTCCCTAAGTGCCATTAACTTTAAAATTTGTATCATAATTTTGTATATCTCAAAATGATATTTTACAAGTTTTTGCTTTTGTAGTAAAATTTAGTTGGTTAAATAATTTAAAGTACACAGTAAAAAAGCCTCTTGAATACATTTTCTACAAAAAAGAAGCTTCTTATCCAAGTACTGTGAATGGTTTTTCTCTTCTCACTCACAGTGACATACAATAAAGAAACTGTGCTCAGAAGACAGTATGGTACAGGGTACATCTATAACGCCAGTCATCAAAATAAAACAGAGGTCAGAAATGGGTCAGAGACCTTGATTACGGTCAAACCTCTGCCTTGAGAGTCACTTCAATTCTCTAAGACTTTTCTCTATAAAATGAAAGGGTTGAAGCATACTGGATGAAGTTCAACATTTCTTCAAGTATGAAATTTACATAATTTTCCATTTAATTCATACTGTCCATAAAGGAAGAGTCCATTTGTTTTATAGTGTAGTATTCTAAGTTGCTAGTTAATGACTAGAGAGTAGAACATACAGTTCAGTTCACTCGTTCAGTCGTGTCCGACTCTTTGCGACCCCATGAATCGCAGCACACCAGGCTTCCCTGTCCATCACCATCTCCGGGAGTTCACTCAGACTCACGTCCATCGAGTCAGTGATGCCATCCAGCCATCTCATTCTCTGTCGTCCCCTTCTCCTCCTGCCCCCAATCCCTCCCAGCATCACAGTCTTTTCCAATGACTCAACTCTTCGCATGAGGTGGCCAAAGTACTGGAGTTTCAGCTTTAGCATCATTCCTTACAAAGAAATCCCAGGGCTGATCTCCTTCAGAATGGACTGGTTGGATCTCCTTGCAGTCCTAGGGACTCTCAAGAGTCTTCTCCAACACCACAGTTCAAAAGCATCCATTCTTCGGTGCTCAGCCTTCTTCACAGTCCAACTCTCACATCCATATATGACCACAGGAAAAACCATAGCCTTGATTAGACGAACCTTTGTTGGCAAAGTAATGTCACTGCTTTTGAATATGCTATCTAGGTGGGACATAACTTTCCTTCCAAGGAGTAAGTGTCTTTTAATTTCATGGCTGCAGTCACCATCTGCAGTGATTTTGGAGCCCAGAAAAATAAAGTCTGACACTGTTTCCATTGTTTCTCCATCTATTTCCCATGAACTGATGGGACCAGATGCCATGATCTTCGTTTTCTGAATGTTGAGCTTTAAGCCAACTTTTTCACTCTCCACTTTCACTTTCATCAGGATGCTTTTGAGTTCCTCTTCACTTTCTGCCATAAGGGTGGTGTCATCTGCATATCTGAGGTTATGAGAAACAGTTTTTTGTTTGTTTGTTTGTCATTAAAATGCGAGTCCCTGGGTAATTTGAGTCTCGGTTTCCACATCTGTAAAGGAAACTTTTGTACTAGGTTATAAGTAAGTGTATCTCCTTGGTCTTTATTTACCACAGTGGACACAAGAGACATCTCCAAGGGTCTGTATGGGCTTTACTTTTTCCCACTCCTCCTTGATACCCAGTTCCTGGCTCCTCATTTTGTGTTGTCATAATCCCTGCAATGTTCTAGGAAGTACATAAAATATAAGTACATATCAGTTTTAAGGCAGGTATTGCAAGAATGGGAGGAAATATTACTTTTAAATATTTGAGGGAAACATGGCTATTTAAAAATACATATCAAAGAAACATTAACAATGAAAGAACAAGATATCAAAAATTTTAGTTATTGATTTCTGCAGTTATGGATTATTTGGATTAAAATACTCCTTCTGAAGGAGTTTGAGGGGAAATGGATACATGTATATTCATAGCTGAGTCCCTTTGCTGTCCACCTGAAAGTATCACAGCAACGTTAATCAGCCACACTCCAATGTAAAATAAAATGTTAAAAAAAGAAAGAAAATGTGTATACATTTTTTAAATATTTGTGGTAAAGAAAATGCATATACTTCTTAGTTCAGTAAGTCCACTTACATATGTATCCTGAGATTCTTGTGCATGTGTTAAGAACATGTCCAAGAAGAAAAGAACGCTTTATGTATCAATATGAATCTATTCCAAAATATAATTCTGGGGTTTTAAACAGTGTATTGAAATATTTACAGAGTCAAACACTAAGTAGTATTTGTAAGTATTCAAACAAGGCTATACTTTTTAGTAAATCCATGCATATATGGCAGAAGTTTTTTGTAATCATGAAAATAATAAAATTTCATCCTCAAGATACAAAAAAAATTACAAAATACTCCTCCTGGATATTATTTCAAAGGATCTAAAATATCCTCAATTTGGAAACTATTGGCTTATGCATAATCCTACATTTGCCACTTTCTACACAGGGTACATTTATATCCCTATTTCTAAATATGAACATTTTATTTTCCAGTGAGAATTGTTGAACAGTCTTCAGCTATATTGCACACTAATTTGCAGAGTTGATTTTTTTTTTTTTTTGGAAATACTTTTTGGTTTTCTATCTTAAAATCAAAGCATTGAAATATATTTTTTGCATATGTTTTATTCAAGGGTTTAAACCAGGAAGATGGTTCATTTTCTAACATTTGCATTTTTAGTTTACTTTTGATACAATTAGGTTTATTCCATGTATCTTGCCTTAATTAATTTGCTGTGTAGTCTATCCAACCCAAATTAAAGTCATTTATAAAATAACTGACATCCCAATACATAGGTTTTGAAAACAAAAGATTAGACTACTTTAAATTTTGTTTAGCTGTTCAATTTGGTGGTGATAAGGGTCTGAGTTTGTGAGGTAGAAGATAATTTAAAATTATTGAAACACTTCATGTGTTTTAAAAACCACTCCAGTGAGGGAAATGATGGTTTTCGGAAAATGGCTGCAAGGGGATAAAATTATCAGAGAGCTTAAGTGCGTCAGTGTGAAAGTGATCGAGGTTCTTTGCTTGCACATCACAAAGCAATTGAAAATTACTGAAGTGCTTCAAGTGGTTCATGTTTTCAGAAGAGTTTGCAGTCTTTCCTCTTCAGAGTGCTTTAAATTTTTGAATGTCTGAATAATTCCATAATATTGCATATATACCCCTGGTCACAATTACCAGTTTTAGAAGACAAGCAAATATTGAACTTCTGAGCTGAGTTTAGCCAATATGAAGTGATTGGGGAGCGTTGATTTCAAGCAGCCAAAATTAATCCTTGAAGCCAGCTCTCCGATAGAAAATGAAAATGCAGAATTTTGGTTGGTATTCAGAAAAACGAACCTGGAGTAGATAGATTTGGGGGGAGGGGAAAGGAAGAGGTAATCATTTTGTTTTGCTTCTGGATAATGTAAATATCAATTTCAAAGAAAAAAAAATCTAGTCAGAATTCAATTTTCTGGCAGGTAACTGAAAAATAGTATAAAACAGTGCCAAAAACTGTGACAATTAATGAGATAAATTTGGGATCTGAAAGCCATAAGCATTCCCATCTGCTTTTTAGAGTTACCAATAATAAATGATGTATTTTCAGAATTGTTAATGCAGAATTTCAGAATGATTCCAACAATTCTTTTAACTTCCTTTTCTACTGGATTAGTCAATCCTTAAAACCACCTTGTTTTAAGGCCATCTATCTGATGCTGTAAATGTATGTAATCTGGTATGTAGCCAATCAACACAGATTTATCGAGCATCTACAATGTGACAGACACCATGCTGGGCACTGCAGATAAAAGACAAACAGAACATCTGCCCTCATAAGCCTTAGAGTTAAAGTTTTAGAAGCTTTACAGAGCAACTCTCCTTTTGAAATAAGAAAACAAAATGATGTGACTTGCTCATTGTCACAATCGTGGAATGAAAGGCAGAACAAAAATTGGCCTTCAGAGATAAGGCCCGCTCCACTGAGTAGAACCACTGAAAGTTCATTTTCAACTTGCTTTTCCAAATTCCTGGTGGCTCAGATGGAAAAGAATCTGCCTGAAATGTGGTGGACGTGGGTTTGATCCCTGAGTCGGGAAGATCTCCTGGGGAAGAGAATGGGTAACTAAACCAGTACTCTTGCCTGGAGAATACAATGGACAGAGGAGCCTGGGGGAATTATAGTACCATGTACGGGGTTGCAAAGAGTTGGACAGGACTGAGTGGCTAACACTTTCACTTTCCTAGTATTAGGAAAGTTTTGAAATTTGTGAGGAGGCAAAGACAAAAGGTTGGAGATTGTCAGAAATACAATATTGATAGTTACTAGGGATAATTTGACCTCAGTTTTCAGCCAAGAATACCATCAGTAAATAACATAAACAAGGTGCAGCTTACATAATTTAGAGTACCTGCTTACACCTGAATGCCTGAATATTCATCCTCAGATCATATGGGTCAGAAATCTGATAAACTGACAATCTAAAATTCAGTAGAAGTTTTGAATGCATACTATTGCTATGAGTAAAATTCTTTAAAAAAAGGACAAATTTTATACATAAAAACAGTTTTAAGAAAATTAAGATAAGGGGGAAATATATTGATGATATACTTCTAAATAACTTTAGTTGACATATTATATAAAATTTTAGCCAATAAATGTTTGTTATAGTGAAAATTGTAATAGAAGTAAATACAGGTTTAATTGTGTAACTATTCTAATTTTTATAGTATTATTTTTTTATGTTTTGTTTTTGTTTAGTTACTAAGTCGTGTTTGACTCTTTTGTGACTCATGGCTCCTCTGTCCATGGGATTTCCCAGGCAAGAATACTGGAGTGGGTTGCCATTTCCTTTTTCAGGGGATCTTCCTGACACAAGGATGAAACCCATGTCTTCTGAATTGGCAAGTGGATTCTTTACCACTGATCCATCTGAGAAACCCTATTATTATTTTTTTAATATATATTTGCAGTAAAATGCAGGAAGCAATTTTAGGTGCATTATTTAAGTTTTAGTGAAATAATTCCACGTAGAATATAATATTTTCATGTAAAATTTATTTTTGTAAGTTCTTCACATCTTGTAAGGATGAATTAAAGCCAAATGTCAAAATTTCATAAGAAAAACTTTTAAAAGAAACCACAGCATTCCAGATAAAATATATTTGACCCAGATATAATAAAGAATATAAAAGAAGAAATATAAGAAAAAAGTTTCAGAGAAAAATGAGTTTTTATCACCACCATGTCAAACATTTTGGATCCCAGGCAAGAGAACAAAAAAGAAGCCAAGAAATACATGTCTAAATGCTTAAAGTTTAACAAACACTCTTGATAATATAGTTTCATAAAACACAATAGAAGTTAGTAAGTCCATGGTTTCTGATAATGCAAAGTTATAAAAATATTAGATAATTTTATTAAGAACTTACTTCACGGAATGATTATCTTTAATCTTTTCATCAGAAAGCCTTTCAAAAAGTCTCATTCAGTTTGTGAAGACTTGTTATTTTTCTGATATATTGACTTTTCCAGCCTCTGTCTCACTAAATAAATAAGCTAGAAGAGATATTTCAATATTACAGAGCAATATGACATATTATTTGGTTCACATGACAGAAAAGAAATTCATTATTATTTTGGGTAGGTAGTACTGAACAAAAAGTATACCTAGAGAAGGTAAGATAAACAATTAGCCAGGAATACATCTTTAGGGGTAAGGCTAAACACTGAAGTACTTCAAAAAAGAAGGGAACAGAACCAACACAGAACACACCATTTCATAGAAGGTGTTCCCTGCTGCTTCCCATCCTTCAATTCTGGTTGCTTCACATACATAAGCAAAGCATTTTGGATTCATTTAGACCTGGCATGCTGAATTCAGACTTGTTCCTTGTAAGATGCTCTGTCTAGAAATGGTACCTAACCCAGATCTAGCTGGTTGCCGTTCAAAAGCAATAGAAAGACCAGGTAGTTGGAAAGGAAAGTTTGCTTTATTTTGGGTGCTGGCCACTGGTTTGGAGGGTGGTTGCTTATGTAAAGGCTAACCCTCACCCATATCTTGATGATCTGGGGGCAAGAGGTTTCATAGACAGGGAGAGGGAGCTACCTGCAGAAACAGCACGGTCAGCTCTAACAGTCATCTTGAAATTGGTTATCGGTGCTCCTATCAAAATCATCTTGATAGTTTTAAGTGTAGCTGGATGGCATCACTGACTTGATGGAAGTGAGTTTGAGTGAACTCCGGGAGTTGGTGATGGACAGGGAGGCCTGGCGTGCTGCAATTCATGGGGTCACAAAGAGTCGGACACGACTGAGCGACTGAACTGAACTGAACTGAACTGAATCTTCATTTCCAGGGTCAAGTTTGCTCCCATTTCCTTGAGGCCAGTTCTCGGAACTGTGGCAGCTTACATCATGGCTGCAGTCTGGTCATCATGTACATAAATTTCTCCACCTGGGCTTTCAATATCTATAACACAGCTCACAGGATATGGCTCAGAAAATTACCTATAGTCCTTGAGAAGGAACTCAAGCTCATTGACTATGCTCAATGGCTAAACTATTATTATTTGGTGCTATTTTCCTTTATTTCTGCATTTTTCCATTTCTCTGATTAAAATTATACTTTGGCTAAAGTTTTTCCACAGACAAAAGTCAGTCAGATAGCCATGGAGTTAAGGACCATAGTGTCCTGTTCCATTTCAGAAAATGTTATGTCAAATACAAATTCAGGATACAAAATTGTTTGTAGAACATTATCTTAGTTATTTAAAACGTATTCATAGAAAAGAATTGGAAGAAATCTTACCTTTAGCATTGATGGGATTTTTAGATGTTTAAAATTTTTTCTTTATCATTTGCTGTATTAAAATAGTGCAAAAATGCTTTAAATGCGTTGAACACGTAAAAACCCTTTAGCAAGCTGCAGAAAGGATTTATGTTGACACAAAGCCATTAATTAAAACTCTCTTTTTGTATGAATGATCAATTGGCTTCAATTCTATTAGTGTTAAGAACCAATTCACTGCTGCTGCTGCTGCTAAGTCGCTTCAGTTGTGTCCGACTCTGTGCGACCCCATAGATGGCAGCCCACCAGGCTCCCCCGTCCCTGGGATTCTCCAGGCAAGAACGCTGGAGTGGGTTGCCATTTCCATCTCCAATGCATGAAAGTGAGAAGTGAAAGTGAAGTCTCTCAGTCGTGTCCGACCCTCAGCAACCCCATGGACTGCAGCCTTCCAGGCTCCTCCATCCATGGGATTTTCCAGGCAAGAGTAGTGGAGTGGGGTGCCATTGTCTTCTCCAGATTCACTACTTAATCCCAAATAAAATCTCAGGGGAGGTTTTGTCAACAGTTCTTCTGTGATCAAGATATTCTATACCTACTTCGAAGGCAATAGCACCCCACTCCAGTACTGTTGCCCGGAAAATCCCATGGATGAAGGAGCCTGGTAGGCTGCAGTCCATGGGGTCACTAAGAGTCAGACATGACTGAGAGACTTCACTTTCACTTTCTACTTTCATGTATTGGAGAAGGAAATGGCAACCCACTCCATTGTTCTTGCCTGGAGAATCCCATGAATGGAGAAGCCTGGTGGGCTGCCATCTATGGGGTCACACAGAGTCGGACATGACTGAAGCGACTTAGCAGCAGCAGCAGCAGCATACCTACTTCACTCCACGTATAAACCAACATGAATTATACAAATCAAATTGTACATGTTGTTTTTGTTGATTTATTTAGAAGATAAGAAAAATGCATCATGCAATTGGTTCATTTCAAATTCTTAATTCAACAGATATTTATGAGAACGGATATTTTGAGTTCATTTCCAGGCACTGTGTTCCAGAAATGAGAAGATGTATCCCTACCAGGAGTTCACAATTTTGGAAAAGAGAGAGGCGTAACTGTTACACATTGATATTCTCTGTGCATGTAGTGTATATTTTAGGTAGTTGATATACAGAAGAGATATGCATACACAGAAATATACCATAATATCTGTATATGTTTATATACATTCTGTATATATTTTTCTTATTTAGTTTTGGCTATGTTGGGTCTTTTCTGTGGGCTTTCTTTAGTGGTGCTGAGTAGGGGCTACTCTTCGTTGTTGCACACAGGCTTCATTGCCCCACAGCATGTGGAATCTTCCCAGAACAAGGATCGAACTTGTGTCCCCTGCATTGCCAGGTGGATTCTTAACCACTAGACCACCAGGGATGTCCCATTCTGTACATATTTGCATTTTTTTTACCTAAATAATAAATTAAATGATAAGTAGATTTATGTTTGCCAGGACTTATCAAGTAATTCAATATATACACAGTACACTTTTAACAAGGTTGCCTGAACTTTGTAAAATAAAGCTGAAATATGAGTCTCCTCTCCTTCTGCTATGCTTGCTTGTGCTTTCCTGGTTTGACCCATGAGCAAGGGGCAGAGAGGAGTGAATTTAGTGATATTACCCCAAATCCCCCAACAGTGAAAACGTGATTGAATTTGAGCCTCAGTGCTAACATTTATGAGCCCTGTGACAGTAAATATTTTTGTTTACTTGGTTGAGGCTGACTTTATGCTACATTTGTATGCAAAAGATTTATTTCCAGGAATAAATGAGATAAGTGAGATTAAATACTCTGATTGGCACAGTGTCTGACACATACTAACATAGTTAAGTTCTCAATTATAAACATATATTTGTATAACACATCTGTATTTTAAAAAGTGAGAGGCAGAGAGTTAAGTCAAATGGCTCATGGTTGCACAGTTTAAAAAAAAAATGATAGTTCAGTTCAGTCTCTCAGTCGTGTCCAATTCTTTGCAACCTCATGAACCACAGCACGCCAGGCCTCCTTGTCCATCACCAACTCCCAGAGTCCACCCAAACCCATGTCCATTGAGTCAGTGATGCCATCCAACCATCTCATTCTCTGTCGTCCCCTTCTCCTCCTGCCCTCAATCTTTCCCAGCATCAGGGAATCACTTTTCAAATGAGTCAGCTCTTCGCATCAGGTGGCCCAAGTATTGGAGTTTCAGCTTCCTGTGTGAATCCAAAGTTTATGCCATTTCCATAGCAACTTGAAACTCCTAGATTTTCAAGCTGAGAGTCATTATTACTCTTCCTTGATTCCATGGGATATAAATAGTACTGCTCACCTATTTTGTGTCAGGCACTAGTGTAAGTATTTTATGTAGGATTTGTTGATTCTTTGTAATCAATATTTGATCTTGAATTTGAATTATATGTCATAAATTTTATTTATTTTTTATATGGTTACAAATTTTAATGATTTTGGCATACACAAAATAGAGTCAGGAAATCTACTTTTCTATACAGACTCTAATATGAAAATGTGTATGTCCGCTCCTCGGGTCGTTCTGGCCTCTGGGCCCGGGTACCTCAGTACTTTCCGCCGTACCCAGGGATTCACTCCGCATTTTGACTCTCTCTGGGGCTCGGAGCCACCGGCGGTGCGTCTTGGTGGCGCCGCCCGGGCCGAGGCCTGAAAAAAAAAAAAAAAGAAAATGTGTAGGCACTTTCCTACACTCGTTCAAACAAAACCATGTATGATTCCCTAGAAACAAAATAGAGACTTATCAAGTATCTGGAAAATTATTTTATACTTTGCATGGCCCAAAACTGAATCCCAGTCAGCCCATCTGGCTAAATGAAAAAAGTCTTATTTACTTTAGTTTGCAGTAATATGTCTGTCAGTAAGAAATGCTTGCAAGATCATCACTCAGTAGCATTAATTGAGTATCGCTTCACACAAAACAGTGTACACTGTTAGATAGCCTTCATGCTATCAGTGGTGCCAAAAAGTCAGACTGTAACAAATGTGTTATTTGATATTTGTGTTGTTTGATACAGTTTTGGCATTTTAGTTAGATTTCTGCCATTTTAAGTCTAATATTTTTAAAAGGGATTATATACCTACAAAATTATCTGTATATCAAGTTAGAATAACTTAAGTGAGACATTCATACAAAAAATTCTAACAGCTATACCTTTACTACTATAAACTATCATCTATCTCCAGTTGGAAACACTTCCTGAAACACAAAAACATGGATGCATTCTCCTGCTGCAAACTTCTCAATAGTTCTTCATAATCGCCACCTCTCTTTCTTAAAAAGGAAGTCTAAGAAACATTACTTGTATCAAAATCCCTGAAGATGGAGGATAAAAACCCTAATACCTGCCTCCTTATGGGTAAAATTCCCAAGGATCTGCCTAGGTCTGTATTATTGTAAGCACCCTTCATGACTGTTTTCCCAGGAACAGTTCTTTGCTCCTGGACATAGAGGATGCTGTCCATGACACTTGGCATGATTTATAAAGACCTTGATAATGAGGTCCCTATTTGCCTTGGACAGCCTCATTTCCCAATGGCCACTTTTGCTGACTGTTAATTGATTGCCCCTCAGAGCCAAATCCACTTTTCTTTGAACTGCTTCGTGATACTGGCCTTGGACCTGTCAGATGCTGCATTGTGAGGTATTATGAACAGACAGTGCTGAAGGGACACTTCAAGGTCATCATCAGACGAGTGTCTGTTTCTGGGTTCTGAGTGCCATTTTTGCAGGCTCCTTCCAGGTTTCTATGGCAAGGCTGTCAAAGGTGTGGCCCAACTGTGTTTCCTCTCCAGCCAGTCTTGCTCACACTCCCACAGGTGGCTTCCTGCTCTCCACTCTGTCCTATGGGCCCCTCGTGACCTTCTCTCCCATCTAGTGGGCAGTATCCATGCCCTCTCATGGACAGAGGAACCTGGCCAGCTACAGTCCATGGGGTCGCAGAGAGCCAGACATGACTTAGCAACTAAACAACAACCACTCCTTTGAAGAGTGAATCTCAGCCTTGGAGGAAATTCTCTTCTACATTTCTTTCTTCCTTAAATTCTTTCCTCAGTTACTCTTGAAGTTTTCTATCCTATATTCCTTGGAATTCCATTTTTACTTTTAAAAAAATTTCAGAGTTTTGTGGCCTCTTCTTTCCTAATGCTTTCTGGCCCATTCTTGTTTTACACTATATTACAGAATCAGGTCAAGGTTCACCTCTTCAAGATTGTCTTTCTTAGTATCTTCAGCTAAAGAGAAGAGCTTTCCTCTTTGTTCTCTCATAGGGTCTCTGCCACCTCTCCTCCACAGCCATTATCTCCCATAAGCAAAATCCTTTATTTAATTCTCTATCACTCTCCATAGTCTTTGAAACTGAAGCAGTAGTATTCTATTCCTTAAGTGTTCACATCATCTAACACATTCTAGGTGTCTAATAAAGAACTTGTTCCATGAATAGCTACTGCTGTGTTTTCTTCCCCTTCTTCTAAATTTATTCTTTTAATGAGGGAAGTTTTGAGGGTACATAATTTTGGGAAAGTGTTCTTTATCTCCATTCGGTATGGATTTCCTCAAGGCTGAATAAGCTTTTTGTCCTAAATCCACAGAGCAAAATGCTTTGTAGATAAAGAAGTGGGTACACTATAGTGATTTCTGTTACATTGAACACTGAGCTGTTAGGACTTGGACCAATGCCAGGGCACATTTCTCATTGACAATTAAACACCCATCAACTGGTAATGATGACTCCTAGTCACTTGTGACACAGACCAGACAGAAAGGCTGTGATCTGGATGGGAAGGGTATTTGATCTCATTACTCATCTTTGGAGCCATTCACTGCCTCAGAATGTTGGATGACTAGATCCCTCAATGAACAGAAAGTTATGGAATATAGGCTTGTTTATAAGAAATTCACACATGCTATTTTAAAGAGTACACATATGATTTCTATTTGCTTTCTGTATGGCCACCTCACGTGAAGAGTTGACTCACTGGAAAAGACTCTGATGCTGGGAGGGATTGGGGGCAGGAGGAGAAGGGGATGACAGAGGATGAGATGGCTGGATGGCATCACCGACTTGATGGACATGAGTTTGGGTAAACTTCCGGAGTTGGTGATGGACAGGGAGACCTGGAGTTCTGTGATTCATGGGGTTGCAGAGTTGGACAGGACTGAGTGACTGAACTGAAGTGAACTGATGTGTGTTTTAGTAAACATGGACCTAAAAGAAGCAGAAGATATTAAGAAGAGATGGTAAGAATACACAGAAGAACTGTACAAAAAAGATCTTCATGACCCAGATAATCACGATGGTGTGATCACTGACCTAGAGCCAGACATCCTGGAATGTGAAGTCAAGTGGGCCTTAGAAAGCATCACTACAAACAAAGCTAGTGGAGGTGATGGAATTCCAGTTGAGCTATTTCAAATCCTGAAAGATGATGCTGTGAAAGTGCTGCACTCAATATGCCAGCAAATTTGGAAGACTCAGCAGTGGCCACAGGACTGGAAAAGGTCAGTTTTCATTCCAATCCCAAAGAAAGGCAATGCCAAAGAATGCTCAAACTACCGCACAATTGCACTCATCTCACACGCTAGTAAAGTAATGCTCAAAATTCTCCAAGCCAGGCTTCAGCAATATGTGAACCGTGAACTTCCTGATGTTCAAGCTGGTTTTAGAAAAGGCAGAGGAACCAGAGATCAAATTGCCAACATCCGCTGGATCATCAAAAAAGCAAGAGAGTTCCAGAAAAACATCTATTTCTGCTTTATTGACTATGCCAAAGCCTTTGACTGTGTGGATCACAATAAACTGTGGAAAATTCTGAAAGAGATGGGAATACCAGACCACCTTATCTGCCCCTTGAGAAATTTGTATGCAGGTCAGGAAACAACAGTTAGAACTGGACATGGAACAACAGACTGGTTCCAAATAGGAAAAGGAGTACGTCAAGGCTATATACTGTCACTCTGCTTATTTAACTTATATGCAGAGTACATCATGAGAAACGCTGGACTGGAAGAAACACAAGCTGGAATCAAGATTGCTGGAAGAAATATCAATAACCTCTGATATGCAGATGACACCACCCTTATGGCAGAAAGTGAAGAGGAACTCAAAAGCATCCTGATGAAAGTGAAAGTGGAGAGTGAAAAAGTTGGCTTAAAGCTCAACATTCAGAAAATGAAGATCGTGGCATCTGGTCCCATCACTTCATGGGAAATAGATGGGGAAACAGTGGAAACAGTGTCAGACTTTATTTTGGGGGGCTCCAAAATCACTGTAGATGGTGACTGCAGCCATGAAATTAAAAGATGCTTACTCCTTGGAAGGAAAGCTATGACCAACCTAGATAGCATATTCAAAAGCACAGACATTACTTTGCCAACAAAGGTCCATCTAGTCAAGGCTATGGTTTTTCCTGTGGTCATGTATGGATGTGAGAGTTGGACTGTGAAGAAGGCTGAGTGCCAAAGAATGGATGCTTTTGAACTGTGGTGTTGGAGAAGACTCTTGAGAGTCCCTTGGACTGCAAGGAGATCCAATCAGTCCATTCTGAAGGAGATCAGCCCTGGGATTTCTTTGTAAGGAATGATGCTAAAGCTGAAACTCCAGTACTTTGGCCACCTCATGTGAAGAGTTGAGTCATTGGAAAAGACTGTGATGCTGGGAGGGATTGGGGGCAGGAGGAGAATGGGATGACAGAGGATGAGATGGCTGGATGGCATCACTGACTCAATGGACGTGAGTCTGAGTGAACTCCGGGAGTTGGTGATGGACAGGGAGGCCTGGTGTGCTGAGATTCATGGGGTTGCAAAGAGTCGGACACGACCTAGTGACTGAACTGAACTGAAATGCTTTCTCAGCTATCAAATTCTAGTTTTCAAAAGTAGCAAAACTGTTGCATGATACATACACAGAATTTGGTGTCAAAAAGAAACTTTTTAAATACAATATTTCTTTCTGAAGTTAATTTTTAAATTAACAATTAATGTAATTTTTTTAAAGTATTTGATTACTATTCCATTTCCAAAAGGAGTATAATGGCAAGGAATGGTTTTCAGAGCATAATCATTTGGAAATCTGTACTGCACAGAGTAAGTTCAAGTTTGGTTTTCCAAGCAAGAAAAATGCAGTTGACTTCAATACATTTTAAATACTCTTCCAGCACAAATACAAATATGGAGCTGCCTTATTATTTTTGACATAGAATCGAAGATTTATCGAAGAATTTCCGAATCTTTGGATTTTACTCTTCCTTTGTGCAGAAACTACTCAATTTCTCATCTATGGAATGTAATATGACATTCAATGGAATTTCATTTGTCCCTAATATTCCATAATATTTATCTGATACCTATTATCACTATATTTTACAGAACTTTTTCTGTATATTATTAAGTTCATTCCTCAAAACTGTGAAATCAATAAAAATATTTTATAAATTATAAATTAGAAAATAAGATTCAGATAAGCAAGGAAGCATTGACTCAAGATAGTAACATTCAAAAATAACTTTGGGGGTCAGAAAATATGTGAGACATGAAAAATTAAGTAATTGAAGAGACTCTCCTTTGCCTAGAGAAAAAAAAATCCTAAAATATACCAGAATGAAAATCAAACATATCCTTGGAATGGTTCCTGACTTGGTAGCCAGCATAAGTTTACCTCCTTTTCCCAGTTTTTCTTGGAGCATCACAGGTGAAACTAAATTACTACAGTATGCTTACATTCTGTGTCTTCCTGCAGCACAGCATGGGGGTTCAAAGTTTGGAGTCAGACTGCCTGAATTAGATGATTAGCTCTGGCACTTACTAGCTGAGTGAATTTAAAATGATTTACATATTCTGATCCTCAATTTTATTATTTGTTAAATGGAAATATAAATATCACCTATCTTCAGATTTTATTGTGTGGATTAGATGACACATACTTAGCAAACATTCAGTACTAGCTTTTAATCCTCAGTATTTTAAAAATTATTAAACATTATGATCAATAGTTTAGTCTGTTTCAGACAGCTTAACTACAAATATATATGCATTTAATTGTCACAACTTCCTTCTATGTGGCTTTTTATTTAACTTATTAAATAAAGGTTATTTAGGTCCCATATTTAACTTTTGAAAAAGATTATTCACTTTCAAAAAATGTGTTTCACTTAAGCACTATAAAGATACTTGTCTACTCAACAACAGTGCATGAAGTAGGTTTAATTGATTAACAAGTCAATGGATGCTAATGGCTTCTGATTGTCTGCCTGCATTGTTTAATGTAGTGATGCAAAGCAATTAATGATACAAAATTTGAAAATTTTACTTTTTAATACGCTTGGAGTACTTTCAGGCATGGTTATAAATAGTTGTTCTAAAAGCAGATTATAAAAATGCATACTCATTTCTTTTATGATCTGCATATGAAAATTTGCAAATCACTTCAATTGCTACATTAAATTTAATTTTTTTTTTTTGCATTTTGAAGAGTTGCAAAGGGCAAAGGTTCTAAACACATGTAAATTGAGATTGTATTCTGATTTGACATATTTACCTGACATGTCTCCATATACCAGAACTTACTTTTCAATCTGAGGAAGAGGTAGGTTGTGAAAGGTTGTGAGAGATGTCAAACTACTGTGCCAAACAGCTCTTATCGCTAGACGTGTCATGGTCAGCCCTCATTAAAGGTCCCTGATTGTGCTTAAAACAGTACAGAAATCTGAATATAGAGGTCTCAATGTCACTCCTTGTTTAGGGTTCCTTATGGAGCATGACTGAAGCGACTTAGCATGTGTGCATTGGAAAAGGAAATGGCAACCCACTCCAGTATTCTTGCCTGGAGAATCCCAGGGACAGAGGAACTTGGTGGGCTGCCATCTATGGGGTCGCACAGAGTCAGACATGACTGAAACGACTTAGCAGCAGTGGCAGCAGCATGGAACAGTAATTACAGAAATTAAAATGAATTCATTAATACACTTGGAAAAATTATGGGCTCTGGTCAGTAGGAAACCTCAAGTTATCCATTTAATTTTATCTGGCTCAAATGAAGCTACAAACTATGTTATATAATTAGCTTCCTCATTATGAAGGGATATTAATATACAATCTTTTTCCTATTAAAATGTTGGGGGACTTTGTAATTTCCTTGGTTCTGTCTCGCCACAGCAAAAATCTGAAGTGACAGACAGACTAGTATTACAATTTCATGTTACAGCTCAGTTTTATTTGGCAAGCAAAAGAAAATACATCCTCCAGGCATAAAGATGGGCTGATCCAAAAGAGGTGAAGAGGAGAGAAGCCCCCAGCTCAATTTTGGCTCCTCTTTTTATAATATTTTTTCTCCTCCCCCTGAGCCTGCCTTATGTAAATTGGGCTAGTCAGGAGGGTTGTTGGTTTGACCTGAGGTCCTCATTCCAGTCACAACCTTCCTTTGTTCTATTTTCATAGGCTTTTCCTTTCTTTGTCTTTTAGCTACCTTTATTTTGGACTCTTTTTCCTTAATCTACCAGAATATGTATATTATATATGTATATATATATATATATTTATATATATATAATTCTTATATAAAGTTTACCCATACATTCATTCCTGAAATTCTGCCTTTCCTTCAACAATATCAAAGCACATTGAGATTTGCTATGGAAATATTTTTTAAATATATATATATATATATATAATTTTAGGTAGTTAGAATAGGAAAAAGGAGTCCAGAATGGCAGTGGCTAAAAGATGAAGAAGAGAAAAACCCACAAAAATAGAACAAAGGAAGGTGTGAGGATCAGAGTGAGGACCTCAGGCGGAACAAACAGCCCTCCTGACTAGCCCAATTTACATAGGACAGAGGAAGGAGGAAAAATGTACAAAAAGAGGAGCCAAAATTGAGCCAGGGGCTTCTCTTCTCTTTGTGTCTTTTGGGTCAGCCTGCCCTCACACCTCGAGGATGTATTTTCCTCTGCTTGCCAGTAAAACTGAGCTATAACACTGGTGTATCCATCGCTTCAAATTTTTGCTACGGTGAGACAGAACCGAGGAAATTACACATTCCCTTGTCATCTATGGTGCTGTTTATCAGATTTAACCTGGCTGAAACAACCTCAGCTTGAGAGGCCAAGCACAGCAGAATCCCAACTCGGCAAAAGCTCCTGCGGTGGAAGCTGAACATAAAGAAAACAAAGCACAGGGGACATGACGAGAAGCCTAGCGTGCTGGAAACCAGGCAGCAAAGACAAAGTTGGCAGAAAGCTCACGCAGCTCATTCTCAGATGCCAGGAGACCTCTGATTGGGATAGGAAGTCCTCACTCCTATGGCTGGAAGGACATATAGCTAACAAAATCTGAATTCCTTTACAATCTCTCATTTCTTGTTTCCTCAAACTCTCTGCAAACAGGCGAGCAGCAGTGGGTGCAATTGAGAAACTGGCAGGGGCTACTCCTCAGCGTGCCTCATAGTCTCCACTATCCACTGTGCCCTAGGAGTTGTTGCCCAAGTGGGTGGGGGTTCTTCTGTCCTTAATGATCAGGCCAAGGAAAACTCTGAGCACAGGTCAGGTATTTAGCATATTTTTAGGCAAGTTATGAAAGGGATTCCTCGGCACAGTTTTCCCACTGCTTTTTCCTCCTGTCCTTCAGCTCCTCTTTCCCAGGACTTGAGCCTGGCCAAAACTCACAGTGCCTGGTTTCAGGACCTCATGAAGCTCAGGTTCTTGATGTCTTATTGAAAAAAAAATTAAATGAGAGACACAGCAATAGGTAAAAAATGGATTTGTTTGGATAAGAAATATCAATAACCTCAGATGTGCAGATGACACCACCCTTATGGCAGAAAGTGAAGAAGAACTAAAAAGCCTCTTGATGAAAGTGAAAGAGGAGAATGAAAAAGTTGGCTTAAATCTCAACATTCAGAAAACTAAGATCATGGCATCCAGTCCCATCACTTCATGGCAAATAGATGGGGAAACAGTGCAAACAGTGGCTGACTTTATTTTTCTGGGCTCCAAAATCAGTGCAGATGGTGACTGCAGCCATGAAATTAAAAGACGCTTCCTTCTTGGAAGGAAAGCTATGACCAACCTAGACAGCATATTCAAAAGCAGAGACATTACTTTGCCAACAAAGGTCCATCTAGTCAAGGCTATGGTTTTTCCAGTGGTCATGTATGGATGTGAGTGTTGGACTGTGAAGAAGGCTGAGCGCCGAAGAATTGATGCTTTTGAACTGTGGTGTTGGAGAAGACTCTTGAGAGTCCCTTGGACTGCAAGGAGATCCAACCAGTCCATTCTGAAGGAGATCAGCCCTGGGATTTCTTTGGAAGGAATGATGCTAAAGCTGAAACTCCAATACTTTGGCCACCTGATACGAAGAGCTGACTCACTTGAAAAGACCCTGATGCTGGGAAAGATTGAGGGCAGGAGGAGAAGGGGATGACAGATGATGAGATGGTTGTATGGCATCACCGACTCAATGGACATGGGTTTGGGTGGACTCCGGGAGCTGGTGATGGACAGGGAGGCCTGGTGTGCTGCAGTTTATGGGGTCAGAAAGAGTCAAGACACAATGAGTGACTGAACTGAACTGGAGTCTTCTAAAACACATATGATCTCACATATTCCTGGTTGTCAATTGAACATATTCTGGTCTGGTTAGACTCTACCTACATATATCAACTCATTACTATGGTTATTCTTATTGGGGGCTTCTTAGGTGGCTCAGTGGCAAAGAATATACCTGTCAGTCCAGGAGCCACAGGAAACATGGGTTCAATCCCTGTATCTGGACGATATCCTGGAGGAGGAAATGTTAATCCACCCCAATATTCTTGCCTGGAAAATCCCATGGACAGAGGAACCTGGTGAGCTGCAGTCCATGGGGTTGTGGTCAATATCAGAGAAGGCAATGGCAGCCCACTCCAGTACTCTTGCCTGGAAAATCCCAGGGATGGAGAAGCCTGGTAGGCTGCAGGCCATGGGGTTGCACAGAGTCAGACACGACTGATGACTTCACTTTCTCTTTTCGCTTTCATGCATTGGAGAAGGAAATGGCAACCCACTCCAGTATTCTTGCTTGGAGGATCCCAGGGATGGGGGAGCCTGGTGGGCTGCCGTCTATGGGATCACACAGAGTTGGACACAACTGAAGTGACTTAGCAACAATGTTCAATATAATTTATAATAGATGCAATCCTTGCAACACCTTGTAAGTGAGGCATGTGTTAACATTGATGAGAGAGCAGCTGAGACAGAGAAGATGGGAAATGTACCCATAGTTACCCAACTAGAAAGTGGCAGTTCTGCAATATAACCTGGTTTCTTCTTCAATGATGGAAACATTTACGAAAACTGAATCCTGTTTTCAGAATCAAATAAAGTGGATGTATCCCCTACATGTGCAAATGTGGACAAGTTGTTTTACTTTTTTGAATGTAAATTTCCTCTTCTTTATAAAGCCTGGCCAAATTCCCAGAAGTGATACATGGTAATAAGCATAGCTGCTGCCCAGCAATTGGTACTGAAGGATGCAAATTACTTTATTACTGTTTTTTTTCTCTCTCTCATTTCTACTTTTATTCCCTCCCATCTTCTTTCTCTGGCATAAAAGCGTAAAATAGACATCCAACTTCAATTTTGGAATCCATTTTGTTACAATTTATGTGACTTTGGGGATAGTACTCTGCCATCTGAACTAGTTTTCTTATATCAAATAAGGGATGCTGCTGCTGCTGCTAAGTTACTTCAGTCGTGGCCGACTCTGTGCGACCCCATAGAGGCAGCCCACCAGGCTCCTCTGTCGCTGGGATTCTCCAGGCAAGACCACTGGAGTGGGTTGCCATTTCCTTCTCCAATGCATGAAAGTGAAAAGTGAAAAGTGAAAGTGAAGTTGCTCAGTCATGTCTGACCCTAAGTGACCCCATGGACTGCAGCCCACCAGGCTCCTCCATCCATGGGATTTTCCAGCAAGAGTACTGGAGTGGGATGCCATTGCCTTCTCCAAAATAAGGGATATCCAGGTAGAATATGTATAATGTTTCATGTACAGTAGATACTCAGTAAATATTGTCTCCTTCCTTTCTTCCATTTTTTTTTTTAAGTATGAAGCTCAGTGCAAATGTCAGATATTTTATGACTAGGTGCTGAAAGAATGTCACCAAATTTATATGTAATTTGATATTCAGAGTGTCTCCAAAAAACAGCATTTAACTTCTTGTCTTCTAATTTTGCAAGTGCTATTTGCTGACACAATGTCATGGTTGCTTGCTAATTATTTAGAAAACAGTGCTTGTTTCTTTTCTAGACAGGAAAAAATATTCTCCTTCTCTTAATCCACCCTTGCAGTTGTATAGTAATCTCTTGTATATTATTTGAACATGGTCATTTTCAAATACTTTTCCAGTGCAGAAATTTTATTATTTAAAGATTGACATCTTGCCCCTTTGTCTCTATATTAAATCCTTTTATTTTACCTATGAAATCTCAAGATCTGTCCTTCTTCTTAAATTAGCTAATTTAATATTCCCATGGCTACCTTGTCTGACCTCTACTTCAGTCTTCTTTGATCACTCAAAGTGCCCCTAAAATCATCACTTTGTCTATTATTTTTGTCTCCATCAACCCAGCCACACTTTTCTAGGCATTTTTCTTCTTTGATCACTTTCCTTATTCTCTATTTCCCCTTCATTTTTTCCTCCCTTCTGTCTCTCACTGTTTATTATATACCTTTGTCCCTGCATTTAGTTCTTCTAATATCCATTTCCTTATCTTTCTTTCCCTGCCACTTTTTCCTGGCTGTTATCCAAATATCCATTTTGATTTGTCTTCCAAATCAAAAATTTATTGTTTTTCACAAGATGCAGAGAAGGTGGATTAAAGGAGGTAAGTAGTATATTTGTAAAGAAAGTAAATGTTTATATAACATACAATACATGGTAAAAGAAAGACTCTAGGCTTGGAAGTGACGTGTATGGGTAGCTAGGATTTTCTGTGGCGGATATATTTCCAATGCTAAAAACTAGAGGTTTGATGTGTGTCCAGTAAATGAAAGCTTTTCTGAGGAGACCTTAGAGAACTCATAACGTTGCTAGGAGCTAGTGCAAAATTAATTCTGCATCTTTAGTGCTTTCAATTTCTTGCGTGTGATTCCATTGTTATGTCACTGCTGTCACTTGACAACTGTGCAAGGTGGCTTAGTGATGTTATCTTTCTGTTTCATTGTTCATTGTATGGAATGTATTTAGCTATTCATGCTGCTGTCTGTTTTCTGATGTTCCCGTTGCCTTTAAAGTCTTTATTTTTTCAGCAGCTTGTTCAAGATGAATTTGCAATATTTTACTAGGTATGAGTTGCAACTTGTGAGGTTGAAATACATGATATTGACATCTCTTGGTCATGTCAAATTTTTGAACTTTTTTCATAGATATTTTTGAGAACCATTATGTTTGCATAATAGATAATTGAACCAAAATATTACCTTAATGAATTTCCTGCTAAATTCTCATGAAATACTTGTTTGATTTCTTGATATATATAAATATGTGCTTCTGTAAAATAATTCTACTTTATTGTATTCATATAGAATTGTGATAAAGTTTCACATATATCATTTTTGAGGTTCAGGCAATCTCTGTGAAGTAGTTAAAGCAGATATTGTTCCTCCTGTGTATTGATGGAATAAAGCCTTCTAGAAGCATTTGGACATTCTCCAGGTCACATAGTATAAAAAGATTTGAAACTGGAATACTTAGATCCACTATAATTATGCATAATTCATTGCTTTTCCACCAAAATTTAAAGCCATTCATATGTGTGTAAAAATATGTACCTGCCTTAATGACTTTGAGTAAAAAATCGTCCATATTTTCTTCACCATTATCATAACAGCTACAATTTGCCATCCACCATACTTGCATTATTTCTCATTCTTAGAACCCTAATTAATTACAATATAGACAAGGAAGATGGTGTCAGAGAGTTTTGATATCACGTCCAAAGTTATTATCTCAGAAACTAAAAGCACTAGTGCTGTTTTTTATTCTTTTCTGGCTGCACCACTCATCTACAGGATTTTTGTTCCCTGACTAGGCATTGAACGTGGGCTCTTGGCAGTGTAACAGGGGAGTCCTAACCACTGGACCACCAGGGAGTTCCCACTAGTCTTGCATTTTAACTTGCTCTGCATGTGTCTGAGTGTGTGTAATTTCTTGTGAACTAAATAACAAAATTTTAGAGAAGTTCTTTAGCATCACTTTGTTTCACAGTTAGTAAACCTATTTTGTGACTGCTATTCAGTTAAAGGAAATCAACCCTGAATATTTATTGGAAGAACTGATGCCAAAGCTGAAGCTCCAATACTTTGGCCACCTGATGCAAAGAGCTGACTCACTGAAAAAGACCTTGATGTTGGGAAAGACAGAAAGCAGAAGGAAAAGGGGATGACAGAGAAAAAGATGGTTGGGAGGCATCATTGGCTCAATGCACATGAGTTTGAGCAAGCTCTGGGAGACAGTGACAGACAGGGAGCCTGGCATGCTGCAGTCCATGGGGTCTCAAAGAATCGGACACGACTGAGTGTCTGAACAACAACATTCAGTTAAAAAGAAAAAAAAGAAATAGTAACTCACAGTATATCACCAACAGGACTTCCAGATAATGTCCTCTCTAAATCCACTTGTTTAATATTTATTTTTGCATCAGGGAATCTGTGATCACATTAGTGACTTGGACTCACACACAGTGATCTACCTCCAAGTGACCACTGAGGCCAGCTGCAGATTGAGATAGATACAAAAATGATCAGAATATCTCACACAAACACATGCATGCGCACATATATTGCTCAAAATCCAGTCCGTCACCTTGCATTGATATCAGTATGGAACAAAAGACCATAAATGTAGTGGTGTAAAACAATATGAATTCATTTCCTCACAGTTTCTGTGGACCAGGAGGCTAAACAAACTAAGCTAGGTCTTCAGCTCAGGATCTCCAAAAAGCTCCACTGCATCTCAAAACAATGAAGGTAGCAACTGGGTTGTTTTTCTTTCTGGACCTGAGATTGTCTTGTGTCAACTGAAGAAAAATGCATAACCTAAAAATTGAGAATTATGTTATAGTTGGTAGACTTACTGAAGATTTAAGCAAAGGAGGCAGACTCACAGCTCTGAAAGACTATTCCAAAGAGGTTATGAAGGAGCTGGGATAAATAGGTGTTTTTGCTAAAAAAATAAAAGCATGTATTTGGATATTAAAAGATTATTGCTTACCACAAAAATCAGACTTCTGAAGTTAGTGTTTCAGATTCTCTATGTATGGCGAGAGTCTGGGCCCACTGAAGTTATACCTGTTTATTATTATTATTATCATTATGATTATTATTTCAGCTGTAAGAAATTTAATGCTAACATGTTCATTTATATTTTTTATGGAAAGGCATTTTATTTTTAAATATACCAGTGTGTACATATTAACTCCAAGCTTTTGTTTTTCTCCAGCCGGAAGTCCCCTCAGATACGTCACAGGGGGCTGCTCTAGTGGTAGATGGGGCTTCCTCTTCACTTTTTGCTCTTCTTTGTTGAAAATTTTATCTTGCTGTTGTTCTTTGCTGTTTCTCTTCTACTTGCAACCTAATGCATTTCTGATGATGTGAATATATTGTAAAATTAATAATTAGTGCCAAAATATATTTTTAGTATTAGAATAAAAGCTCATCAACTGTAAAACATTAAAATCATATTTGCCAGTATGTATTTTTTAATGTGTGTATATAAAATAAGAGTGTGATGGGTTTAAAATATTCTTAAATATTACCTTATGTACTTTTTTCCTGAAAAATGTCTTTCACTTTAGCCAAGACTACAATAGGTTAACTTCCCATAATAATAGCACTTCTGAAGAAAACACAGTTTCCCACCTTGTAGGTATATTCAACTGTAAGAGTTTCCACTCCCTGAGAATTCAAGAGTCAGAGTCTAAGATTTACTAGCAGTGGAGCAATATATCATTATGGAATCCTTATTTGTAGCTCAGTACCCTCTACTGGCTGAGGGTCTGAGTGGCTATAATATTGATGATAATTTATTGCATAACTAATATTTTCCTATTGTAGCATTTAAATTAATCGTGTAACAGGGAGGATCTTTCCTGCTCTTATTCATTCAAAGGCATTTGTTGGAGTTGTATCTTTACTTTTTCATGTCAGAGAAAACATTAAACGTGATTAGCTGCAGGTATCTGTGCTTCATGATATCCAAGCAAAGTCCTTTTTATATTTCATCTTATAATTGTATTTGCAACTTAATGTTTGAAGTGTCAGTCTTTGTAAAATTAGCTCATCTTGTTATGATTTAGAGCTTTGATGTGAGTGAAAGGCTTCAATTGCAATGCAGAGTCACATCTGAGAGTAAACTGCATAGACAAAGAGACTTACAAGACTAGTAAATCAAATACTCGGAGCTGTCTATGTGGATTATGAGAGTATTTGCATAACTTTGAAGTATTTATACTGATGAAATTACAATAATTAAAATCATTGCTGTGTCAATTGCTAGATGCCACAAGGCATAGCAATTACTAGCATGCAAATCAGACTTTGTGTAAGCATTTTAAAGAATAATTACCTTATTTGATTCAGATGTGCCTGAAAGGCATTAAGAATTATTTGAGCTATTTTGCCTCCAACAATTTTAAGGCTTGTAGATAATGTTGTTGTTATTATCAATTATTTACTTTTGTATATCACTTTTCCTTATTTTGGTTGAGACTAAATGCCACAGATAAAATAAAAACACACAACTTTGCTGTAACTAGGAATAATTTACAATATCAGTTAAATCTGCATTTCTCTTCAGCAAACATTTTTCTTTCTAATAGGCTTGGCTCTGCTATGTCATCAGTTTTGTACTAAATAGCTAATGTATACTTGATGTCTACATTCACACAATTTAAGGTCAGGGTTCTGAATTGCAGGAAAATGCCAGAGTAAGAAAGTCAGACGTAAAAGGCTGCAAAATATTATCTCAGACATATTTATCACAGGATATGTACAGGTCAGGACTTCCCAGGTGGCCCTGGTGGTAAAGAACATGTTGTCAAGGCAGGAGACAGAAGAGACATGGGTTCAGTCCCTGGGTGGGGAAGAATCTCTGGAGGAAGTAGGACAACCTACTGCAGTATTCTTGCCTAGAGAATCCCATTGACAGAGGAGCCTGGCAGGCTACGGTCCATGGGGTTGCAGAGAGTCAGACACAACTGCAGTGACTTGGCACAGCACATATGTACAGTTGGATGCTTACCTAATTGAGAATTTTAGTCTTTCAAGTGAAATGTTTTACTTTCTAACTTTAACACCAAACCTTAAATAAAGCATTGAAATAAAAATGGATATCATACTGTAATATGTGATCATTTAGAAATTGTGAAGTACTTCCTCTAAGATTTTAAATAAAGTGATTGTTGTTGCTGTTGTTCAGTCACTAAGTAAGGCAGGTTTATTCCATATGATTGTTCTTTTAACAGAAGACTGAATCCTAATCTGCTTTGATCTAGGGAGTAAGTTATTTATGTATAAAGACTTAAAAAAATGTTATATAGAATAATTGAGTTGTAAGTCAATGAATCAAGGCAATTATTTTCATGATTATCACTAAAAATGCTATATTTCTTGGTGCTTGCTGACTTTTCCCATGTCTCTCAATAAATATTTTCTCTAAATAGGTAGAGTTTATATGTTATTGCCATTGAAAATTCAAGGTATTTTTATGATACAAATTTTGCTATTTTTAACATTTGTTACTTTGGTTTGTTGCCTGAGAGCTCCTGAATTTTCCTAAATTCCTAAATTACTACATTTAGGTAAACTAAAATTTATCTCTCCTTTCGGGATGACTATGGAAGTAATGTTTAGTTTTCATTTTACAAAAGGTATAACTATCTGAAAACTAAAACACTAGCCCAGAATATATTTTGAAAGTTAGTTTTGGATTTTGAAGTTAGTTTAGTAACTTTACTTGGAAAATATCGTCTGTGAAAAGAACATATATAAAGATAAGTAGGTGCTAAGAAATGAGTAATAAATATGTGAGATTTGTGCCTTTCCTTTCTATGTCTGTTTGCATCTGTAAAATTGATATGCCCTCTCATGCGATATAAAGTACAACAGAGAAGCATGTGTGGCAAACAAACATCTCTTTCTATAAGAACCCTTAGAAGAAAAGTCTGAGACTCTATCTGGCATATATTAGAAGCTCATTAAATATTTGTTAATTGGCTGAGAAAAGCATCTATATAAAAAAAATCCACATGTACTAAAAGACATATTTGTCATAAAAATTAAGAAAAGTAAGCTTCTGTATGTAGTAAAAAGTTCAGTTACCATATCTTGCAAGAAAAAAACAAAACCTGGATTTCATCACACCAGTTCTTGAAGCCATTAATTGTATTAGCTGAATTTGGATATTATAATTTTTAACAACACAAGTTGTTGAAATATGGGGAAAAAAAGCATGAAGATATAGAGTTCTTATAAAAAAAATAAAGCTTTTGACAGGCTTTGATGTGCTCAACCACTGGAAATTAAAAAGATTTATTGATTTTTTGTTTTGATATATTTTTAATCCAATCTTCTTTTTTCTGGCCTCTCTTTCCTGTTGAGTGACTGTAAGTAAACTATTTGAGTCTTTCTATGTATTTCAAAATGTGTTTTTATTATTTTAAATAAAACTTTCAATAGATATGTTCCTTCCAATTCTTTTCTATCTTGTAAAGATACGTAGAAAGAAAAGTTCCACCAATGACTTAATTACATTGGTTTATGGCAACATTTTATGTGACTTAGTTACAGGGCCTGTAACAGCCCATAGTAAAGTAAAAAATGTTCCTCTGTTCCCTGTGGCAAAATAAATTGTTAATTCTGGGCAGAAAGTTGGACAACATGAATCCTTTTAGCATTACAATGCATTTGAATAATAGTGTCATTACTGTCAGTTCTCTCTTTAGTAAAAGATATGTGTGCTTAACCATAAAGGATCATAGTTCTCTAGCACACATCTAGGCAAGATTTATAAAACAAACTAAATTTTAGAAAATAATTTTCCGAAGTTTTCCCAGAGACTTTGGTCAAAAATTAACACTGACCAAACTATATGTCAATTTTGTCTTAATACAGTAAGAAAAAAGACATAGCATAGTAGACTACCTCTATATAAATATTTTTATTTCATTTTTTATATAGTTTGCATTCAAAACATTAAGATGATATGGTTATATTTATGTCAATATCTGTGTGTGTGTGTGTGTCTGTGTGAGTGTGAGATCTTAGTTCCTTGACCAGGGATTGAACCCCAGGTCCACAGTAGTGAAAGTGATGAGTCTTAAACCACTGGACCACCAGGGAATTCCCATATGTCAATATTCTTAATGTTTACAGGAAAGCATAACTCAGTAAGGCTTAGCATATAATACAGAATAGAACTCATATGGTCCAGAGCAATGACTCAAATAAGACTCAACCACAACATTCCCCAGAGAATGCTTTAATCATGGATTCCCATTGTCTTCCACAGAGTTGCAAAAGCAGAATTTCAGGGAAGTCAGCCTTGGGACTCTGCATTGCAAAGATGTCTTCTAGAGATGCTCATGCATAGTTAGGTTAGATAATCACCATCAGCTTTTAGTGTGCATAGCAGAGGCCCCAGAGGATACCAATAAGTCCCAGAGACAGTAAAATGAGTGAAAGATGGAGGTTTAAAACTTGACTAAGTGTGTCCTTTCTTTTTTTCTCTCTGTAAAGCAAAGAAAATTTATTTATTTCTTTTATAAAGTTTTAGTGCAAATATCATTGTGCAAAAAGATTTATAGCCATAAATAATTTAAAATATGTTTATTCTTACCTTCTGCTTTGACAAATGTTTAGGCTTCTAAAAGATCTCTTTTCCCCCTACATATATAGAAATGGATGAATATTTTCTTAACTTGAAAATTACCAAATACATACCAGAAACAAACTGCAGCATCATGTGTAATGGTGAAATAGGAAAATTTCCAAGAAAATCATGAAGAAGACAAACTAGTTCACTATCTATATTTTGATATCATTTTGAAGAGCTAATTCATTTTGAATTAATGCCATGATCATGAGAATAAACTAAGTTTTATATGCTAGAAAGGAGAACTCAAAAATAACATAAAATGCAAATCCAAGAGAATCAACAAAGAAACCATTAGAAACTGGTAGATCATGTGATCAGCTAAAATGCTAAGTGTCAAAAACAAAACTTTTCTATATATAAATTCTACCCAGTTGGATATATCACTGGAGAAATAGATCACTGGAGAAAATAGACAGAAATAGGAAATTCCCCAGCGAGTCCAGTGGTTGACTCTACACTTCCACCGCATGGGGAACAGTTTCAATTCCTGGTCAAAGAACTGAGATCTCACGGGCTGTGCAATGTGACAAAACAAACAAAAAAACAAATAAATATTGATTTAAAAATAAACAAAAATAGCAATAAATATTATAAAATACTTTTTTTTAATTTTATTTTATTATTAAACTTTACAGAATTGTATTAGTTTTGCCAAATATCAAAATGAATCTGCCACAGGAATACTTAAAAAGCCTCATCACAAATGTAGAGGAACTGTATGAAGAAAACTGTATATTTCTATTGAGAGATCAGTATAGAAAGACATAAATAAATGGATTTTAATAAAGATATGCTCTATTCTTGAAAGAAACAGTATAATAAAACAGGAAGAAAAATACTATAAAGATATCAAGTAGCTCAAAATCAACCTAAATATTCAATTCAGTGTAAGGTTAATGAAAAACAAAACTTCTGAAGGTCTCAGGCAAAGACTGTAAAATTTATGTAGAAGAATAAAACTATAAAATTATAAAAAAGGAAAAAGATTACATGATTGCAAATAAGGACTAACAAATAGATATATCATGACACCCACAAAGTTTGTATAATTCTGACACTGAAATCCATAGATAAAAGAGTCCAGAAATTAAACAATAAAATATGATACAGACAACATTTCATATTAATAAGGGAATATATATATATATATATACATATATATATGTAAAGTGAGAGAGAGAGAAGGAATTCTAGATAACATGGAATAATAGAGACCAGAAATACCTTCCTACCTGAAATAATTAAAAACCAAGCAAAATGGTCTACAGATTGAACACCTGACAGTGACCACTGTGACCGGATTATCAATTGAGACAAGCTCCAAAACAGTTCCAGGTTACGTCCTAGAGAGAAATTCCAGGACACAGTGTACAAGATGGAGTTCAGCTATTTTCTTAAGGAGATAGAGCTGAGAGTCCAAGGAGGCCGTAACGCCTCGAATCCCCAGGGCAGATGGTCATCGAGGACAGGATTGCACATAGAAAGAACTTCAGGACTTCCCTAGGGCTCCAGTGGTAAACAATTCGCCTGCCAATGCAGAGGACATGGGTTCAGTCTCTGGTCTGGGAAGATTCCACATTCTGGGTGGCAACCGAGCCCATACACCACAACTACCGAGCACACATGCCACAGCTTCCGAAACTCATGTGCCCCAGATCCTGTGCCCCAGCAAAGAGAAGTCACCACAACGAAAAGTCCATGCACTGCAATTAGAGAGTAGCCCTTCTCCTTGCAACCAGAGAAAGGCCGTGCAGCAATGAAGACCCAGTGCAGCCAAGAATAATAAAGAAATAAATACATTTTAAAACGAAAGAAAGAACTTCAGAGATCCAGTAGGGGACCACCCTTAACTCTTTAGCTGAGTACAAGCCAGTGCATACATGTGAGTACCCAAGACTGGGAAACAAATAAATGAACAAAAGTAACAAAGGAAAGAATTCCTATAATTCTCTAAAGGCAGGGAATTTACATTGCCACTAGCCAGAGTAGAAATGCTAGTAATTCATGGGACATCAGGTGGAGTACACAGAAAGATATTGCCTCAATAGTGGAGCAAAATTAGCCTTAGACTAAAGACTGATCTGGTCTTGCATAATAAAATCTAAAAGCAAAGCTAAAATGGATCAAGCTGTTTCTAAGTGACTTAACTGCATTACAGTATAATGCTCAAGAATATTTATAGAAATACAAAAATATCCAACACTCAATAATGCAATGTAAAAAATGCTTGGCACTCAATCAAAAATTACTAGAGATGTAAAGAAATGGTGGAAATACAGCTCACAATACAGAAAAATTGAATTGTAACATAGTGAAATATGATAAATATTATATAATTAGTAGAAAAAGAGATAAAACAATTATAACTATATGCCATATGTTCAGGAAAGTAGAGAAGAAATTGAACGTGATCTTTTAAGATGTGTAAGAAGCAAAAAGATACACTATGGATCTAGACAGAGGAATGAAAAGTACTGGAAGAGCACATATAAGAGTAAATACAAAACGCTTTTTTTTTTCTTCTTTTAAAATATTTTTATAAGATAATTGACCATTTAAAACAAATAATAATAGTAAAGTTTGGGATTTTCAACATATTGAGGAGTAAAATGTATGATAATGACACCACAAAGGCCAAGAAAGAAACAATGAAAGATTACTCTCACAAGACTCCTACTTTCCAAGGAATTCTCCGGGCAAGAATACTGAAGTGGGATGCCATTCCCTTCTCCAGTGTATCTTCCCAACTCAGAGATTGAACCCAGGTCTCCCGCATTTCGGGCAGATTCTTTACCACTTGAGCCACCAGGGAAGCCCTTCAGTTCAGTTCAGTTCAGTTGCTCAGTCGTGTCCGACTCTTTGCGACCCCATGAATCACAGCACGTCAGGCCTTCTTGTCCATCACCAACTCCCGGAGTTCACTCAAACTCTTGTCCATCGAGTCGGTGATGCCATCTCATCCTCTGTCGTCCCCTTCTCCTCCTGCCCCCAATCCCTCCCAGCATCACAGTCTTTTCCAATGAGTCAACTCTTTGCATGAGGTGGCCAAAGTACTGGTTTCAGCTTTAGCATCGTTCCTTCCAAAGAATTCCCAGGGCTTATTTCCTTCAGAATGGACTGATTGGATCTCCTTGAAGTCCAAGGGACTCTCAAGAGTCTTCTCCAACACCACAGTTCAAAAGCATCAATTCTTTGGCACTCAGCTTTCTTCACAGTCTAACTCTCACATCCATACATGACCATTGGAAAAACCATAGCCTTTAGTAGATGGATCTTTGTTGGCAAAGGAATGTCTCTACTTTTGAATATGTTGTCTAGGTTGGTCATAACTTTCCTTCCAAGGAGTAAGCATCTTTTAATTTCATGGCTGCAATCACCATCTGCAGTGATTTTGGAGCCCCCAAAAATAAAGTCTGATACTGTTTCCACTCTTTCCCCATCTATTTGCCATGAAGTGATGGGACCAGATGCCATGATCTTCATTTTCTGAATGTTGAGCTTTAAGCCAACATTTTCACTCTCCACTTTCACTTTCATCAAGAGGTTTTTGAGTTCCTCTTCACTTTCTGCCATAAGGCTGGTGTCATCTGCATATCTGAGGTTATTGATATTTTCCCGGCAATCTTGATTCCAGCTTGTGCTTCTTCCAGCCCAGCGTTTCTCATGATGTCCTCTGCATATAAGTTAAATAAGCAGGGTGACAATATACAGCCTTGACATACTCCTTTTCCTATTTGGAACCAGTCTGTTGTCCCATGTCCAGTTCTAACTGTTGCTTCCTGACCTGCATATAGGTTTCTCAAGAGGCAGGTCAGGTGATTTGGTATTCCCATCTCTTTCAGAAGCCCTTAAGATATTCTAAAATCTCATCTTCATAAGACTCAGCCATTAGATACCCCAGCATAAACGAAGAGAACCTATACTGTCATCACTGGTTGATCTTACAATGCCATTTTTACCATCAGGTCACACATGCTAACTTGCTCTTCCTTTATTTGTTCTAACATCGTCATGCAAATTTACTCTAAAATGAATCTGAATGCCAGTTCACCAGCCATTCACCCTGTGTGAATGAAGCCCAGCTAAATGTGAGGTGCCCCCAGTTATAGAAAACTAACATTGGAGCTACATCAAACAGGGAAATGATTTTTAGTTACAGAATACAGAAATTCTAAGTCAGTACCAAATTATGAAGTTTCTGTACCTTTTATAATGAAGTTTTGTGAAACTCACAAACATTAAAAATTGGTCTTGTGTCCACTCTCTCTCTCTTTTTAATTGCTATGCTTACTATTACTTTAGAGAAAGGAAGTAATCCTTCCTGTTGGGCTAAATGCACCTCTTTCAGTTGCCTGGAAGACTGAAATGGAATTACATCCCATGAAGGACTTTGGAAGAGTTGAAGTATGTTGTAAATTTGATAAGTATTGTGCAGGTCAGCTCTTCCTCTGCAAATTTCTCTTCACTTGTCCTCCAGTTTCACATTTCACAGAGACATACCCTAACATACCTTGAGCAGAGTATTTGAATGATCTGAAATCAATCCTTAGTCCTGCTGGTTCTCCAGCATAAGCTTTTAAGAGCTTTCCATTCATGCATGGCTAAATGGAAAAGAAAAGAATATCATCAGGACTCAAAGGATAGTCTCTTTGACACAAATTAATTCATGAAAAAAATTTTTAAGAAGATATATGCTTTAATTTTTAAATAAATTGAACAGTAAAATGAATGTATTAAGCAAGACAGGACTATTTAAAAGAACAACATAAAATGTGAAGAGAGGGTGCAATTAAATAAAATAAGTAACAAAACAATATATTGTATGCTTCACTATAGAACACAGTGAATTGTCTGTAGAAAAGACAAGTATTCAAAGAGCACAGGAAATTATAAAGAAGAAAATTAATGGGAAGAAGATTACATAAATGGGGGTAATTATGGAAGTCTAACCTACAAATAATGAGTCTTCTCGAAGAAAACAACACATATAAGGAATAATAAAAAATGTATTAATTTTTAAAGTAGTAAGACCATTTACGCAAAGGCTCATTATTATCTGGGAAAAATTACTAAAAAGAAATCCATGTTTAGGTTTTAAGAAATTAGCAGGGTTCCAAATATAAAGAAAAAAATTATAACTATCAGGTAGAAATGAATAACTTTTAAAGGAAATGTATGAAACATAAAGAAATTACACATGAAAGTATGAGAAAATTTTCATGAGTCAGATTTTTCTCAAAACATCAAAAATAGCAATATTAATTGTCTCAGATGATTTCTGTAGCAACATGGTTGAAAGCAAATAAATTATGATTATAGATAGGGTAGAAATAATAGAAAATTTAAAATATAAGGTATGAAACACAATAAAGGGAATTTTTTTATCTTACTAAAATATTCAATCACAGTGAGAAAAAGGGTGTCATATTATTCATGCTATAACAAAGCATTTAAATGGTTTAATGTAATAAATCTCTTTAATGTTGCACTTCAATGCAGGTACTGGGAGTTCTCTATTCCATTCTAGGAAATAGTCTTCAATTTAGTTGTTTTATTATTTTCTAGAGCCTTGCTATCCTCTACTGATATTTCAGAATATGAACAACACACAAATGAAGAGAAACTGTGAAGAATTACAAAAAGAAGTTTAGAGATCAGTTGTAAGTGGCATTAATAATTTCCCTACATATTCTATTGGATAGAGAGGCTCATCACACAGTGTCACCAAAAGCAAGGCAAATATAGTTAAGCAGTATCTTGGGAATAAAATAAGAAAACTGCAATTAGTGATATTAGTGAGCATTAGTTTTCCTTGTTACATGTACTAAACATTTACATGTCAACAATAACAATAAAAGCTAAATATTAAATTCTAGCAAAAACTGATGAGAAATTGGATGTATTATACTATTTTAATATATAGTTATGTTAGAAGCTAAAAATTAAAAAGTTTATGATTAAAATAAAATTGTAAATATGGTAAATATAGACTGTATTGCCTTCTGATGTGTTTATAAAATATACACAAAAGTAATAAGGTATTTTTCAATAAAGCAAGCTTCATTGGAAGAGGTTAAATTGGTTGTAAATTGACCTTATGAGTTAATTAAATTATTTTATATAAATCATTCATTTCATGACAGTACCTTGTATAACCATTGATGGGTATAACTAAATATACATGGATCTAAAAGATACCTTAGAATATTAATATAATACGTGGAATTAATTGAGAAATTATCACGAATTTAAAATTTATATAATTTTTGATTAAAAATAGGGCACAAAATAGATTTTTCTCTAGGTGGGGAGAAAAAACGTTTCAAGTTATTGTAAAAGAAAAACTATAAAGAAGAAAGTGTAATTTATATATGATTATTAATTTATGAGTGAAATGTAAAGTTACATCGGTATATTCCAGCAAATTGTACAAAAAATAATACCACAATTTTATGTAGCTAAGACAAATAAATAACAGAGATGTGGATGGAGAAATTACAAATAAAAAAAGTATTCTAAACTTAAAAATGCTGGGAATTCCCTGGTGGTCCAGTGTTAGGACTTGGTATTTAACTGCTATGGCCCTGATTCAATCCCTGGTTGGGGAACTAAGATCCCACAACCTGCATGCTGTGGCCAAAAGAAAAAGAAAGAAAAAGCTTAGTTATACTAATATTTTAAAATGTAAAATGCAATTTTATTATAAATACTGAATTGTAATCCCCAATCACAAAATTTTATGAAGACATGAACGTGATAAATGTGGAATTCAAACCAATTCTATGAATTGGTTCAAACTTTTTTGACAAAACCTATAAAAACATTCATAAATTGTTGCATGATTTTTTTCTTTTGTTAATCTCACCATAACTCTCAAATACCAGGAAAACAATTTGTGTAAGGAGTTGTTCACTGAAGTATTTACATATATACAATATGAGAATACATATACTTTTTTAATGGTGATAAAAATACAAAAGATGTATGCATAAGCACATTACAGTATTCTTTTAAAAGCAAAAGACAAATAACCCAGATATTCACCATCAAAAAATGAACTTAATAAGGAATCAACAAAATGGAGTAGCATACATGTATAAAAAGCAATGAGGACTATCTCTAATAGATAACTATGAATTGATCACCAGGATATATTTATAAGTAAAAGAGTCAAGTTAAAGTTAAGTGTATATAACTATGAAACAATCATCAAAAAAAGAATGTTTGAATATATTTACTTACCCAAAAATGGGTTGATTTAGGAAGGAAAAACTATGAAACTTGACCAAATAAAGATTTACATAAGTGGGTAGAGAGGAAATCCAGTGGAAAGACAGGAGTAAAAGATCCTTTGAATCAATAATTTTTATAAAATTAATTTTAAATTTCTGCAAATATTTTATACTAACATAAGGCAAATTAAAAATCCATAAAATCAAAAGTAAAATTTTAAATGTAAATTTCACTGTGTATTAGTTGGCAGAAAAAAAGTGTGCAGAGAGGAACTATTTTGAATGACTTTAAGCCCCAGAGACTTGACTGTAAAGTTCAAGTGATGAAGCATATGTTAAAACACAAAGAATCATTAAATTGATTAATACATAAATAATCTTTTTAGTTGTCACATTGTAAATGGTATCGATATTGTTATTTTGAATCTGTTTCAAGTTTGTTTTTATAAAGGCTCAGTTATATTGCTATTGAGAAGCTATATTTCAATATGGAAGAAAGGGGATACATAACTCACATTGATGTAGCTAAGTAAAATCCAGTGGTCTTGAATTTTAATTGATAGTAATAGTATGAATTTATGATACCATGATACTATTTCCTAACTCTCTCTTTTAAAATGTCTAGAGAGCTTGACCAAGTATCACTAAAGGTACTATTGTTACAGAAATTGTGGTCTTTACTATTATTTCCTAGTAAGAGAAAACAGAGCTCTGGAGAAATATCTGATTTCCAGACCTGACACAAGAGTTTTAAAAGGCATTATAGGAACTAATAAAGATCAAGCAATCTATCAAAAATTGGAAGAGTCATATCAAAAGAACTCCAAAGCCAACCGGGATAGGTTCCCACTAGTCAAAAATGGGGCAACTTGAGCTTCAATAAAGATAATAACTGAAATGGATTGAAGAAAATTTAATAGATTTAAATTATTAGTCCACAATAAAATTAAAATAAATTTTAAAAATCCCACAGTCAGTAATCTCTGTTGTTAGAGAACTAATCTCTTATTTTGAAAACTGATAAAGGACAAAGCAAATATTTTTTCCCCCACTCCTATAGGAATTGTACTCAGGTATGCAGGTCAGGAAGCAACAGTTAGAACTGGACATGGGACAACAGACTGGTTCCAAATAGGAAAAGGAGTACGTCAAGGCTGTATATTGTCACCCTGCTTATTTAACTTATATGCAGAGGACATCATGAGAAATGCTGGACTGGAAGAAACCCAAGCTGGAATCAAGATTGCCGGGAGAAATATCAATAACCTCAGATATGCAGATGACACCACCCTTATAGCAGAAAGTGAAAAGGAACTAAAAAGCCTCTTGATGGAAGTGAAAGTGGAGAGTGAAAAAGTTGGCTTAAAGCTCAACATTCAGAAAATGAAGATCATGGCATCCGGTCTCATCACTTCATGGGAAATAGATGGGGAAACAGTGGAAACAGTGTCAGACTTTATTTTTCTGGGCTCCAAAATCACTGCAGATGGTGACTGCAGCCATGAAATTAAAAGATGCTTACTCCTTGGAAGGAAAGTTATGACCAACCTAGATAGCATATTCAAAAGTAGAGACATTACTTTGCCAACAAAGGTTCATCTAGTCAAGGCTATGGTTTTTCCAGTGGTCATGTATGGATGTGAGAGTTGGACTGTGAAGAAGGCTGAGCGCCAAAGAATTGATGCTTTTGAACTGTGGTGTTGGAGAAGACTCTTGAGAGTCCCTTGGATTGCAAGGAGATCCAACCAGTCCATTCTAAAGGAGATCAGCCCTGGGATTTCTTTGGAAGGAATGATGCTAAAGCTGAAACTCCAGTACTTTGGCCACCTCATGCGAAGAGTTGACTCATTGGAAAAGACTGTGATGCTGGGAGGGATTGGGGGCAGGAGGAGAAGGGGACGACAGAGGATGAGATGGCTGGATGGCATCACTGACTCGATGGACGTGAGTTTGAGTGAACTCTGGGAGTTGGTGATGGACAGGGAGGCCTGGTGTTCTGTGATTCATGGGGTCGCAAAGAGTCGGACACGACTGACTGACTGAACTCAACTGAACTGAACTAAAGAGATGACAAAGGAAAGCTTATCTATGTCTATGTCTACATCTATATCTAGCCATATTTTGTTTCTTGTTGTTTAGTCACTACGGTATATCCAATTCTTTTGCAACCCTATGGACTGCAGGCTACCTGGCGTCTCTGTCCATGGACTTCCTAGGCAAGAATACTGGAGAGGGTTGCCATTCCCTTCTCTAGGGGATCTTCCCAAATCAAACTTGTGTCTCCTGCATTGGCAAGCAATTTCTTTACCGCTGAGCAAACAGGGAAGCTTGTCTCTCTCTCTCTCTATCTATATATCTCAGATTATAAACAAAGAATAATTATAATATCACCATTTTGCAACTCTAAACGAATTATTGCATGTAGGCAATGATCATCAATGAGAAGGAACAGCCAGACAGAAAGTGTTGTGTATTACATGTTTAGGCACAGGTTGTCTGGTTGTCTCTCTTTTGATGATTGTAAATATCATTGATGTTTCCCTTTTATTACTTTTGCTTGATTTTCCTACATTGTGTATGTGTGTGTGTGTTAGTTGCTCAGTTGTGTCTGACTCTTTGTGACTCCATGGACTGTAGCTTGCCAGGCTTCTTTGTCCATGAAATTCTCCAGGCAAGAATAGTGGAGTGAGTAGCCAGCCCTCCTCCAGGGGATCTTTCTGAACCAGGAATCGAACCTGAGTCTCCTTCATTGTAGGCAGATTCTGTATCATCTGAGACACTAGGGAAGCCCTTCTTTCTACTCTACTTTATAATAAAATATTCTAGAGCTCTGTCTTTGAATATTCCCTACATAAACTTATTTAAGCTCATGACTTTAGATGCCATTTATATAATGATGGTTTCCAAATTGATACCTTCAAACCAGATATCACCAAGCTAGTGTAACCAACTGTTCATTTAACATATACTCATGAATGTTGTATTTTCAAGTGTAACATATTTGCAATTGTTATAGGTTATATTTTGTTCCCACTCTCCAAAAAAAAAAAAAAAAAAATATATATATATATATATATGGCTTGGACAGAAAGTTCATTCAGGTCTCCCATAAGATATTACAGGACAAACTTTTTGGCCAACCCAATACATATAAAAGTGAGAAAGGTGAAAGTGTTAGTTGCTCAGTCATGTCTGACTTTTTGCAACCCCATGGCCTGTAGCTCATCAGGCTTCTCTGTCCATGGATTTCT
The DNA here is from genome assembly GCF_032452875.1 of Bos javanicus. Taxonomy (NCBI): domain Eukaryota; kingdom Metazoa; phylum Chordata; class Mammalia; order Artiodactyla; family Bovidae; genus Bos; species Bos javanicus. The sequence goes on from NC_083881.1 coordinate 39,248,442, forward strand.
CCAGGCAAGAATACTGGAGTGGATACCCATTCCCTTCTCCAGAGAATCATCCTGATCCAGGGGTCAAACCAGTCTCTCCTGCATTTCAGGCATATTCTTTACCATCTCAACCACCAGGGAACTATATCAGTTCAATTCAGTCACTCAGTCATGTCCAACTCTTTGCAACCCCATGGACTGCAGCATACCAGGTTTCCCTGTCCTTCACCAACTCCCAGAGCTTGCTCAAACCCATGTCCACTGAGTCGGTGATGCTGCTCAACCATCTCATCCTTTCTCCTCTCATCCCCTTCTCCTCCTTCAATGTTTCCTAGCATCAGGGTTTTTCCAATGAGTCAGTTCTTTGTATCAGGTGGCTAAAGTATTGGAGTTTCAGCTTCAGCATCAGTCCTTCCAATGAATACTTTGGGTTGATTTCCTTTAGGATTGACTGGTTTGAACTCCTTGCAGTCCAAAGGACTCTTAAGAGAGTCTTCTCCAACACCACAGTTCAAAAGCTTCAGTTCTTCAGTGCTCAGCTTTCTTTACAGTCCGATTCTTATATCCATACATAACTACTGAAAAAAACATAGCTTTGACTAGACAGACTTTTTCAGCAAAATAATGTCTCTGCTTTTTAATATGCTGTCTAGGTTGGTGATAGCTTTTCTTCCAAGGAGCAAGTGTGTTTTAATTTCATGGCTGCAGTCACCATCTGCAGTGATTTTGGAACTCCAAAAAATAAAGTCTGTCACTGTTTCCATTGTTTCCCCCATCTATTTGCCATGAAGTGATGTGATGGGACAAGATGCCATAGGACCAGATATATATAGATATATATGCATATGTGTATGTATATATATTTATGTCGTCAGACTCAGAATGTCACTGAGTCTGTCACACAAATGTTTCCTATTTGGAAATAGGGTTGCTGCACATAAAATCAGTTAAAGTGGGGGAAAGTAAGATGAAGTTATTATAGTGGTATGACTGGTTTCCTTATAAGAAGATGACCATGTGAACTCACAGAGATACAGGAAGAATGCCTCATGCCAGGAGACAGATTGGAGTTTTGCTACCACAAATGGAATGTTTGAAACCAGAAGCTGGAAGAGGCAAAGAAGGGTCCATAGAGGCTTTGGTGAGAGGATTTCCCAGCTGATACCTTGATTTCAGACTTCTAGGCTCCATAATTGTGAGAAAATATATTTATGTAGTTTTAAACTACCCTATTTGTACTAATTTGTCACAGCATTCCTAGTAAAACAATACAACAGTCTAATTCCTGATTTTCCATTTTCCCCAAACCTGCTCCTCTCTTAGTCTTCAATTTAGTAACTCCGATTCCACCCCTCCATATGTTTAGGATCAAAACTTTGAACTCATGTTTGATTATCTGTTTTACATTTACCATGTTTAAACCATCAACAAATCCCAGTGGTGTAACCTTTTAAATATGTTGCAAGGAAGAGCCAATTCTGACTCCATGATGGATCTGTTTCTTTAACTTTGTTGTTGTTGTTGTTCTGTTGCTAAGTCATGTCCAACTCTGTGATCCCCTGAACTGCAGCACACCAGGCTTCCCTGTCCATCTCTATCGCCTAAATATCTTTGAATAAAGTCAGAATAATGTCTTTCACTGCTCAAGGTCCTACAATGGCTTTCCAAATTAGACAGAATCCTTAACATGGTCTAGATGGTCATTCCTACCACTTCCTGTACCTCTTCGACCTCACCTCCTACTAACTTTGTCCCCACTCCAACAATGTATGACACAAAGCCTACTTGTTTGCTCTTATCTGTGTCAAATATTCTTTCTACACATATCACACAATTCATTTAAATATTCATGGTTAAATATAGTCTTATCTCTAAGACCTTGCCTGACCTCCCTTTTTCTATTATAACAGCTTTACTCCTCCTCCTCCTTCTCTGCCTTATTTTTTTTCACAGTGAAAAGTGAAAATGTTAGTCTTTCAGTTGTGCCTGACTCTCTGCGAACCCATGGACTATAGCCTGCCAAGCTCCTCTGTCCATGGAATTCTCCAGGCAAGAATACGGGTGTGGGTAGCCATTCCCTTCTCTAGGGGACTTTCTCGACCCAGGGATTGAGCCGGGCTCCCCTGCATTGGAGGCAGATTCCTTACCGTCTGAACCTCTCCAACTGGCACAATATAAAATTTCCTTATCATTTTTCTTCCACTAAAATGTATACCCCATTGAAGCACATTTTAATCGTTTATTCACTGCTGTATCTCAGATTTTAAAAGAAGGCCTAAAACATAATAAGTATTTTATAGATACTTGTATAAATTAATAATTGCAAGGGAGACATACCATTCATCAATTTGAGTAAACAAGCTATTTTAAAAGGCTATGTATATTTATTACATGCGTGTAAGATAAATATTGTAGCTATAGATGACATGTTTCTTCATCTAAACTTGTCTATCAAGACCAGTTTTCGGAATGAAGCAGTTTGATTTACTTCTTTATTTAAAGTGATAAAGCTGTATTTTTTTAGTGATAAGATTTAACATTTCATTATATCATATCTTTCCTTTAAATTTTGCAATTGAGTAATGATGCTAAGGTATTTGTCAAGAATTCTCTCTAATCTAATTAAATTTCCTTTTGCCTAAAATAATACATTAGAAATATGTAAGATTTTACCAATGATATACTCCACTCTCTCATGCATTTTCTTTCTATAAATTGTGTTGCAAAATGAAAACATAAGCAACTCTGAACCATCAACTCACAAATAATCTTTCAATTTAAAACGTGATATTTCTATTCAGTAAACTTAATACTCTTGACCATATAAGTATATTAAATAATAATATCTAATTACCAACCATTTCTTATTCTTATGAAATGTCTTTGAAATGTCGAGTTTTCATGCAGAGTAGATGTCTATTGTATTTTACTGCCAAAATAGCATGTTTCAAATAGTAAAACGGCAGGGGAATACTGACCAAGCTATTAATAAAACACACCAGCTTTTAGCTGGCATAGCAGCCTTCTTTCCATCAAACATGTCTCAGCCTTTAATAAAGAAACTCAAGTGGTGTAGGTGAAAAATTACTTTTCTCACCCGGTCATCTGTCTGTCATGTATTATTCAGGTCACCAATGTTTGTCCTGAACTGTATCATTCTGTAGTTGTGTCAGGTATGAGATATGTTCAGTGTAATTCCATCAGACTTCGTGAAGTTGATTAGAACAGATCACCTTTCGGCATGGGCACGAGTTATCTCAGCAGATTGAGTGAAAAAGACTTATTTATCTTTGACTTATTATAAAGAAAGAGATGAGCAAATTTATCCATTAACTTGAAAAGAGTCACATATTTGGTGTGAAAACAAACTATAGTTGGTAATTCTACTGAAAACACTATAGGGCATGGATGTTCCTTCTGGAGAAAGAAAAAGCTTATAATGGAGTCTGCATTTGATAGCATGACTTATTTAACCAAAGCACATGCATTTTATTATATTCCTTAAAATGGTAAATCTTTATCCCAGAACAAAATGACAAAATGAAATAAAATATGCCAAACCTTTGATGGTTTCCATTGCCTTTTATCCAGCATTTTTTTTTTGCAAAACAATTTGCACTTTGAGTTTTCAAAAAATAATCTTCAAAGTTTATGTAATAATTATACTATTATACTTTGATTAAGTCATAGATTGATTTTTGCTAACAGATTCTAAAACATTTCATAACTCAAAATATTTGTGAAGAGGTTTGGACTAATCAAAAGATATGTGAGTTAGGTGTAAGGAAACCTAAGGTCACGTCTGATGTGACCTGAGATCCTCATGTTCCTCATCTAGCTAATGAATAAGTGAGTAGGACTCATGGTCCTGGAGGCAGAGAGAAAGCAAAATGATATATATGTGATTATACAATAGAGCTAAGTTTGGGCTCAAATTTGAACTCTGCTACTTACTAGAGTCATGATTTAAATATGTTTCTAAATTTGTAAGTGAAAGACCATATGGTGCATATCTAGCACATAGTAATATGTGTGTATGTGTATGTATGTATGGGCTTCCCGGGTGGTTCAGTGGTAGACTCTGCCAGCCAAGCAGGAGACACAGGAAACCTGGGTTTGATCCCTGGGTCAGGACGTTTCCCCTGGAGAAAGAAGTGGCAATCCACTCCAGTATTCTTGTCTGGAGAATCCCATGGACAGAGGAGCCTGGTGGGTCACAGTCCATGGGGCCACAAAAGAGTCAGATATGACTTAATGACTAGACAGCAATGACCATACTCATCTTACTTTACATCCTAAGAAACTAGTTTTTAAAATTGTTTGAAATCCATTCATAGACTTCTAAGTTCTCTCTGTGAATTATGCTATGAGATCATTCCTTTTATCTTTTATGGCTTGAAACTTATTAGTGATTTAAAGCATCCAAACGACATCTCTTCCACTGTACCTCTGGGTTACCTTTGTGTGTGTGTCTGCTCAGTTGCTCAGTTGTGTCCATTTCTTTGTGGCCTCCTGGACTGTAGACCATCAGGTTCCTCTGTCCATGTAATTTTCCAGGCAAGAATACCAGATCAGGTTGCCATTTTCTAATCCAGGGAATTCTTCTCAACCCAGGGATTGAACACATATCTCCTGTGTCTCCTGCATTGGAAGGTGGATTTTTTACCATCAGGCCATCTGGAAAGCCCCTTCCTCATTTACAAAATATAAATAATAACAATATTTTAATGACTTTATTAAACATTAAATTATATTTTAGCATAGTGTAACCTATTTAACTTATAATAAACAATCAAATAAAGATAACCTTCATGACATTTAAAAATGTGATTAACAAATTTGACTGAATAAACATAAAATACCAATTATAAATTTGGGATATTTTAATCAATTAAAAATATAAAATCTCTAAATGCTTGGGAAATAATCTATTTTTTAAAATGCATTATTAAGAGAAGAATTTACAATGGAAAGTAAGAAATATTTTGATTAAATGATAATGAAACTACAATAAAATATGTAAGATTCAGATAAAAGTATGCTTTAAGATAAGCTGTGCTGTGCTTAGTTGCTCAGTTGTGTGCAACTCTTTTGTGACCCACGGACTATAGCCCACCAGGCTACTCTGTTGATGAGATTCTCCAGGCAAGAATACTGGAGTGGGTGGCCATGTCCTTCTCCAGTTAAAATATATAAATGCATATATTAAGAAAGGAAGGAAATCAATAATCTATGCTTCTAAAACATTGTTAGCTAGAAAAAATTAATTCCAATCTAGGAAAAAGAAAATATTAAGGATAATATATGAAAAATATATCATGTACTTTGATTAAAGAATTAGTAGTATGGAAAATGTCAGCTCTCCTTAAATTAATATATACATTCAATGTAATCCAGTATCAAAGACTATTTTTATGTGAAATATGTTTTCCATTCTCTTGAGTATATACCTAGAAATTGAATATTTGGGTCATTAAGGTAACTCTATATTTAACATTTTGAAGGAGGGCACAATTGTTTCCCAAAATGCTCCCCGCTTAACAATTCCATCAATAATGTATTATTGTTCTGATTTTTCCACATCCATGCCAACACTTGCTATTGCCTATCTTTTCCTTTTTTGGGTAGACTCCCTAGTGAGTGAAAATTTATATCTTTATAATTTTGATATGTGTTTTCCTACTGACTAATGATGTTGAATATTTTTATACACATTCATATAATCTCTGTATATAATCTTTTGAGAAATAGTCAAGTAATTAGCTCATTTTAAATTGGTTTATTTGTCTTTTAATAGCTGAGTTATGAGAGTTCTGGATATAAGTGCTTTATCAGATATGTTTTGCAAAATTTTTCTCCCATTCTGTAAGTTTTCTTTCATTTTCTTTATTCTGTCCTTTGAAGCACAACAGGTTTTAATATGATGAAATCTTATTTATCTGTTTTTTGTCACTTATGAATTTGGTGTCACATCTGAGAAACTTGTCTAATTTAAGAATACAAAAATTCACTTCTAAATTTTCTTCAAAGAGCTACAACTTTGCTTTTACAGTTAAGCCTATAATTAATTTTATAGTTTAAATATAGTGATTATCCTATTTGATGTTTTTGAGGTTCATGGGTATGCAAATTATTTTTTTTAATAAAGTTTGGAAAGTTTTTGACTATTATTTCTTTAAATTTTGTTTGTCCTCTTTCTAGACTCCCATCAGGTATTTGTTGCAACACTTGACAATGACCCACAGGTTTCTGAGGACTCTGTTTATTTATTTTATTTGCTTGTTTATTCCTCAGACTGGAGAGTCTCACCTGACTGTTATTTACTTTGCTGATTTTATGTAATTTTCTTGTCCTGCTTTTTGAGCCCCTAAAGTGAAGTTTTCATCTTATTTAATGTACTTTACAAACCTAGAGTTTCTACTTGGTTTTTCTGCCTTGTTGGTCAGTGTTTGGTAGGATATAATTCTCACATTTTTCCTTTAATTCTTCAGACATAGTTTCATAGTTAATATATGTTTAAATTCTCTGTCTAGTAAATCTAATATTTAGTTTGTCAGGTACAGTTTCTATTTTCTGCTATCCCCAACGCACATGTATGGGATTTAATTTTCCGTTGTTGTTATTTTTTCCAAACCTTTGCTAAGGTGTTCTGTATGCATTCTGGGCCTTGCCTTGTTCCAGATGGCAGTTTACAACTCTACTTGCACAGAGTATGAGGTGAGCTGTATGTGAGAGATTGTGCCTTTCTCAGGCTTTCCTTGGTCACGTGCACCACCCTGCACAAGCATGTGCCTCCTAGATCCCAGAAATATTTTCTACTTTTTCAAAGCCTACCATGGACATTTTATTTCCCAGGTTTTCTTTTTTGTTTGGTTGGTTTTTGGCTTTTTGGCCGCAGCTGTGCAGCATGCAGGATCTTAATTCCCTAACCAGGGATTGAACCCATCGCCGTGCAGCAGAAGCATGAAGTCTTAACCAGTGGACCACCAGGGAAATTCTCCCCAGTTTTGTTGTTTTTTTGTACATTTTTTGGTTAGCCTATTATTAACCCTAACGTATCATTGTCTCAGGCAATTGTGATGTTAAACAATTTTCTCTAATTATTTTTGAACAAATCATATAGGAAAATGGTTGTTCCCACAGACAGAGATGTGAATTGGATAAATAACATTAGTCCTGAGAAGGGAGATTTTCAGTGAGCTGTCAGATCAAACAGTAGTGGTTTTCCGGAAATGTAACATTGGGATAGCTCCAACTCCAACCTATTCTGTTTTCTCCAGTAGCTTGTAAAGCTATTGTTTTTCAAGGCTACTGAAAATTTGGGTTAGGCTGATTGAAATAGTACAAATGATTCATGTTGAGATTTGACAGAAAACAGCAAAATTCTGTAAAGCAATTATCCTTCAATAAAAAGTAAATTAATTAAAAAAATGCTACTAAGCTCACTGTTCTTACCATGACCGAGCCATTTTTCTTGAATAAATGCTTCTTTAATTTCCAGAATTCTGATAAAGTTAATACTAATAAAAAGATAAAATGATTAAGCACAAAAATATTAGGCATAACAAAATATATGCAGTCAGAATATGAGGAATATTTTAAACTTTTAAGTGTATAAGTTATAATTCATAATGTTAAAAATAGCAACCTTATATTTCATCTTCATAAATGACTCACACAGTAGGTATTTATTTTCCTTACTTTCTAGATGAAAACAAATGAGACTGAGAGAGTACTAGTCATTTGCTTAAAGTCATAGTTAATAAATATAGAAAAAGATACTTAAATCCATATTAATTCAGTTGTCTTAATTTAATTAACATCCATCATTATGATACATGTGTATATGTGTCTCATATAATGCCTAATATTTATTTTAAACCTACTATGTGTCAGAAGCAGAAGATATTAAGAAGAGGTGGCAAGAATACACAGAAGAACTGTACAAAAAGATCTTCACAACTCAGATAATCATGATGGTGTGATCACGCACCTAGAGCCAGAATCCTGGAATGTGAAGTCAAGTGAGCCTTAGGAAGCATTATTACAAACAAAATTAGTGGAGGTGATGGAATTCCAGTTGAGCTATTTCAAATCCTGAAAGATGATGCTGTGAAAGTGCTGCACTCAATATGCCAAAAAATCTGGAAAACTCAGCAGTGGCCACAGGACTGGAAAAGGTCAGTTTTCATTCCAATCCCAAAGAAAGGCAATGCCAAAGAATGCTTAAACTACTGTACAATTGCACTCATCTCACACGCTAGTAAAGTGATGCTCAAAACTCTCCAAGCCAGGCTTCAGCAATACATGAACCATGAACTTCCAGATGTTCAAGCTGGTTTTAGAAAAGGCAGAGGAACCAGAGAAAAAAGCAGTAACATCCACTGGATCATCAAAAAAGCTACAGAGTTCCAGAAAAATATCTATTTCTGCTTTATTGACTATGCCAAAGCCTTTGACTGTGTGGATCACAATAAAATATGGAAAATTCTGAAAGAGGTGGGAATACCAGAACACCTGACTTGCCTCTTGATAACCTGTATGCAGGTCAGGAAGCAACAGTTAGAACTAGACTTGGAACAACAATAGGAAAAGGAATACGTCAAGGTTGTATATTGTCACCCTGCTTATTTAACTTCTATGCAGAGTACATCATGAGAAACGCTGGGCTGGAGGAAGCACAAGCTGGAATCAAGATTGCCGGGAGAAATATCAATAACCTCAGGTATGCAGATGACACCACCCTTATAGCAGAAAGTGAAGAACTAAAGAGCCTCTTGATGAAAGTGAAAGTGGAGAGTGAAAAAGTTGGCTTAAAGCTCAACATTCAGAAAATGAAGATCATGGCATCCGGTCCCATCACTTCATGGGAAATAGATGGGGAAACAGTGGAAACAGTGTCAGACTTTATTTTTCTGGGCTCCAAAATCATTGCAGATGGTGATTGCAGCCATGAAATTAAAAGACATTTACTCCTTGAAAGGAAAATTATGACCAACCTAGATAGCATTTTAAAAAGCAGAGACATTATTTTGTCAACAAAGATCCATCTAGTCAAGGCTATGGTTTTCCCAGTAGTCATGTATGGATGTGAGAGTTGGACTATAAAGAAAGCTGAGCGCCAAAGAATTGATGCTTTTGAACTGTGGTGTTGGAGAAGACTCTTGAGAGTCCCTTGGACTGCAAGGAGATCCAACCAGTCCATCCTAAAGGAGATCAGTCCTGGGTGTTCATTGGAAGGACTGATGTTGAAGCTGAACCTCCAATACTTTGGCCACCTGATGCGAAGAGCTGACTCATTTGAAAAGACCCTGATGCTGGGAAATATTGAGGGCAGGAGGAGAAGGAGATGACAGAGGATGAGATGGTTGGATGGCATCACCGACTCAATGGATGTGAGTCTGGGTAAACTCCAGGGGTTGGTGATGGACAGGCATGCTGCGATTCATGGGGTTGCAAATAGTAGGACATGACTGAGCGACTGAATGGAACTGAACTATGTGTCAGGGGCCTGACAGATACATTCAATCCATGGCCTTATGTAATTCTCATATAGACTTGAAAAATTAAGAGTTACTTTCCATGAAATTAATCTCTGCAATTAAGAAATTTTAAAGAAACTTGAACAATTTTTGGAATGGACCATCTTTAATGTATAAAATCATTATTTTAAAAAAATAAATGAATAAAACCCCAAGAAAATTAGTAAATGTAATCATCAAAATATATTACCTCTTTATAATGAAAACATACATCAAAGTGCCTAGATTCAAACTGATGGCACCAAGGAGAAAATATCCAGAAATTAATATGACAAATTTAGTATATCAATAAAGCCATGGCAGATTGAGTATTCATATTGTTTTATCAATAATTTAAAAGGCAAATAAAGACCTAAATATATAGCTTTTATAAATGAAGGAAAGTTTAAATGAATATAGATGAAATCATTCTACTTTCAGGAAATAAACTTTCATTTACACAAAGTGAAGTGAAAAGTGAAGTCGCTTAGTCGTGTTTGACTGTTAGTGACCCCATGGACTGCCACCTACCAGGCTCCTCCATGCATGGGATTTTCCAGGCAAGAGTACTGGAGTGGGGTGCCATTGCCTTCTCTGATCATTTACACAAGTGGTTACCAAATCGTGTTTCTATTAAGGTCCTAATACCATATTAGGCTTTGTGTACCACAAATTCTCTGTCCTACCACTCAATTCAGCCATTGTAGCAGGAAAGCAGCCAGGCACAAGACACAAGTCTGTGGTGGCTCCGACAGTAAAGAATCTGCCTGCAATGTGGGAGACCTGGGTTCAATCCCTGGGTTGAGAAGATCCCCTGGAGGAGGGCATGGCAATCCACTCCAGTATTCTTGCCTGGAGAATCCCCATGAATAGAGGAGCCTGGCGGGCTGAACTCCGCTGCAAGCCTGGCGGGTTGCAAAGAGTCAGACACGACTGAGAGACTAAACACCCATGCACATCTATATTTCGATTGAACTTCATTTACAAAAATTTTCACAGATAAGACTTGATCCATGATATTAGAGCTCAGTTCCTGATTTGTATCAGTGAGAAACTACTGTTCTAAAATTAGTAAACTGGTAAAAATAAAGAACAAAGTGAAAAATTTTATTTGTTGTAAAGGCAAGAATAAAAGGAAAAAATGCTGCCGCAGTGCATATATATGGTAACATACGTAAAAGTTTAAATTCTCATTATATTTGGACTTAGAAATTCTAAATTTAATTCGATTAATTAAATTAAATTAGTTGAATTAAATTAAATTCTAGATTTAATCTAAGGAATTAGCAATATTTATTATCTAAATCTTATTATTCACCTCTGCAATTGATGTGGTGTAGGGTCAGGCCACTCTAGAGGACTGGTCTCTTGCTCTCTAAACATCCTCTGCCCAGTGAGTGCCTGCTTCACTTTAATCTTATGTACCTTCCTGCACTCTTGATCCAAGCCTCAGCTAGTTTTTATCAAAGGGGCGGTGAGGGCATGTTCTTCTACTAGTTTCCCTGGTAACTACTGAGCCTACCTGATGCCATCAATTGTCAATTCCCCTATAACTGGCAGTATCCACTTGCCCATGTGAAGACTGCCATCATGTCCTATCCTGTCCGCTGTCAGCTGCACAAGGCGGGGTGCTGGTCCAGGACCTCGCTGCAGAAGCGTGAGCTTCCCCATCCATTAAACTGTGGATGATTCTGTTGCTGACTACCCACTCTTTTCTTCCATCTCCAGGGCTTGTAGGCCTGCAGGGTACAGCCCAACACTTAGGTTTTGCATCTGGTAAAATGAAAAATAGAAAAGGATGAAAGTGAAACATTTTGGGATGAAAATTTTCAGAAGTTTCTTTTTGAGAAAATTTCCCATAGTGCTTACGTGCACTTGGAAATTCTCAATCCTAATATGTAACAGCAGGAAAGAAAAAATGTATTAAAGGTTTCTCTCTTTAGCTTAGAATAATCTAGTAGAAATCAATACAGATAACTCTGATTTTTGCTTGTTTGTTTTGTTTGTTTGTTCCAATAAGACAATTCATCCTATGACTTGTTACACTTTATTTATTTATTTTTTTTTGACTTGTTACACTTTAGTTTCTTGATCATCTTGCATGAGTGAAATGATATTGGTCATCTTTGTTCTTTGTTTACATAAACAAGACCATGAACAAAAATACTAACTGAAATATGTTTAATTTGTAGTTCTTAAGACACAATTTTCTAGTTGACATCTTGTTTAGTTGGTTATCAATTCTTCAAGATGCATTAAATTTTTGCATGCTAAGAAGTACCCTGATAACCTACATGTGATAGCAGTTGATGAAAATCCACATGAGGGAAAGCATTTCATTTATGTGGGTTTCATTTACTGCTCTCTAGTGGGCAAGGTTGTTCAAATGCACAAAAAGCCTGTTTCTTACTTCTTCACAGGAAAATGAGAAGGACTGACCCTCTTCAGTGTGCTCCAGAATTCAGAATCAGTTGGGTCCTCAGAGCTGTCATTTCCAGGCTGACTGTCAATCTCAGGCATCTGAGACTTCAGACACCTCAGGTCAGTGTTTGCTTGTTAAGGTATTTCTACAGTCTATGAGGGTAGTTGCTTAGTCAGACAACCTTCAAATCTTCATAGCATTCTACTTTCTTAAAAAAAAATTTCTCGCCATTCCTTCTTAATACCATTGTCCTAAAAGCATGCACTGCTATACCTATGATTAGATATAACCTTGTCTTTCCTAATGGCTCCAATTCAGTTCAGTCGCTCAGTGGTGTCCGACTCTGACCTCCAAATAGCAAGGAAGATCTGGAAAATAACCCTTTCAAGTTCTCAGGAAAGATCTGATAAACTTATCCACTCTCAGGGTATAAGTGACTGATAATACCTTGTTGTTGTTGTTGTTCGGTAGCTCAATGGTGTCTGACTCTTTGCTGCCCCATGGACCTCAGCATGCCAGGCTTCCCTGACTTTGCTCAAACTCATGTCCATTGAGTTGGGGATGCCATCCAACCACCTCATCCTCTGTTGTCCTGTTCTCCTCCTGCCCCTTGTCTTTCCCAGCATCAGGGTCTTTTCCAATGAATTGGCTTTTCACATCAAGTGGCCAAAGTATTGGAGCTTCAGCTTCAGCATCAGTCCTTCCAGTGAATACTCAGGGTTGATTTCCTTTAAGATTGACTGGTTTGATCTCTTTACTGTCCAAGGGACACTCATGAGTCTTCTCCAGCACCAAATTGGGGGGAAAAAAAAATCCATAGTGCATCCTAGAGATCTGTCACTTTAAAGGCATTTCGAAAATATGAAGAGAGGAATAAATAAGTGAAGCAAAATATCAAGATTCTTATGATTTAGCAATGTCAAATGTTATGCAAAAGTCAAATATCTTTGTACCCTAAAAGAGGAAATGGGAAAAGAAGACTTGAAGGAAGAGCTGTCTTTGACTGATGGGAGCAGAAGGCTGATGACAGAACATTGTTTTAAATATTCTAGATCATACTTGTGAGTGGAAAAAAATCTCAGTGGCTTTTATCTACCACTAACAAAGATACACATGATGTAACAGAGCTTTAGTGCATATAATCTCCTGCAACTGCCTAAAAAATTAAGATAGTGATTTCTATTTTGCCCTCAGTTTTAGGGGAGCAGTTTACCAGTATGTGGGTAGGAGTCTCTAAGGGCTTCCCCGGTGGCTCAGCGGTAAAGAATCTGCATGCAGTGCAGGAGACACAGGTTTGATCCCTGGGTTGAGAAGATCCCCTGGAGAAGGAAAAGGCAGCCCACTTCCATGTTCTTACCTGGAGAATTCCATGGACAGAGGAGCCTGAACAAGACTTTGCAACTAAAGAACAGCAGCAGGAGTCCCTAGGCACTTCCTCCCTGACTTTTTATTTTTCCTTTCTAAGCTTAGAGCTGAAGCAGGGTCTTCACCTGTACCCATCTTCAGATCAAGCATTCCATGGGAGTGAAGCCAAACCCACTCCCATTCCTGGATGCAAGTATCTGTACTACCTGTGTGTATATCACACTATGTGAGAGACTGAGGCATGGTGAGAAGAAGAACTGATTTGGAGACAAAGAAATTTGGCCCCTGCCCTAGGACTTTTGGTTAGGAAAATTCATCCATTGTATTTTCTATTATTTTTTTAATCTATGTAATCAGAAGATTGGCGAGAAGGTTACTTGCAAATTTCTTATAAATTTTATATTTGGGGATTCTGCAGGAAAAAAAGCAAATCACTTTGTACTGCTGATGGCTTGATATGCCTTAGACTATGACTATGTAAGTATTACAAAGTCTTGGTAATACAAATATGTGACAGCCATAATATGCATAGGGAATATTTATTTTTCTAACTCTATAAAAAGTTTGGTAATGGTGTTTAGACTCTTTTGAAAAACTGGTCATTCTAAAGATTAAATAAATTTCTATGCTATTTTGAGGAGATATATATTTGTCTCAAAATATTTATATATACTCCTAATGAATTATCAGCTCTATACACACTTCTTGCTTTGCAGGAAAATGTGAAGAGACACCCAAGGGATAGGTGATTTCAATTGCCTTCTTTCGATTTAGTGACTGTTCCTCCTATTATATCAACCATTTTCTGTCTACACTTTTCCCTTGAATTCCCTTTAAAACTTTTAGTCATTTTGACCTTTTAGACCATGTTGGGTACAATTACCCAAACAGTACCCTGATAACCTTCAAGCATAATGCTACCTCACTGATTCTCTCACTGGAAATAATGCATTTGGTATAGGAAGAATAAAAAGTTTCTTAAATGGGAAACATTGCCTTTGTGCCAATTGCCTTGGTCTTTTAAAGATTAACATTTAGGGTGAGGAAATGTTTTAAGTGAGCACACTGAACAGGTTTTATTGTAATTAGCTTCTATATTCAGATTAATTCATGAGTTCATTGTCAACTAGTGAAATGCCCATACTAGATAAGGTAATCCATCCCTCAGGGGAAAGAATTAATTCAAAGTGTCATGGATATGAACACAGAAAGCACATGGAGAGAAATATTCAGACTGATGGGGGAAGGGTAGCAGGGTTTATTTTTACACTTTTTTTATTTTAAGCACTGAATACCTTTCTATCTTTTACCTACAAGCTTGAGAGACTATTGTTTGTTTTTAAACCATCTATTTTTTAGCGGCTTTAATGCAGTGTAAATTACACGGGAAAACAAGTTTATATGATATTGCAGTGGGAGCTTGTCTTTCTCTTCTTACTTAAATCTTGGATATCTTTTTATTTTTAGCTACATATCTGGGAGTCTTTTTCTTTTTTAAAAAAATATCTGTTCTTTAGCCATTTTGATCAAAAGTAAAACAGCAGGAAGATGTGGAGGGGTGAGAGGATAAGAAAGTTTTTATTTTTATCTTGTTTTAATTCTGGAATATCCATGTATTTTTACCTATATGTTTGGAATGTCATTGTATTTTAATCACCATCTTTTAAGCCACTTGATTAAATGAAAAAAAAAAAAAAAAGCTTCTATGATTTGTGCTTCCATTGAGCCAGAAATAATTAAAAAGCAATTCCACTCCTTGGAGAAATACAGTCTGCTTTTACAGCACATGCTTGCGGCCTAAAACAGACAAAATAATGTGCTACTACCAGAGACAATTTGAGTGGTGCTTAGAAAAATGTTCATCTTCACAATCTATTATTTCTTTTCAAGCAATGATCTTTTCACCACATGTATCCTGACAGCCTAATGAGTATGATTTTTTTAAACCCTATTTTCTTTCTGCTTAGTCTAAGAAACCAATGACTCTTTTGCCAAGCCTGAGATCTGATTGAGAAGTCACTGCCCCCACTCTTATTTGGATGAGAGTTTGAAAAAATTGAGCTTGTTTGTTTTACTACTCCTGCATCTTCTACTTGTGTTGACTTTGAGATTTGTGGCATTTGTTCTCAGCATGGGTTCAGAATCTTTAGCAGAGCTGTTCAGTTGTCTGGTACCATACAGAAATCACTAGCTCTTTTGAACTAGCATTTGAGTCTCTAAGGTTAGAAAGTAGGCTCACATTTCTTGACAATAACCTTTAACTTGTATAAGTACTGGTGGAAGCAGTGGAAACAACAGAACAAAATAACTGGACATATGAAAAAGACATTTTTTTGGTTGATAATATTTTTTAAAATCATCAATCATTGTGTTTGTGTGCTGTATGCTCAGTCACTCAGTCATGTCTGACTCTTTGCAACCCCAAGGACCATAGCCTTCTAGGCTCTTCTGTTCATGGGATTTCCCAGGCAAGAATACTGGAGTGAGTTGCATTACTTTCTCCAGGGGATCTTTCCAAGGGTTCGACCCAGGTTCCAGGATCTTTCCGACCCAGGGGTCTCCTGCATAGGCAGGTGTATTCTTTACCACTGAGCCTCCTGAGAAGCCCTCTTTGTGTCTGTCTGTAACCAAAATATATTCCTTTCAGATATTTGTATAAACTTGTGTTTTAAACAGACTAAAACATACTATTCTGAATCTTCCTATCAGCCAAATTCAATCATACTTGTTTCTTTCTAGGCTTCCAAATTGAGGTTTACATAATTAAGAATATTTCATAAATGATGGCCTCTGGATTGAACTCATTTCTCCAAACTAAATGACAGCATGGCTTTTGTGTTTGCATTTCACTTAAACTTATTTGTATTTCACCTGCCTGCATCTTTAGCTTCTTCTCATCACTTGTTTTTGTTTTTTTGAACAAACAAATAAAACTTGATAATTCAGGTACAATTATAGATGCTAAGTAAAACTATGAAAGTATTATTTAAATTTCACATCCTGCAGTATTCTTTCATTTTGTAATAGACAGTATAAACAAACCTATGTATATATATATAATATTAATACTGTATGCTAAAATGTTCACCCAACATTAGCCAGATGGCTTTAAAATTTGATATTTAACAGGATTATGATGATAACAAGAAAATAATTTTACATAAGGAAAGGAAACTATTCAGGAACATTTTTATAAAAATTTGTTGTGAAATAATCTTTCAATAGAGGCTTAATTCCTTAGCTTTAAAAGTAAGACTCCTTTTTTTTGCTTAACTGTACACCCATATCTGCACAAACATGTTTGGATATATCCCAAAATAAATTCTCTGAAATATAAGTAGTACCATGTTTATCCATTCAGTGTATTGATGTTACTACACAATAGTCTTCTGGAAAGATTAGGTTGTTGATCCTGTAAAACAGATTATGCCCCCTGATTGTCTCCTAAGTGAACAATATTCATGGGACTCTGCATAGTCTATTGAACTACATTTTTGAGTTTAAAAATGGGTATCAGAACTGCCTTATGATCCAGCAATCCCACTGCTGGGCATACACACTGAGGAAACCAGAAGGGAAAGAGACACGTGTACCCCAATGTTCATCGCAGCACTGTTTATAATAGCCAGGACATGGAAGCAACCTAGATGCCCATCAGCAGATGAATGGATAAGAAAGCTGTGGTACATATACACAATGGAGTATTACTCAGCCATTAAAAAGAATACATTTGAATCAGTTCTAATGAGATGGATGAAACTGGAACCTATTATACAAAGTGAAGTAAGCCAGAAAGAAAAACACCAATACAGTATACTAACGCATATATATGGAATTTAGAAAGATGGTAACAATAACCCTGTGTACGAGACAGCAAAAGAGACACTGATGTATAGATCAGTCTTATGGACTCTGTGGGAGAGGGAGAGGGTGGGAAGATTTGGGAGAATGGAATTGAAACATGTGTAATATCATGTATGAAAGTCGACAGTCCAGGTTCAATGCACGATACTGGATGCTTAGGGCTGGTGCACTGGGACGACCCAGAGGGAGGAGGGAGGAGGGTTCAGGATGGGGAACACAGGTATACCTGTGGCGGATTCATTTCAATATTTGGCAAAGCTAATACAATATTGTAAAGTTTAAAAATAAATAAAATTTAAAAAAGATCCTTAATTCCAATCTTGGCAAATGCATTGTTGACTTCCCCTTGCAACCTCATTTCATTTAATTTACTTAGAATTAGCTTAATTACTTTAGTTTGCCTGTTGAAATAAAAACACTTACAGACTTCATGAGAGTACCATGTAATTAATGCATTGAAATTGTGGATTAAATAATACTGAAGTGCTTCCAGTAACTGAAGTATTTGTATAATGGTTACTCTGTCCTGTATGTATGCACAAATCCCATCTCAGGGGATGTATCAGATCTCATTTATGGCTGTTTAAAAGTTCTCTTTTGGTACCCAAAAAGAACTCAAGTGAAGAACTGAGGGTAGTGGGTTGACATTCACAGGAGAGGTGCACTGACTGTGTATCATTGAACCCTTAGTAGCTGGTAAAAAATCAGAGGTTTCTCAACTACATTTTGTAGATGGTTTTAGCAGGTTATAACCAAACAAGACACAGAGCTGAGTGGACTTTCTACCACATAAAAATGCCAACTGTAAAAGAAAAACTGGTTTATTTTGCTATATAATTACAATTGAATAAGTATTAATACTGTGACAGCAATCCAAAGATGATAATGTAGCACTGACCAAGCCTTGCCAAGTGCTTAACACATTTACAGCAGTGGGATTGGTAGATGAAGATTGTATCAGTTGTGAAGAACAAAAGAAACCTCCACCTTGAGCAAGAAACCTCGGGAAGGCTTTTTAGGTACCCTTTACTCTTTGGAGAAGGCAATGGCACCCCACTCCAGTACTCTTGCCTGGAAAATCCCATGGATGGAGGAGCCTGGTAGGCTGCAGTCCATGGGGTCGCTAAGAGTCGGACACGACTGAGCGACTTCCCTTTTACTTTTCACTTTCATGCATTGGAGAAGGAAATGGCAACCCACTCCAGTGTTCTTGCCTGGAGAACCCCAGGGATGGCGCAGCCTGGTGGGCTGCCATCTATGGGGTCGCACAGAGTCGGACACGACTGAAGCGCCTTAGCAGCAGCAGCAGCACTCTTTGGAAAAGAGAAAGATGAACACATTTCCTGCTAAATGCAACTGCTTTAATTTAAAAATAATTAGAAAGGTAAGCAAGAAACAATTATCGCAGTGCTATTTGACACAACTGAATAATTGCATGCACTAATGAAATACTCCTTAGCAGTGCGGAAAAGCCATTGGCTTTGGAATAAGATGCTTAAATCTGAGCTTTGGCTCAGAGTTTTCTCCCTCTGTGACCAACAGACAAGAAATTTAAATTGTTTGCAGTATTACTTCCTTGTCCATAAAATGGGAATGTTAATATTATAAACACAGGACTGTTCTAGGAATTGATATGAGGTTTGAAGAATTTTTACATAAGCTGCAAAACATTTTTAACACATGCTAATTTTTGTTAGTTATAAATTCAAGCCACACTGGAATTTCACACTTTGACAATTCACATTCCTAGTGTGGAGGTTCCATGCATTACTTAGCAATACACTTCAGAATATGATGTTTTTATATTTGGAATCCTAAGATATTACATATAAAAGCACCATCTCTGGTTATTCAGCATTTCATTTACAAGTGAGGATATTAAATGCCAGAAAAGATTAAACTGGCTTACTTTAAGTCACTTAAGTTTTTAGTAGGAAAGCAAGACTGGAATCATCTGTTAATGTTCAGGTCAATGTTCATTTTTTGTATACTGCCATTCAAAAAGTGATTATTCTGTCTCTGAAAGAGTTTTGTCATCAGAGCTTGATAAACTTTAGCTGGGATACTTTCAAGAACAATAACAAAATCAAAAATTAAAAATATCAATATTTAAGTAGAAAGTCAATATCAGTTTAAAAATACAATAATTCAAATAAAAATCTATAGATTACTACTTAAATTCTCACTTATTTGTGATTTTTATATACTTTTATTTTTAGCAGTAGTATTTTTAATCTTTAATTTTGCCCTTAGGAAGTTCTAGCAGTGATAGTCAAGTTACAAGTATCCTTACAGTCTGCAAATATTTCTAACTTGAAATTTTCTGTTTTGAGCTGAACTTCTTTTTCATGTTTTCAAGACTGATTCAATGTGAACAGCTTTTTTTTGTTTTTTTCTTTCAGGAAGTAAGCATACAAGTCCTGGGGCTTGCTAAGAAACTAGCAGTGATGTACATCCAACTCAGTATTGTAAGGTATGAGACATGGGAGCCAAATTCAGAGGAAAATCAGTTTTTCTAGTCTGATGTCTTGCAGAGCTGAGTTAGGTGCATAGTTTTTTGGGTGAGTTGGAAGGAGAAATATTCTCATCTTAAATAAATTTGGGACTCCCCTAACTAAACAAAGAAAAACATATTTTTTTGACTGCACTGCTTTTCAGAGTCTATATAATATAGTGCATGAGTGCTAAGTTGCTTCAGTCATGTCCAACTCTCTGTGACCCTATATACTGTAGTTGCCAAGACCCTCTGTCCATGGAATTCTCCAGGCAAGAATACTGGAGTGGGTTGCCCTCCCCTTTTCCAGGCTCTCTTCCTGACCCAAGGATTGAACCCACATCTCTTATGTCTCCTGCATTGGCAGGCGGGTTTTGTTTTGTTTTGTTTTGTTTTACCACTAGTGCCACCTGGGAAGCCCACATAATATAGGTATATATTATGAAACTATAACAAGGGGATTGTCAGTCTTTAAAACAAAAATGTAAGCAGTGTAGCCAGCAAAATCAAGTTTATTCCAGAAAAGCCAAGGGATCATAATTTGGGATTGCAAACTATGGTGAAGTTTATGGAAGCCTGGAGAACAAAGGAGAAGAAGGTTGTTTTAGAGGAAAGGAGGCAGTTGGGCAGGGATGTTTTGAATGAAAGTCCATTGGAGGACAGCAATTATTCAGAGTTGTGATGACTTCCCACTGGCTGAGTTATAGGGGGTTCTCATTGGTTGGGTTGTTACAGAGCAAGGAGAAAATCTTTCTTCTTCCTGCTGGGGTACTGTGAAGCAAGTTGAGAGGAGTAGTATGTGTGTGAGTTCTCATCTTTCAGGGGTTCCCAGTTCCATTTTGAATTAAGCTTTCCTTTATTTATTTTCACAGAGATATATCCAACATTTTTTTTTTGTTTGTTTCATTTGACCATTGAATACTGTTTGTTAACACACCCCTATTTCAAGATATGAGCAGGGCCAACAGATACTTTGCAAAAGAAAGTTGTAATGAAGTCAAGAAGGATTGCATTTTTATCATTTTTATTATTTATTATTCCTGCTCCCAGATGCCCCATCTTTATTTTGCCTTATTTATCCTTGTAGTGTCATTTTAAAAATTGTTTGGCACCTTTCAAAAGAATGAGTAAAGACAAGTCACGTACCTGTCTTTTGATAGTCTAACTGCTATGCTTCACATCCCTCTACTGGGCTTCCCAGGTGGCTCAGTGGTAAAGAATCTGCCTGCCAATGTAGGAGACCCAGGTTCGATCACTGGGTTGGGAATATCCCCTAGAGTAGGAAATGGCAACCCACTCCAGTATTCTTGCCTGGAAAATTCTATGGACAGAGGAGCCTGGCAGGCTAAAGGCCAGGGGTTGCAAAAGAGTTGGACATGACATAGTGATTAAACAGCAACAATGCTGGTAATGTCAGTTGAACAGATCATTTTACATGCCCTCTAAGGAAGAAGGCAAGAAAGAGGCTTTGTTAAATAGGATGAGGTACAAGCTTTAGTAAAATAAAATTTTTGGAGAGAAGCAGCATATATTATCTAAACCTCTGAAATTCAATACTGAGTCATAAGCAAATTCAATTAATTTCAGTTCTCTAAGCACTTCAGTTCCAAACTCAAATAACTGTAGCTATGAAGTTTAAAGCTTTGCATAGACTATTTACCCCCACTAAGGTATGCAAAAATAATTCACCACTTTCATATTGTAGTTAAATTAATATTTGTTATTGGGAATTTGATTGTTCAGTTGCTCAGTCATGTCCAACTCTTTGTGACCCCATGACTGCAGTACACCAGGCTTCCCTGTCCTTCACCGTCTCTGGAGTTTGCTCAGACTCATGTCCATTGAGTTGATGATGCTCATCCAACCATCTCATGCTCTGTGGTTCCCTTCTCCTCCTGCGTTCAATTTTTCCCAGTATCAAGGTCTTTCCCAATGAATCAGCTCTTTGTATCAGGTGGCCAAACTATTGAAGCTTCAGTTTCAGCATCAGTCCTTCCAAAAAATATTCAAGGTTGATTTCCTTTAGGATTGACTGGCTTGATCTCCTTGCTGTCCAAGAGACTCTTAAGAGTCTTCTCCAGCACCACAGTTCAAAAGCATCAGTTCTTCAGTGCTCAGCCTTCTTTATGGTCCAACTCTCACATCTGTACATGACTACTGGAAAAACCATAGCTTTGACTATATGGACTTTATTGACAAAGTATGGTATTGGGAAAATATTGTAAAAGAAGAAAGGATTGAGATAGGGTGAATGGAGACTCCAATTTAAACAATGTAGTCATGTGTTTTATTAGCACATGCACTAATTATAAGTTTATTTGAAAAAAAGGTGGTGAAGAATTTATTAGACTTTTAATAAGTATAGTATTATTTTCTTTTTTATCCTTACCTATAATTAAATATGGAGAAGGCAATGGCACCCCACTCCAGTACTCTTGCCTGGAAAATCCCATGGATGGAGGAGCCTGGTAGGCTGCAGTCCATGGGGTCGCTAAGGGTCAGACACGATGGAGGGACTTCACTTTCACTTTTCACTTTCATGCATTGGAGGAGGAAATGGCAACCCACTCCAGTGTTCTTGCCTGGAGAATCCCAGGGACGGGGAGCCTGGTGGGCTGCCGTCTATGGGGTCACACAGAGTCGGACACAACTGAAGTGACTTAGCTTATAATTAAATAAATTGTTTGATAAATATCAGTAAGACAGAAAACGACATGCAACTATTCAAAATAATTAGGACCATTAAGATTTGTGCCAGTAAAATGAATAAATATTTATGAACATAAAATACAGCATATGCATTTGAATTCTTGTTGTACTTTCCAAAATGGTCACATATTACTTTTCTAACATTGCCAAACTTTTATTATTATAACTTTCTTATTTGTGTATACTAACAACATTCTTAAATAACATATGGCATTAGAAAAGCAAAACATATTGGCTAGAGTACGAGTAGATAAATTGTTTTATCTTGTCACTAGCCCATAAATAATCATTAAGAAAATATATTACCATCCCCTTAATGTAAGTTTTAAGATATTTTCATATAGGGAAATATCCCTATGGGCATTAGAAAGTCTTCTGCCTCACTTCTACTACAAATAGACAATGCACACGAAAATGAAGCCTTTAACTTGTGGACAAACCTGGGGAAGGAGAAGGTAGGGTGAATTGAGAGTGGCATTGAAACATACATATTACCGTATGTAAAACAGATAGCTAGTGGGAAGCTGCTGTATAACACAAGGTACACAACCAGGTGTCTGTCCCAATTTAGAGGGATGAGGAGGGGAGCAGGGTAGGAGGGATGTTCAGAGGGAAGAGATATAGGTATAGATGACTCATGTTGTACAGTAGACACCAGTACAACACTATAAAGCAATTATCTTCCAGTTAAAAATAAAATTAAAAAATGAGGCCTTTTTAATTTTGTAATTATAATTTGTTATAAGACTTAGTAGGCACTCAAAACATGATTGATATTTCTGATAACTTAAGTTTTATTTGGCAAATGTTGAAGGCTTCCTCATACTCATGACAGTGAAAAATGAATGGAATTAAATATTGGAAACTTTTGCGATGTTACATTTATAATCATCTCTATGAATATTCATGGATCTATTTAGCAAAGAGAGGTCAGGTACATGAAATCATGTAATTCAAAGTACAGGATAAACTTAAACATTTGTAGTTTTTAAACTATTGAGGCTCCTAATAGGATAGTTTCTCTGGTTAAAAATATACACCAAAAATATTTTCAGGTTTTCCATTCCCTACACTGGCTTATACTGGAAATTCTTGTGAACAAAAATGTTAATTACCTTATGAATTATTATGTAAATCTATCAGTAATGAAAACTGTAATTTGAATGGCAGAGAGTCAACAAAACCATTAACAGTACAGAAGACATGCCAATGAAAAAACTCTAAATACCCTATCACATCATTATGCCAAAGAAATTGGAATTATTTGTTTTGTTTTTCTCTTTATACAGGCAATGCAAAAATAAGTGTGATTTTATATTTTAAGATTATCATTACTATCAATGTAATTATTTAGTGATTTACAGCTTAGCCTGGTAGGCTGCAGTCCATGAGGTCGCTAAGAGTCAGACACAACTGAGCAACTTCACTTTCACTTTTCACTTTCATGCATTGGAGAAGAAAATGGCAACCCACTCCAGTGTTCTTGCTTGGAGAACCCCAGGGACAGGGGAGCCTGGTGGGCTGCCGTCTGTGGGGTCGCACAGAGTCGGACATGACTGAAGCAACTTAGCAGCAGCAGCAAGCATTGTTATAAGCATACCCTTCAGGTAATTTTTACACTCAATCTTGTTGTGAATATTAAATCTATTTTCCAGAGATTAAACAGTAGATGCCAAATTACACATCAAGTAATGGGTAGAGAGCCAACTCCACCCATAATGGCCCCACTTTTTAAATCAATTGATTGATAAAAACATTGTTAGAATCCACTTTGGGCCAGATTCTGTGCCAAAACATGGGAATATAAGGTGAAGAGACAGCCATGGTTTTCTTTACAATGGAATTTACAGGTCAGCAGCCAAATTCTGCATTTTTTCTTTGTACTATTCTCTCCTATTCAGGTTACACTGAATCCCCCATGTTAGAAAGCCATTTTAGTCATGAAAAATAGAAAGTGATCCTCTTTAATAGGCAAAAGATATTAAATTTTTATGAAAAAGGATATACTTCATTTCAACAATTTCATTCATCAAATATATCTATGAGGTGGGCATTCACCTGGGTGCTGGAGAGAAGGGGATGAATAAAACACGAGCCTTTCATTAGAAACTAATGGGAAATACAGACAGAATAATTTGAGTGCTAAAAGAAAATACAGGTACTTCCCTGTGGGAGAGTAGAAGACTATGAGTTTCCCATGTTTATATCCTTGGTTCTTTGAAAGGTGCCACACAGTAGTATTTTAACAAGGATTTGTGGAATTAAAGTAGCAATAATTTCTTTATAAGGAGAGTTAAGGAAGAGCTTAAGGATAAGTTGGCATATAAACTGGCATCAAAAATGTAAAATGTTAAAATAACATCTCATCTATATCTAGGACTAAGAGTATAAAAGTCGACTAACCAGGGATATTTGGTTTATTTCACTTTTAAAATAAAGTGTTTCAAATCCTAAATTGCCCATAATCCAATAAACAATCGATATCCTCTCCTGAAAGAAATAAAGAAATGTCATAAACCTTAAAAAATGACTGACATAATACAAACTTTGTGCTCCTCATTCAGCGGGTGTATAGTTTTATATTTTTATTGATTTGTTTTGGTTAAATTCAATGATCATAGGGACTTTTAAAAATATTTTCTAGAGACTTTCCTGGCAGTCCAATGGTTAAGACTCTGCACTTTCAGTCCAGGGGTCAAAGGTTGAATCCTTGGTTGGGAAACTAAGATCCCATATGACATGGGCATGGCCAAAAAAAGAAAGTGTTTTCTAATATTTGAATTATCTTATTAGAGTCTGTCTCAAAATAGAAAAAAAATTTAAAATTTCAACTTTCAAGCTTTTCTTTTTTTTAATAAGGAAACACTCCACATTAAATTGTATTATTTTGCTCATGAGAGCAAAGAGTGTACCACATTTTTACTCTCTTATATTCCCAGAATTTTTCATAATAAACTTTTTGTGCTGGTCCACAAATACAGAAGGGCTTCCTGGGTGGTTCAGCATAAAGAATCTGCCTGTAATACAGGGGATGCAGGACAGGAGGGTTCAACCCCTGAGTTGGGAAGATATCCTGGAGAAGGAAACAGCAACCCACTCCAATATTCTTGCCTGGAAAGTCCCATGGACAGAGGAGCCTGGTGGGATACAGTCCATGGGGTCACGAAGAGTCAGACAGGACTGAAGTGATCTAGCAGGCACACATGCACAAATACAGAAGATGCTTAGCAATTATGAATTTCAGCTTGATGGAAAGTTGATCAGAACAAGCTCAGGTTCAATCCTTCGGAAGGATTTCTAAACACAAAAAAAGTTAGCTTGTTCGGGTTTCTGACAAAATTTAACTTTGAATGCCATCAGCCTTAAAATAATTTGGTTTTGTTCCATTTACGACTATGTGCATGCTATTTCTTCAGTCGTATCCGACTCTCTGCAACCCCTTGAACTGGAGCCCACCAGGCTCCTCTGTCCATGAAACTCTCCAGGCAGGAACAATGGAGTGGATTGCCATTTCCTTCTTCAGGCAATCTTCCCACACAGAGAGGGAACCTGCGTCTTTTGCCTCCCTTGCATTGGCAGGCAAGTTCTTTACCACCAGTGCCGCCTCGTTTCTGTTACATTTATGACTGTAGTGAAAGATCAATTATTTTTCCTCAACTTGTCTAGTTTCCTTTTGCTCAAAACTATTAAATGGAAAGGGGTGATGAAGCTGTTCAATTTCAACAAAGATGATCTAGCTATTTTAGATGAAGAAGCTGGGCAGAAACATATATGAATTTGTCAAAATCGTGAGCACTCAGAATCTGACACTCCAGAGGCCTCTGTACACATGGAATAAAGAAACTATCCAAGCACAAGCTCACTTGTCTTCGGATCAAGGTGTTAATGGCAGTTTTGTTGCTATGAGTTGTTTTCCAAATCTTTATCAATAAACTTGATCAGTGACCTGCAAAATTCATTAAGAAAAATGCTTTCACTCACTTTTATTTTGCTTAACCATATTGTTGTTTATATTTCACTATTCCCACCACCCCTTTTATACAGGTATTTAAAAAGAGATGATTTATAGACTGATTAGAAAATATATAATATTTTCCCAGTATTGAGTTTTGGGATTCTTAACTAGGATGATTTACCTCTAGCTATACAATCGGTCAAAGAAAGAGACATAACAAAAATGTGTAGCTGAAGAACATTACAGTACACTGCAGCATAGTGTCTCAACACTCCTCCCAGGGAATTCCCTGGAGATGGTTCAGGGGTTAGGGCATGGGCTTGATTCCTGGTCAGGGAAATAAGATCTGTATACCAGGGATGTAGCATGACCAGGAAAACAACAAAGCAAACAAAAACTTCATTCCGAGACCACATCATCTAAATTATTACTGCAATAATTTACCCTACATCCTTGCATTTTTAGCCAAATAACAAACAGAAAAGACAACATTTATGATCTCCATTGCACAACAGAAAAGATGCATTTTTCTAATTTCATAAGAACTTTGATGGTCAGCAAAAACATATACCTAGGACTTAGAATTATCTCCTAAATACTATTCACTGGCTTTTTTTCCCCAAATGAATTGTGAATTTTAATAGAACACAGAATAGGATTTAAATAATTTCTTTATTCCCTATATCCTGCCCAATTATTAAGATGTGTTCAGTAGATGTTGGATGAGTTGATATCCCAAGTTTCTTATCACTAAACTCCAATGCTCCTATATCCTCTCACAATATTATCTCCATGAAGAAGGGAGAAATAGATGAGAGCTGTTTTAATTTTCTTACTAGGATTTTCATCCTGTAACAGTTGGAACTGCTGAGGTGTGAGAAGTTGATTGTAGAGTCCAAAGTAAGAAGTACAGTCTTTTTCAAACACATGTGCTTGTTTATTGGGCTTGCAGATAATATTAAAGGAATATTCTTTCTAGTTGTTGAAATGATAGTTTGGCGTATATGAATACATTATATATATATATATATATATATATATATATATATATATATATATATGTAAAATCTCTCCCACAGTCTCAAACCCTTTATAATGGTTTTGACTCAGAAAACTGCAGCATTAAATGGTTATTAATAAATCAGGTGATAATTTGATATTTGATTTCCAAACATGAGAGGAGAATTTGACTTTAAATCCCCTTTGCTTAATAGCAAATTCCTTAAGCTATATAATCTGGCTGTTTAGTAAGAAGTTGTTCCACAATAGAAAATCATGAATGAAATCTATCAGCTGATGATCATCAGTTAGCCAACTTGATTCTTTCTTCTGCATCATTGAAGGGCTTTTCTCAGACAATTTAGAAGCAGCTTCCTGACATAGAGTTGCTTTTCTACTAAGGATCTCTGAGGTTGTTTTTAATCAGGGCTATAATTTTAAAAGAATGGGAGAGATACTGTTTGTAGAAATCCAATAGAAGTAGCTGTTGAGTTGACCATTTCACATGGTTCAAGTTAATTAAAAGTTAAGTGTGGATTTTTTAAAGTTAGGAAGTACATTCTTATTTATGGAGAATCATAAATTATACATACTTATTTTCAAGGCCACATATTAATATACAATTTGAGAACTAACCTCAAAAATATTCAGTACTGTATTTTGTATTTCAAATTTTAGAAATAGCCATTGATTTTAGTACGGTAAAACACTACTGAAAGGACTTCTGCATACTCATACTCCGGCTTCACTGTGTCTTCACAATTTTATCTTCAAGGCAAGCTATAAGTTTGTCTCATGATATTGCAAGGCCGAGATGGGTAAACAGATATGTAGGACACACTATTGAAATTTAATCGGAGTAATTCTGTTTCTATAAAGATTTGAATTTTGAAGTGAAATTTGTTGTGAAAAAAAGTGTTCTGCAGCTTAGAAAATAGTAATATAATGAATATTTTTGGGGGTGGCCAGATATGAGCTACCTAAGGGCTCCACTTATCTAAAGATGAATATCTTTTC
Source organism: Bos javanicus (assembly GCF_032452875.1). Lineage (NCBI taxonomy): Eukaryota > Metazoa > Chordata > Mammalia > Artiodactyla > Bovidae > Bos > Bos javanicus. Next base: position 39,276,767 of record NC_083881.1, read on the forward strand.
CAAAACTATTAAATGTTGTTAATTCTTAAGGAAAAGAAAATATTGGGAAATTGGGGTTTTAAATTAGACCTTATTTTCCTGATATCATCATTTATCATTTTGTCATAATCTCTGTTACTGTTGGTACTAGTAACTCCATTCTCTTACAAGATCTGAAAATTATTCTGTTGTATTGATCATCTAATCCTATTAAAAGAGACAAGAAACTCTTGTTCACACCTCTCTGGTAGATCATTAGTGAAACCTTTCATCAAAAGAGTGCTGTCCAATAAAAATATGTGTGTGTGTGTGCACTAAATGCTGAGTCGCTTCAGTCGTGTCCGACTCCGTGACCCTGTGAACTGTAGGGATTCTAGGCCCCCTGTCCATGGGATTCTCCAGGTAAGAATACTGGAGTGGGTTGCTGTGCCCTCCTCCAGGGGATCTTTCTGACCCAACGATCGAGCCCACATCTCCTGTGGCTCCTGCATTGAAAGCAGATTCTTTACCACTGAGCCACCTGGAAAGCATGAGATTCTTGAAAATTTTCAAATAGCCCCATTAGACAACAGAGATAAAGTTAGTTCTCATAGTCTATTTTATTTAAATCAATAGATCCAAAAGAGTATTATTACTTCAACATATTAGAGTAAATTCTCAGACTCTTCATAATTTCTGATTTAAATCTGTGTTTCAATAAACTTTAGAGATGGACTTTGAAATTTAATATTAACCTAATTTTCATATGTTAAAAAATCAGATTCTTCTAAAACTTTTCTTCAGCTATTTAAAATATAAAATCTATTCTTAGATGTTGAGTTTATGTAGGGAGGCCAGGTTTGCTGTACTGCTCTTGCTCTTCCACCTCTAAGTTGGTACATTAGTAGGTACAAAACTCAAAATAGTTTCTAAAGTCTGTCTTGACTTAATTTAATACTAATCAATTATAATTGATAAGTATAAAAAATCCATGCTGTAGATAAACTGGAAAATTTCATGAACTATCACTTGATTTTTGAAACAATGAATAAGTGAATAAATTCCATCAAGATTTGGGCATTATTCTGGACAGTCACAAATGACCCTTTCTTATAATTTTTGATGGCTCATTTCCACTAAGGGGTCAGCTAAAAGATACTAACATCTGGTATCTTTTTGCACAGTGTGTAGTATAAGTTTTTATTTTCAAGAGAGAATACACTGTATCTAGGACTATTCATTGTAGTCATTCATTTTGGAAAGTTGTGGATATGCATTTTGTCATGAAATATATTCATATATTGCATCAAACTAACTGATTCTAAAAAAATTACAGTCCTCACTCATGATTCTTAATTGATTTAGCTCAGCATAATCAATATTGATCAGGTATAGGAAATATGCAAAAATGTTTCTAGGTAGAGTTGTCAATATTCTATCATCTCCTTCACCTTTTCATGAGTCCCAAAATAAAGAAAAATTATTAGTATAAAAATTGTGGTACTATATAAATTAACCTCTTTGTACCCACTTATTTAGATGTCCCTATCAATTCTCAGCTCAAACAAATGAAAGAAGTTGAACATTTAAATCATACTTTAATTTTAATTTTGAACTTTTAGATCCAGATTTCTTTTTAAAGACTAAACTGCTTTAAAATAGTCATTAAAATATCATTTTTCTTTTTACCAACTATTTCTAGGTTTTGAAAGAGTCTAATAAAACCTCATAGATTAATTAGTCATGACCTGAAGTCATAATTTAAAATATTAGAATATTATGTTAATGTATTATTACATCAAAAACACATTTAACTGAAGTCTAAATGAAATGGATTATGCTCTATTATTAGAACTTTGGAATAATATCTTCAAAGTCAATGCACAATGTGCCATTTTAAAATACTTTAAATGTCATTTTAACTTATTCTTGGGAAATTGAATATATGATTCATTTCTTTCTACCTTATGCAGTGCAACATTCACCTTGGCTTCACACTTGTTTGGGGACGAAATATTTAAATCATTTTTCGTCTTTGTTTATTCTCATTATCTCCAGCTTTATTTTGGGCTTTAAGTTGATCTGGAATCTTCCAGAAATATAGGTTGTTGTACTATAAGGTATTTTTTGGGTAAGTTTTATTTTTTCAAAAGCCGTCTCACATACCACTTGACATACCTGGGAATCTTTATATGCACAATAATGGAAATGCCTGATGCTTCATGTTGCTCTTAGTGAACATGTAAAAGTAGTGAAAAAGTAAAAGAGAAGATGAGTAGATTAAAACATTTGATTGTGAAATGGTAGCCCTTTGTGTACAAAGGAGAAAAACTTGGAGACAAATTATATGGATTGAGTCTTGGAGACTCTGTAGCTACAAACAGACATGCTTAATATTGACTCACAAAGTACAGCAGCTTTATAGTGAAGACAATGTGTAAAGAAAACGAAGTGCTGTTAGTTCTGTTGAACACAAGATTCTTTCAAAAAGACAACTTAATCTTCAGGCAATAAGCAGAAACAGTATTAACATTTAAGTTAGACATAGAGGATAGAAAGAGAGCTGCTTGAAACTGATTATTTTGCCCAAATCAGTGGGCATTCAAACTTTGTAATTTGAAACAGGAAAATGTTTATGTGTAGTACAATTGAGCTAAAAAAAAAAATTAACATTTGAGTATTTTTTCTTCTTTTCTTCCCTACTATTATTGAGTTTACTTTAAGAAAAACTCTACAACTATGGGGACACTGAATATTTGGTAATTTTAAAACAAGAAAGAGGTTTAACTATCAAGTAAAATATGTTACCTATCACATGCCAATCTGTCAAAAATAAAAATAGATACAAATGATATCTTGCAGCCACCTTATATTATGGCTATTAGAGAATTGTGGAGGCACAGAGAACAAAAGGAACACAATCTGGAGAGTGGAGAACAGAGAAACTCTAAAAAAAAAAAAACAAAAAACTAAGAATCTTCAGCTGTCCCTAAGGGAATCTGCTAATCCCAGCTACAAAGAGATAAGATTCTTTGATGGGTTTAGATAGAGGACAAATATCCCAATGGATATGAATTTGAGCAAATTCAAGGAGATAGTGAAGGACAGGAGAGCCTGGCATGCTGCCGCTCACGGGGTCACAAAGAGTTGGACACAACTTAGCAACTGAACAGCAACAATGGAGGAGAAACTAGAAGAGATTTTGGTGATTATACAGGGCTGAAAGGGAAAAAAAATGGAGACTGAAGGAACAGCATACACACTGCTGTCTTAAAGAAATCCTAAGTTCTGAAGATGTGTGAGTTAGGAAGCCAAATTACTGAATCAAAAATTTCTGACAGTGTATTTCTTTTAGTTGATCAGCAGGAGGTAATTTCATACTAGATGTTCACTGAAACATGTGGAAGGACATGCCCTACGAATAGGGCAAACTGGAAGTCGCCTGCAATAAGCTAAAACTGGAGCTCAGATTTGATCCAGTTCAATTCATGTGTTGATTCAGGGTTTGGCCAATATTTTTTCTCCCTAACAGAGGAATGGACCAACTCTTTCTGGTGAGAGTTTAATTATTTTCAGCCAATTAACATTTTAATACAATAAAAGCAAAACAGGTGACTCAGATGCTGTAGTTAACACAAATGACTTTAAATTATGATTATGTTAAAAAACTAGAGATAAAGGTAGAAAAACATGGAGGAAAACAGGTAGAAAAACACGGAGAATTGCAAAAAAATGAGAATATATATTAAAAAATAAGTTGGAATTATTGAACTGAAAAATAAAATATCTAAAATTAAGACTTATTGTTGGGTTTATCAGTAGATTGCATAAAAAGAGAACAGGATTAGTGAACTGGAATGCATACTAAGGAAAACTGATTTTGAAGCACAGACAGAAAATATAATAGGAGAAAAACAGATGATAGAGAACTTGTGGAATATAGCCTAAAAATTGAAAATATTATTTGGAGGCTTAGAAAGGAAGGTGACTGTGAATGAAGTAGATAAAACCTAGAAATTTCTAAAACCACTTAAATTCCTCAACTCATCATTTAAGAGTTTCAGAAAAGCCCAGGCAGGATGAAAACAAAGAAAATACAATTTAGGGCCATTAAAGTCTAACTACTAAAGACCAAAATAATAATAATAAAATATGAAAAGAGCTAGAGAAGAAAACAAAACACTAGTTTCATCTCATCTGATCCTCCACAGAAAATAGGGAAGCCAGAAGAGAGTCAAATGTAAACTACTGAAATACAAAAAGATCAATCTAGATTTCTATTTTCAGAAACATATTCTTCTAAAATGATATTAAAGATGATTTCAAATAAATAAAAACGGAGTGAAGATATAGCTGGCCAGGCCACATTAAGACAAACATATAAAAATAGGAAAAACATATCACTTTTAAAAAATTAAAATCGAATGTTTTCCAATGAAAATGTGAGAAGCAAGAAAAGAGTGAAGAAAACCAGAAAGTGATACACATGAAAGAAAGTGAAGGTGTTAGTGTCTGACTCTTTGCAACCACATGGACTGTAGCCTGCCAGGCTCCTTTGTCCATGAACTCTCCAGGCAAGAATACTGGAGTGGGCTGCTATTCCCTTCTCCAGGGGATCTTCCTGACCCAGTGATTTAACCCGGGTCGCCTGAATTGAGGGCAGATTCTTTATCATCTGAGGCACCAGGAAAATCCATGGGTATATATAAATAATATGAGAGTCAATACATAACTATTTTAATAATCCCCAAAAATATAGGAGAAAAAATGAAAGTAAAATATGTGATTAAACTGACATCAAAGAAAGGGCAACAAAAGAAGAAAATAAAATGGAATTGTATCAAAGTAGAAAGTTTCTGCACAACAGAGAAAATCATTTGTTTTTGATTATCAAGTAAAAAGGCAACCTACTGAATGGGAGAAAATGCAAATCACATATCTGTTAATGGGGTAATATTCAAACTATATAAAGAGCTCAGACAACTCAATAGCAGTAAACAATCCAATTTAAAATTTGGCAGAAAACTAAATTTCAGAAAACTAAGATCATGGCAGCTGGTCCCATCACTTCATGGGAAATAGATGGGGAAACAGTGGAAACAGTGGCAGACTTTATCTTTTTGGGCTCCAAAATCACTGCAGATGGTGACTGCAGCCATGAAATCAAAAGACGCTTGCTACTTGGAAGAAAAGTTATGACTAACCTAGGCAGCATTTTAAAAAAGCAGAGATCATTGAGATCATCGCTACCTGATTCTATAACTAGACAAAAATATTACAGGAAAAGAAAACCACAGTCTATATGTCATTATTACATATTTAAATCCTGAGCACAATTTTAATGAAGCAAATGCAACCATAGACAAATACATCATGATCAAGTGGAGTTTCTCCTAGGACTACCAGCTGATTTAACCTTCAAATAGCAATCAATATAATTCAGATTAATATCATTTAAAATTATATAATAATTTCAGTAAATGAAGAAAAATCACTGGAGAAAATCCATCGTTCATTCCTGATAAGAATTTTCTGAAAATGAGAAATAAAAGAAAACATCTTCACCATGAATGACTTCTAGGAAAGACCTACGATAACATTGTCCTTAATGGCAAATGTCTGAATGCTTTGCTCATTTATATAAGAAATAAGACAGATGTGTCTACATTTACCACTTAAACATTGTACTCAATGTTCTTGCTTCCAGGACAGTACAGAAAAATATAAAGCAAGAAAAAGTAACAATCAAAAAAAATTAAAAAAAAAATAAAAAAGCAGAGAGACATTACTTTACCAACAAAGGTCCGTCTAGTCAAAGCTATGGTTTTTCCAGTGGTCATGTATGGATGTGAGAGTTGGACTGTAAGGAAAGCTAAGCACCGAAGAAATGATGCATTTGAACTGTGGTTTTGGATAAGGCCCTTGAGAGTCCCTTGGACTGCAAGGAGATCCAACCACTCTATCCAAAAGAAAATCAGTCCTGAATATTCATCAGAAGGACTGATGCTGAAACTGAAACTCCAATACTTTGGCCACATGATGTGAAGAACTGACTCATTGGAAAAGACCCTGTTGCTGGGAAAGATTGAAGGTGGGAAGAGAAGGGGACAACAGAGGATAAGATGGTTGGATGTCATCACCGACTTGATGGACATGAGCTTAAATAGGCTCCGGGAGTTGGTAATGGACAGGGAAGCCTGACGTGCTGCAGTCCATGGGGTTGAAAAGAGTCAGACATGACTGAAAGGCTGAATTGAACTGAAGAGAGTAGATCTTAAAAGTTCTCATCACAAGAAAAATGATTTTTGTGTTAAAATATGAATGATGATGAATGCTAACTAGACTTATTTTGGTGATCATTTTGCAATGTATACAAATATAGAGTTATTATATTGTACATTTAAAATTAGCACAATGTTATATGTCAATTATGCTTCAATAAAATCTATGTAATCAAATAGTTGATGGATGATTGTAAAAAAAAGCTAATTGAAATAGTCAAAAAGAAAAAAAAAACTAATAAAACAAATGCCTGAAATAGAAAATACTTAAGATGCTCAATATAAGCAAATCTATATGAAAGATTACATTAATTATATAAACTCTTTCAAGACAAAAATCATCATTCTGGATATAAAAGCAAAATCTATTTATATGTTGGTCATATGACAAACACCCAAAATAAAAAGATCAAAAAGATTGGAAGGAAAGATGTAAAGATGTATTTATACCAAATAAACATGTCAAATGAAAGTTCTATTAATAAAAGACAAAGTAAACCTTATGCCAAGGAACAGTTCTTTAACTACTAACTCATTGCACATAAGGAAGAAATTAAAATCTATGCTAAAATAGACCATGCTCTCCATTATTTGTTTTCTGCCTGCTATTTCATGGTTCTCATGCCTCACTACCACTCTCGCTTTAGCACTTGTAAAGAGCCGGCAGATCTGCAAAGAGGTTGTGCTATTACATGTATACTAATGTTGCCCTGCCCTTTCTGTTCAATTACAAAATCAATTTAAATATTAGTTTTCCATGAAGATTTTCTGGACTGCCATTGATAAGACTGGTCACATAAATCTCCATACCCACATTGTACTCTAAATGGATTGGTAGCACATGAAAAAAGCTTTTTTTCACTTAAAAATCTGCTTCTCTCCATTAAAATGCTCAGGCTTATGGACCATTTCTAACTCATAACTGTACCCATAGAACATCTCTAACACATGACATGCAGCAGCTCATAAATGTTTGCTGAATATATGAATGAATACCAAGTACTACATGTCTATATAGTACTGCAAATCTGTCAAATAGAACCATATGTTAAGTATTTCAAAATTTAAAAAATAGTACTTTTTAATTATTGACTATGACAGGAAGCAAATTCTTCTTCCTCTTCTTTTTCTCCTTTCCCTTCTCTTTCTCCTTCCTTTTAATTTGCTTCTTACTTTGGGAATCAATAAGCATGGCCTTGTTGAACTGAATAGCATTCTAGGTAAATCAACAGAGGGACCCATAAGAAGGATTGGACACCCAATTCAAGACTACATTTCTATGTCGTTTATTTTTTTAATTTTTTATTTTACATTGGAGTATAACTGATTAACAATGTTGTGATAGTTTCAGGTGGACAACAAAAGGACTCAGCCATATATGGACACACATATCCATTCTCTCCCAAACTCCCTCCCACCCAGGCTGCCACATAATATTAAGCAGAGTTCCCTGAGCTATACAGTAGAGCTTTGTTGTTTATCCATTTAAAGCATTTTAAATATACAGTGTGTGAATGTCAATCCCCAACTCTCTATTCCTTCCCTCCATTCTTCCACCCTGGCAACCATAAGTTTGTTCTCTAAGTCTGTGAGTCTGTTTCTGTCTGATAAAAGAAGACACGACATATATATACAATGGAATATTACTCAGTCATTAGAAAGAATTAAATAATGCCATTTGCAGCAAACTGGATGAACCTAGAAATTGTCATACTGAATAAAGTAAGTCAGACAGAGATGGAGAAATATTGAATGATAACCCTTAAATGAAGAATCTAAAAATAAATTATACAAAAGAGCTTATTTATAAGATTACATTTCTTAACCTCCCTTTTTTATAGGTGTAGATATATGACTATGTTTTGTCCAATGAAAAATGAGCAGTAGTTTTGTGTACAAGTTTCATAGTCCTACTCTATACAGTAAGGTATTTGCCTCCTTGGCCTATTTTCTTCTTTCCTGCTGATTGTAATGTGGATAGGGTAGTAAGAAATGAAACAGTCATTTTGTTCCAGGAAACTGATGTTCAGGAGGTCAAGAAATAAGCCAGAAGAAGTCTGGTATGAATAATCAGATAGACATGGAATCAAATATTGGCTCTTACCATCTCAAGCAGTGTAATATTCTACAAGTTCCTGAATTTCTTATTTTGAAAACAGGATAATGTTACAATGAGAATCAAATGAGACTGTTATTGTTGTGTGGACTATTACATTGTGAGAATAAGATGTGGGTAAGCAGCCTAGATCATTGTGTAACTACTGCTGCTAAGTCGCCTCAGTCGTGTCCGACTCTGTGCAACCCCATAGACGGCAGCCCACCAGGCTCCCCCGTCCCTGGGATTCTCCAGGCAAGAACACTGGAGTGGGTTGCCATAAAGTGAAGTCGCTCAGTCGTGTCCGACTCTTAGTGACCCCATGGACTGCAGCCTACTAGGCTCCTCCATGCATGGAATTTTCCAGGCAAGAGTACTGGATTGGGGTGCCATTGCCTTCTCCGTGTGTAACTACAGAAAAATATTATTTCTCTCCCTTACTCTTTCCTATTTAACTCTAAGCACATGTTCTATTTAGTTTTTTTCCAAACATTTGTCAATAGATAAGTGAAGCATATTAATTATGGAAGTGTAATTTCTTCTGTCTAATCTTCTGTCAATTCTATCTAGTGTATTTTTAAATCTCCCACGTTGAAGTCTTCATGTCAAGAAGTTTGATTTAAGTCTGTTAAAAATATAGATGTTGCATATCTCTACTTCATATTTTGAGCATGTGGAATTCAGTTATAACTGTTTTAATATCCTTTGCTAATTCTAACTTTTGTGTCAGTTTAAGATTCATTTTGATTGATGGATTTCTCTTCTCACTATAGGGTGTATTTTCTTGTTTGCAACTGATACAAAAGTTTATTGAATGTCTCATACTTTGTGCATTTTGCCTAGTTGGGTGCTGCTGCTGCTGCTGCTGCCAAGTCGCTTCAGTCGTGTCTAAATCTGTGTGACCCCATAGACAGCAGCCCACCAGGCTCCCCCATCCCTGGGATTCTCCAGGCAAGAACACTGAGTGGGTTGCCACTTGATATTGTTTTATTTCTGTAAAGTTTCTTAGGTCCTCTTCTCAGATGTGGTTAAGTAGTGTAGAAATGGTTTGATCGTTTCACCTCTTGTTTTTAAAATGTGTTCGGTGTTTCTGGAGAAGTGCTTTGTTGACGGTTAGTTGTTCCCTACGCTTAAGCAAGATCCATCTGTGAATTCTATCCAGTACCCTTTTCTAGTCTGGTTGATAAGCTAGGTAATATTCCTGGTCCTAGCTAAATATTCCAGGGGACCATCTGTGGATAAACAGAATTCTCTCTCTCTCTGTACATCAAGCTCCTCTCTAGTGCTTTATCCTGTGCATGCTAGAAGCTTGATTTGATTCTCAACTCCTCAACTTATGGGGCTTTGCCTGAGTTCTCCCCTCTTTTTGTCACAGCAGGAACACTTTCTCAATGTTCAGTAGGGCAATCCTGGAGTCACCTCATTTTTCTCCTGCCTTTTAATGAGCTTTATTATTTGATGTTCAATGTCTTTAAAACTATTGTTTTATATATGTATTGTGTCTTTTTTGGCAGCTCTCTGAGAAACAAGACACATGGACCCATAATTAAAATGCAGTATTTTAAAAAATAACAAATCTGTAATGGGAGATATACAAAAATTTTATTAGAACACGGAAAAAGGAGCTAAAAATTTTTTTTGTTTGTGCTTTTTGTTGAATAAATAATACAATTTTTAAAGAAAAGTGTATTTGTAAATATATTTTTATTTAGTCACTAAGTTGTGCCCAACTCTTTTTGACCCCATGAACTGCAGCATGCCAAGCTTCCCTGTCCTTCACTATCTCCAGGAGTTTGCTCAAACTCACGTCCATTGAGTTGGTGATGCCATCCAATCATCTCATCCTCTGTCGCCCCCTTTTCCTCCTGCCCTCAATCTTCCCAGCATCAGTGTCTTTTCCAATGAGTCGGCTCTTCACATCAGGTTGCCATAGTATTGGAGCTTCAGCTTTAGCATCAGTGCTTCCAGTGAATATTCAGTGATGATTTCCTTTAGAATTGACTAGTTTGATATCCTTGAAGTCCAATAGACTCTCAAGATTCTCCAGCACCACAATTTGAAAGCATCAATTCTTCAGTGTTCTTCCTTCTTTAAAGTATAGCTCTCGCATTTGTACATGACTACTGGAAAAACCATAGCTTTGACTATACAGACCTTTGTCAGCAATGTGGCATCTCTGCTTTTTAATACACTGTCTAGGTTTGTCATAGTGTTTCTTCTAAGGAGCAAGCATGGATACGGAAACTGTATTTTATATAATCACTTTTTTGCTGCTCTGGGTCTTTGTTATGGCACTAGGGCTTTCTCTAGCTGCGGCTCCTGAAGACTTCTCTAGTTGTGCAGCAAAGGCTCTAGAGTTCACAGCTTTCTAGGTGTGGTGCAGGGCTTAGTTGCCCCGTGGCAGCATATGAGATCAAAGTTCCCCAACCAGGAATCGAACCTGAGTCCCCTGAACTGGGAGGTGGTTTCTCAACCACTGGATCACCAGGGAAGTCCCTATATAATCACTATTTTAATACAATCTGAAAGGTAGTGATGCATAAGAAACCCACCCAAAATTTAGTGGCTTAAAACAATGTCAATCATTTTAATATGCTCACAATCTGTGTACCAAGGATTTGGACAGAGCTAGGCAATACTTTGCCCACCTCATGCGAAGAGTTGACTCATTGGAAAAGACCCTGATGCTGGGAGGAATTGGGAGCAGGAGGAGAAGGGGATGGCAGAGGATGAGATGGCTGGATGGCATCACCGACTTGATGGACATGAGTTTGAGTGAACTCCGGGAATTGGTGATGGACAGGGAGGCCTGGCGTGCTGTAATTAACGGGGTTGTAAAGAGTCGGACACAACTGAGCGACTGAACTGACTGACTGACTGAGACTGGATAGTACTCTATTTCAGGCAGCATCTATTTGGATCACTTGAGCGTATTCAGTTGATGACTGGACTGTCTGAGGGACTGAAATGACTATTTTTGGCAAAGGCTAAAGGGAGACTGCTGCTGCTGCTGCTGCTGCTAAGTCGCTTCAGTCGTGTCCGACTCTGTGCCACCCCCATGAACTGCAGCCTACCAGGCTTCTCCGTCCATGGGATTCTCCAGGCAAGAACACTGGAGTGGGTTGCCATTTCCTTCTCCAATGCATGAAAGTGAAAAGTGAAAGTGAAGTCGCTCAGTCATGTCCAACTCTTGGCGACCCCATGGACTGCAGCCTACCAGGCTCCCCCATCCCCAGGATTCTCCAGGCAAGAACACTGGAGTGGGTTGCCATTTCCTTCTCCCAAAGGGAGACTGAGTTCATCCAAATCCTTTTGCTTCTCTTCATTCTCTCAGGGGTTCTCCATATGATCTTTTACATGCAGATGAGTGAGTGTTTCAAATGTGTGAGCTTTAAGAGGCAGAGCAGATATTCCTAAGGGAAGATATTCCATGTTTGAATCCCTATTCATACATGATAAAAATAAAAACTTTATGGTCTCTTTTGTTCATATCAATGGCCCAAGGAATAAATAAATTTGGTAAAACTAAATTTTCAGAATTATTTATAGCTGCAGGTAGAGGTCCCCAAAATAAGTTTTACATAATGCTACAACTTTCTAACAATAAAAAATGCTTTCTATTAAATATTCTAACTTGTTAAGGAAAGCATGTAACAATGGATATTCCTGATTTATAATTCAACCACTAAAATATAACAAATTTGAAATGACTAACTCACAGCACAGTATTTTAAAGGATAAATGTGATAATAACTTCTAGTGTCTTTAAAATAAATCTATTGAGGTATTATAAAGCATAACACCATTAATTTTATAAAAACAATACATATAATTAAAACTATAAAAAATAAAATATTCAGATTAAAACTTAGTAAATCAGGTGCATATGAAAGCTTAAAAGAAGATGGTAAATTTTGGATAGCTATTTCAAATTTGAACTTGCATATAAAGATGTTCATACAGTCACAGGTTTAATATCTATTTTTATTCTTATGATTTGCATAAGTGCATTCCAAACTTGATTTTTAGTATGTATTACTGTAGATACGCTTGTTCCCTTCATAAATAAAAATGCTGTTTTCCTATAACCGTTATTTCTTTATGTCCTTAAAGTGTTGTATTGATAGACTGAGTAAATTGTGTTAGAGAACAAAGTTCAAAAGAGATAGTAACACACACACACACACTTCCCTTACAATTGTGAATAGAAGATGTTAGAAAAAGAAAGGTAACATATATAGTTCCCCTGAGTTCTATACTAGGGCCAATCTCATTTAGCTTCTGTATAAATGACCTTGAAATAGGAGTAAACCTGACCATACCTTGCTTTGAAAGCAGTAGACAGAGCAGAGTCCGGATAAAGCTACAGGGAAATCTTAATAGAATATGGCTGTAACTGGGAATGTTACAGACGAAATGTAATGTGGTACGGTCTCATTTTAACATCACATGGGAAAATGCAAGCACCTGGTGGTGGTGCTGGGAGAAAGAGTGTATATATTTAAAGCCAGAATACAGCTGTTTTTTTTAGTCCAAATAATTTTCCAAATGCTACATGTCCTGTGAGTGTATATATTGTAACAATTTGTATGTAGATTTTAGAAAAGTGAAATAAATGTATAGATGTCAGCTGTTAAAACACACAATCCTTATACATGAATTAAATAATTGAAGTTGTAATAATCACCTATGAATATATCAAGCTAGGGGAGTTTCTATCGCCCTCATTTTTATTGACAAGACAGTAAAAGCTCATGTAATAGGGTGATAATGAAGAGTGGGGATGTATAAGGGATATTAAAATTTTGCTTGTCAGTGAAATTAGGTATTTGGTAGAATTTAAAGATCAGTTAATGGGTGATTGTTTCTCTATTTTTAGCCAATGTTGTTTAAAATGTTATTTCTCCCCCCACCCCCACCCCCCACCACACCACTTTAGCAGTTGTAGATGTTTTTTAAGCGATGAAAATACTTCTTTTTGTGAAGCAGTCTCTGGTAGGGAATTGTTCAGATGGTAGATGACCTTTAAGGTCTTGCTGTTAAATTTTTGTTACTGTTGTTAAAATTTTCATAAATAAGCTCATAGCAAAACAACTCCAGTTCATTTCCTCTTTCAAGGCTCAATTTATTAATCAATAAATACCTACTTTCTTCATATACATTCTGAATTTTTTTTGTTAATGTGTTTTGATGTTTAAAAGTAACCATACTTCAAATCAGTCTTTGTCCATTTGAGGATTAGATTGGGGTAGATGTGAGAAGGCAATGGCACCCCACTCCAGTACTCTTGCCTGGAAAATCCCATGGACGGAGGAGCCTGGTAAGCTGCAGTCCATGGGGTCACTAGGAGCCGGACATGACTGAGCAACTTCACTTTCACTTTTCACTTTCATGCATTGGAGAAGGAATTGGCAACCCACTCCAGTGTTCTTGCCTGGAGAATCCCAGGGACGGGGAACCTGGGAGCCTGGTGGGCTGCCATCTATGGGGTCACACAGAGTCGGACACGACTGAAGTGACTTAGCAGCAGCAGATGTGAAAGTAGAGTATGAAATGATCAGAATACCTAGGTTTATTTTCTTCATTGTAGCCTCCAAACAAGGTTAAGCTGGTTGAGAGGTAGAGACTCCAGCATTATTGAGATGCTGGAAAAAATCTAGATGCAAGTGTTTCTCATTACGAAAGCAAATAAAGACATTTTTTCCTAAGGAACTGAGTCTTCGACTTGCAGAGTAAAGTCAAGTCACTACCTTTGAGAACAATTCAGAGGGCTTCCAGGGTGGCTCAGTAGTAGACAACCTGCGTGCCAATGCAGGAGACCAGAGTTTGAGCCCTGGGTCGGGAAGATATCCTGGAGAAGGAAATGGCAACCCACTCCAGTATTCTTGCCTGGGAAATCCCATAGATAGAGGATCCTGGTGGGCTACAGTCCATGGGGTCACAAAAAGTCAGACATCACTTAGGGACTAAGTGACAACAACAATTCAGAGTCTGGGTAACTAAGCTCTGTTGCAACTACACAGTTTCATGAGTACATGTGTGAAAGTTAGGGAGACAGTAACCCTAGTTCTTTAATTGACTGTTTCTTAACTTAAGAGCTTTGGTTCTGGAGTCAAAAACCCTGGGATCAAGCCTTGACTCAAACACATGATCCTGAGGAAGTTTTTAACATTACTCTGCCCTGACTGCTTGTCTTTAACACGAGTAAGTATACATTAAACATTGCTGACGCTGATACTTCTGCCTTCTTGTCTCTGTCTGTGCTCAGTCCCTCAGTCATGTCCGACTCTTTATGTCCTCATGGACTGTAGCCCAGGGAAAACCCCAAAAGATCTTGCAATATTTTGAAGAAAATCAATTATTTGTGAGTAAGAAATCTATCATATTCATCTGACAATTCTCCACCTGTCACAGGGACTGTGCTTAAATATATAAGTAACATATAAAAATATTTTTTAAGCAGTACATACATGCATAATTAGAGATACTATGATTATTAATTAAATCGTTATAATCAATCCAGAAAGGATGATGATTTAAACAGAGTACTCTGAAATTTAAAGCATAGTCTCCTAGGTGATTCACAATCCTATAACCGCCTAACGTAGACATCTATTCATAACCCACTTTGTTGTTTTGTTTTAGTCACTAAGTCATGTCAGACTCTTTCAAGACCCCATTGACTGTAGCCACCAGGCTCCTCTGTCCTTGGGATTTCCTAGGCAGAAATACTAGAATAAGTTGCTATATTTCTTCTTTAGGGGATCTTCCCACCCAAGGATAGAACCTGAGTCTTCTGTACTGCGGGCAGATTCTTTACAAGAGAGTCACCAGGGAAGTCCATTAATACTGCACAAACCATGGATTTTTTTCCTTTGGAAAACTGTTATCCTGAATATCCCATATTGTGAAGCAAAATAGGAGAAACATATAATTAAGTTTATTGGGAAAATATTATTGAATACAAGTTCATATACCTGTAAGGGTGCAGGATCCTAAGAGGCCTTCCCCAACAGGCCTAGCCCCATATCCTGTGCTTTAGCTCCTCTCTGAAATACCTATGTAACAGTATTTGATGCACATTTCCTGAGCTGTTTTGCAAATGTAAAAACCCCTCACTTTCCAACACATAGAAGATGTCAACTACTTGATGAACTTGAGCACATAGTCCGAGCCTCTTGGAGCCTGTAGTTATTATCATTCAGTCACTAAGTCATGTCTGACTCTTTGCCACTCCATGGACTGCAGCACGACAGGCTTCCCTGTCCTTCACTATCTCTTGGAGTTTACTCAAACTCATGTTCATTGAGTCGATGATGCCATCCAATCATTCCATCCTCTGTCACCCTCTTCTCTTCCTGCTCCCAATCTTTCCCAGTATCAGGGTCTTTTTCAATGAGTTGGCTCTTCACATGAGGTGGCCAAAGTGTTGGAGTTTCAATTTCAGCCATCAGTCCTTCCAATGAATATTCAGGGTTGAGTTCCTTTAGGATTGACTGGTTTGATCTCCTTGTTGTTCAAGGGACTCTCAAGATTCGTCTCTAGCACCACAGTTTGAAAGCAACAATTCTTTGGTGCTCAGCATTCTTTATTATCCAGCTCTCACATCAGTACATGACTATTGGAAAACCATAGCTTTGACTATATGGACTTTTGTCAGTAAAGTGATGTCTCTGCTTTTAACCTAAACACAGTCTAAGTTTTTTTGGAGCGTAAAGACTGATAATGTTAACCTCTGTGATACCATCCTGCTACTGTCAGTGCTCACCCAAAGCCCTTCTGGAGTTTGGGGCTTTTAGGGCGTAAGCCACCCATGTCCTTGCATGGCCCTGAAATAACCTTTCTCTGCTCTCAACTCCAGTGTTTCGGTTTGCTTGGTCTCATTGTGTGTCAGGCATACAAATTTGTGTTAACATACCCAATGCATGGTTAGTGTGCCAGGCACACAGTGAGGCTAAACAAACTAAAACATCAGAGTTTGGAGCATAAAAAGATTTATTGCAACACTGAGCAAGGAGAATTTGTGGCTCATACACTGCAAAATCCTGAACTTCCTGAAAGTTTTCAGCAAAGCTTTTTTTTAAGGCAGAGTGAGGGCAGAGCATCCCAATGTATGTAATCAGCTCCTTCACAATTCTCTGATTGATGGTGATCAATCCTGAAGTGTCAAAGGTCTGAGGGCTACTTACGCATGATCAAGTAGTTATTAAATTTCTACCATTTGTTGCTATATTTTACTATGTGAAACACTCAAGAAATATACATGAGATACTGTTACCTGGGTACTTCAGAGAAGAGCTTACACAGAGGATATGGGGGAGGGGGGTGGCCCAGGAAGTCCCCACAAGGTCCTTTACAAAAAGATTTTCTATGATCACACAAATTTGAGGAGAACTAAAGCAAACAGCGGAGAAGGCAATGGCACCCCACTCCAGTACTCTTGGCTGGGAAATCCCATGGACGGAGGAGCCTGGTAGGCTACAGTCCATGGGGTCGCTGAGAGTCGGACACGACTGAGCGACTTCACTTTCACTTTTCACTTTCATGCGTTGGAGAAGGAAATGGCAACCCACTCCAGTGTTCTTGCCTGGAGAATCCCAGGGACGGGGGAGCCTGGTAGGCTACCGTCTATGGGGTCACACAGAGTCGGACACGACTGAAGTGACTTAGCATAGCGTAGCGTAAGACAAACAGAATTAAATGAGTTTTATATTTGGAGAACTTCTCAAACTATCACATATAGTAATGTGAATTGACAGCATTTCTAAAATAGATTAGGATGTGCAATCCTTAACCCACTCTAGGCATCTCATTAGATACTTGTCCTAAGAAACACAGAATTCAATGGAAGACACTTAGGCATAATTATGTGTATTTAATACACAATTACACATAATAGGCAAATTATATGTATAGCACAGATTCAAATAAATGATATCTGGTCTTTTTGCTGGTTGTACTGGGTCACTTTGGGAATTTTGAGACTGTCTTTAACCTTGCATTAATTAATGATTTTAGGTTATTACCATTTATAATAATTTTCTCCTCTTGTTGGAGAAGGATGTTGTTAGAAGTTTCCTGTACTAGAAAATGAAGAAGATAAAGAAAAGGCATAGAATGTACTTTGGATTTCTGGAATAGCATTGAGGTAGCCATTTCCTCTGTTTGGTTTAAGTACCTTACATTTACCACAATCATCAAGAGGCACATTTGGGGGTAAGAAGAAATTCTCACTTACCATCCGAAGTTCTTCTGGCTTGTCTAAGAATTTAATTGACATGCAGCAGATTAACAAGAGAAATTTTTTTTGTAAGTTTTAGAAGTTTAGTTATGAAAGAGACCCAGGAAAACTGAGTATCTCACCAAAATAGCTGAAACCTTCACCTTAAATACCATCTTCAGTTAAATAAAAATATGAGATATTGAAGGTAATGGTTTGGGGCTTAATAAAGGAGGAAGGCAATCTACATGGAGATGCAGAGGCAAATGTTTGATAAACAGATATTTGCTAGGTCATGCAGAGATGATGGAAGAGAGTGGACTTTGTTTTCTAGGCACCTTTGAGCTTTCCCCATCACACGTGGTTAATATTCTTTGTAGGTATCTCTGGTGATAGGTCTATTCTGGGAACAGGCCCTTTATCTGGATTCTTTAAAGCAGTTATAGGAAGAATAACAAGGAAAGCTTCCTGAGTCTTTTGTTTCTTAAAAATAATCAGCCTAAATTAATTCTTATGCCAAAGAGACACATTTTGGGGAGGATGAATTTTCCTATATGTTCCTCTGGACAAATGGTTACCATTAGAAGTGATAATTTCATGGTATATCCTTATCCTTATATATTTGGGCTTCCCTGGTGGCTCAGATGGTAAAAATTCTGCCGGCAATGTAGGAGACCTAGGTTTGATCCCTGGGTCAGGAAGGTCTTCTGGAGAAGGGAATGGTTACCCACTCCACTATACTTGCCTGGAGAATTCCATAGACAGACGAGCCTGGCAGGCTACAGTCCATGGGGTCCCAAAGAGTCAAACACGATTGAGCAACTAACACTGTCTCTCTCTGTCCTTATTTGAGCCTATATTCTTACTTAAAGCTGAGGTCTTGTCATTTGGAAAACTAAAGTCTCCTAGCAAACAATCTACTGGTTTACTTAGCAATCTAAGCTGTGAGTGTTTCAATTAGTTCCCTAGCCTTTGTTTTTAAATTAGAGATTTGTCAGCCTAAGCAAGAAAAAGTACACCTTTACTTAATTGATGAAAGGTTGGTTTAACCCTTACTCTGAACTTTATGAACTTTCAAACTGACGGAGTTCTCACAGTAATCTTTAAAATACATTTCTTTTCAGAATTTTCATGTTACATCAAGATTTCAGCTTTCTTTATATGTATTTCTAATTCAGCTGAGGACATGGGGATCTCCCAGGAGCCTGAACATCATTTTTGATCATTTTAAATTGGTTATCAAAATTTAAAGATCTAAAGATTTTATCTGAATATATGAATTTATTGTTACCCTTGAAAAATCTGACTACCTGGCCACAGTGGTTGGTGAGTTCTCACATGGAAACAATCAATTGGGACTGAGTTGCTTTTGAATATATATATATATGTATATGTATATTCATATATATATATATATATATAAAACAAAAAAGCTGAATGCTGAAGAATTGATGCTTTTGAATTGTGGTGCTGGAGAAAACTCTTGAGAGTCCCTGGGACTGCTCGGAGATCAAATCAGTCAATCCTAAAGGAAATCAACCCTGAATATTCACTGAAAGGACTGTTGCTGAAGCTGAAGCTCCAATACTTTGGCCACCTGATGCAAAGAGTCAACTCATTGGAAAAGACTCTAATGCTGGGAAAGATTGAAGGCAGGGGGAGAAGAGAGTGGCAGAAAATGAGATGGTTGGATAGTATCGCTTTGAGCAAACTCTGGGAAAGAGTGCAGGCCAGGCCTGGTGTGCTGCAGTCCATGGGGTTACAAAGAGGCAGATATGATGTAACGAGTGAACAACAACAAATACATATATATATATATATATATATATATATATATATATAATCCATTCCCCATAATATCTACTCTTCCCTAGTGTTTCTCTAACATTCTTAAAACTGAGGCCAAGTTTTACTTGCTGTACATTAGTGGGCTTGACTGTTGTGGGCTTGATTGTTGTTCTCTTGATACTAAACAGAGAAATGAATAAAGAGACCACATACTGTCTAATGTATATTACTGAGATCCTGTTTTGGAGCAACTCTGGTATTCTTCTCTTGTTTGTATTGCCTGCCTGATTCATAAAGTCATATTAGTAGCAAGAGTTGACTTTGGGACTTAGACTCAACAGTCAGGAAGTAATGAGTATCTTATTTTTTTCTGCCATGTTCATGAAATTCTATTGTTCTTTTACATTTGATATCTGACTGGAACCTACTCACTTGGGCTTTGCTTTTGTTAAGGATAAAAAATTGAACTTTGAACTGTGTTAACAAAGTAAGTGTATAATTGAAGTCACACTTACGATCTTTTTTAAACAATATAAGCTTGAAATGGAGTACCTTAAGAGATTTGCAGAAATGCAGATGAATGGAAGACTAATGATGAATTTTAATAATGCAACAATTGCAGTGCCATGCAAAGAATGTTGTACTAAGAATCAGGAGACCAAGACACTAGGAAACTCATTGTGAGTCTTTGAACAAACTACTTAATCTCCTGGGACAATAGCCTACTCATATATAAAATGAGTATTGTGAGATGTCTCTGTAAGAATGTTGTAGAATAAAATAAGAAAGCACTTAAATTTATTCTAGAACAGTTTAATACTAGTTGTAACATTTAATAAACTGTTCCATAGAAAAAGATAACATATAAGTTTTAAATTCTTAATTCAAAGGAAGTGAGAGATAAAACAGCCCAAAATATTTCAGATTTAGAGAGATTTCAGAGCAGATTCTTCCCCAAACAAAATTCATCTTTGAGTAGATGGTGGCCATCCTAATAGGTTCTTGTCTAGGATGTGAAAATGAGAGTTGGTCAGGATACCACTGAGAACTAGATCCAAGCTATTGATAATTGAAAAAGATTATAATGAAGTGCCTTGAAATGTATTAACAGTGAAATCATAGAGCATGACCAACTGAACACATTAAAGACAGAGTAGAAAACACTAGGAAAAAGTTCAGAGAAGCATGTGAATCAGGAGAATGTAATACCGTATTGAACATTTGTCCTTATTTCTACCTATTTTCTTATTCAGAAATAGGCTTTTTCATATTGCTCAGCTCTTAAGAATGTTTTGCATAATGCAGGCTTCAACAATATGTGAATCATGAACTTCCTGATGTTCAAGCTGGTTTTAGAAAAGGCAGAGGAACCAGAGATCAAATTGCCAACATCCGCTGGATCATGGAAAAAGCAAGACAGTTCCAGAAAAACATCTATTTCTGCTTTATTGACTATGCCAAAGCCTTTGACTGTGTGGATCACAAGAAACTGTGGAAAATTCTGAAAGAGATGGGAATACCAGACCACCCGATCTGCCTCTTGAGAAATCTGTATGCAGGTCAGGAAGCAACAGTTAGAAGTGGACATGGAACAACAGACTGGTTCCAAATAGGAAAAGGAGTACGTCAAGGCTGTATATTGTCACCCTGCTTATTTAACTTCTATGCAGAGTACATCATGAGAAATGCTGGACTGGAAGAAACACAAGCTGGAATCAAGATTGCCGGGAGAAATATCAATAACCTCAGATATGCAGATAATACCACCCTTATGGCAGAAAGTGAAGAGGAACTAAAAAGCTTCTTGATGAAAGTGAAAGTGGAGAGTGAACAAGTTGGCTTAAAGCTCAACATTCAGAAAATGAAGATCATGGCATCCAGTCCCATCACTTCATGGGAAATAGATGGGGAAACAGTGGAAACAGTGTCAGACTTTATTTTTCTGGGCTCCAAAATCACTGCAGATGATGACTGCAGCCATGAAATTAAAAGACGTTTACTCCTTGGAAGGAAAGTTATGACCAACCTAGATAGCATATTCAAAAGTAGAGACATTACTTTGCCAACAAAGGTCCATTTAGGCAAGGCTATGGTTTTCCCTGTGGTCATGTATGGATGTGAGAGTTGGACTGTGAAGAAGGCTGAGCGCCAAAGAATTGATGCTTTTGAACTATGGTGTTGGAGAAGACTCTTGAGAGTCCCTTGGACTGCAAGGAGATCCAACCAGTCCATTCTGAAGGAGATCAGCCCTGGGATTTCTTTGGAAGGAATGATGCTAAAGCTGAAAGTCCAGTACTTTGGCCACCTCATGTGAGAAGTTGACTCATTGGAAAAGACTCTGATGCTGGGAGGGATTGAGGGCAAGAGGAGAAGAGGACGACAGAGGATGAGATGGCTGGATGGCATCACTGACTTGATGGATGTGAGTCTGAGTAAACTCCGGGAGTTGGTGATGGACAGGGAGGCCTGGCGTGCTCTGATTCATGGGGTCGCAAAGAGTCGGACACGACTGAGCGACTGATCTGATCTGATCTGAAAGTGTTAGTTACTCAGTTGGGTCTGAGTCTTTGCTACCTCATGGACTGTAGCCAACCAGGATCCTTTGTCCTTAGAATTCTCCAGGCAAGAATGCTGGAGTGGGTTGCCATTCCCTTCTCCAGGATATCTTCCCAACGCAGGGATTAAACCCAGGTTTCCTGCATCACCAGCAGATTCTTTATTATCTGAGCCACCGGCAAAGATGGGAGTGATAGGTCAGCCAATTAGGCCAGTCTGATCTTGTGTCCCACAGTGATTAATCTAATAATTAGCAGATAACGCAGACTGGATGAGAGGTTTCTTCTCTGAAGTATTTCAGTCAGAGGTTGAGGAAGACTTTTAAAATTCTTCCTCTCTGGTCATAGAACCTACAGATTCAAGAATGAAACTGTTAGCAGTCAATTCTTTTCCTCCTTCCACATTTACTTAAACTTAAATAAGAGACCATTAAATGACAGAAGTGATGTGAGAACTAGTCAGAGCTTGAGAACATTCAATTCTCTAGTTGGTAACACCCTTACGGCCAACCCCACCCATTTTCTTTCTGTGTTTTAGTTCTCTGTTCCAATAAATGCCCCATATAATATGAGTGCCCAGTCATGTCCGACTCTTTATGGCCCCATGGGCTGTAGACATGGCACCTCTGTCCATAGAATTTTCCAGGCAAGAATGCTGGAGTGGCTTGCCATTCCCTACTCCAGGGATCTTCTGGAACCAGAGATTGAAACTGCATCTCCTGCAGGTCTCCCCTGTTTGGCAGGAGGATTCTTTACATTTAGCACCACCTGGATAGCCCTATGAATAGCTTGAATATATATTGGTTACCAAAGAATACAGGTATTGAAAATTATCATAGAAGATAATGCCAAAATCTATTTTTAGGGAAGAATTAAATTGTAGTTTAAAACTCTCAAAACTACTAAGACTTTTAGGAAGGAAAATTGAAAAATTAGTTTAAAGAGAGTTCTTCATTTACTATGTCAGAGCAAAAATTTTAACGTCAGAAACTCTTTCTAGAGAACTGAAAGAAATATACAAAGATAGTTGCACATTCCAATTGTTGCCACCAGAATAAAATTTGCTCTGAGAAAATGAGGGATATTTTTTCAAGAATTTAGAGATTTAAAGTGCATAAAACAATACTTAACACAAAAAAACCCCACCTACTACCATGGTATTTCTTGATTTTAAAAGGAAATAAAACCTTAAATTGTGCACATACTTAAGACTGAAAAATGTCTTTTGAACACATACAATGGATATTTTTCTCTCATTCTTATCACAAGTCTATCCCCACTCATTTGAATGCAATTTCCATCGTCATAACATTCCGAGGTTGAGCGTATAGAGATTGTGTTGTGATGTCAAATTGCTATATGAAAACAATTTTGATAAGCACATAGACACCACATTATAATGACAAATTATAATGACAAAATGGTTTCTGTGTTTCCGTGGAGACCAAATTACAATGTCAAATTGATGGCAAAATGAGGTCAATACAAATCTACACAGACCAGATTGTGATGTTAAAACAATGCGAAGCAATATCACCAGAGGTCTGGGCAGGCTATGCTATGATGTCAAGATGATGGGGAAGCACTATCTAGGATGATGTCAAAACAGTTACAGAAAGGATGTCAGTGGAAATCTCAGTAGCATCCTTCATTATGACAGTACAATAGAACACTATTATTAATGCAGATTTAACCAATGGTAAAATAAATCTAGTGAAACTGAGAAAATGGGAAACTTACACACTGATGAATTTTGACTCTGAACATTGTCTAATTTTATGTTCTTAGGAACTAAGTGCTTAGTCATGGAAGTTAGAGTGAAAAACTAAACTGCATTACTCTGAGGTGGAAGTTATTTATTGAGCAATCTGTTTAGATGTAAATGACTTTCCTCATTTACAACAGGACTGTGAAAGGACCCACAGGGAGACAGTCTGATTAATTCAGTCCTTTCTAGAAGGTGTCCCTGGCAGACTTTTCTCTTGAAATGTCTTTGGGGCATGAATGCTCCTCCTCTTGGGATGGTTGTCATATCTTTTAGTTCTTCTTTCCTAAAGATGTTAAAATATTTACAGTTGCATTTTTGTATTTTATAAATCATAAACCAAGTAGTTTAACACTTTTTGTCATTGTCAAAAAATAGTATGAAGCATGATGTTATCGTCACTGTTGCAGATTATTCCCATTTGTTCTTAAATAATATATTATATTGATGCCATTTATCTTGAATAAGTGCAATAAATATTTTAACCTAATGTTAATGCCGATCAGTTAGTATGTTAAACGCAAATGGAATAGGATACATTTATCATGGTTTTGTAATACTGTATCCTTTCTTTTTTCCCTTTAAGGGTAAATTTGGTTTCTTGTAGAAATAAAAGACAACAGGTTATAGGGTCATAAAATATTTTTATTATTTAAAAAATACTTTCATCAAGTTACTAAAAGATAATGATATTTTGCTACACTATTTGAGTTTGCATTGTCTTCCAAGTGTGAGCCATTTCAGCTTGTGGTTTGCCATTCTAGGTGGTGATTAAGACCATGCCTCAGTATGAAAACTCATTTAACCATGTTGACTAAATTAACTAGGTGATTAATTTGCATCTGACAGACATACTTTCATTGAATACTATGTGCTAGATAGTATGCAGGGTCAATTAAATCAAAAGGTTTCAGAGAGTTGTTCAAGATTTACCAAAATTGGCTTAAAATGCTTATCATTGAAGTTGAATTGATCCGTCAGCTTATGAACACAAGAATCTCTGTTTTTTAGGTTTTAGGTTTTTTTTTTTTCACTTTCGTGTTTTTTGTTTGTTTGTTTGTTTGTTTCTGCACTGTAGGTCATGCAGGATCTTAAGCTCTCCAACCAGGAATGGAACTCATGCCTCCCACAGTGGAAGTGTGAAGTCTTAACCACAGGACAGCCAGGGAAGTCTCCTGCTTTCTCTTCCTTTTTTAAGGGGAAAGAAATAAAAGGGTATGAAAGGAAAGTTCCTTGAGAACCCTCTGTTCATAAAGCTACTGTGATGGACAGCAAACAACTCACTTCAAAAAATTGTACACAGTTTTCATTAATTCTTCAGGGGTTGCAGAGTCAGAGACAAGACATGCCTAGACCAGCATATTCA
This sequence comes from Bos javanicus, assembly GCF_032452875.1. Lineage (NCBI taxonomy): Eukaryota > Metazoa > Chordata > Mammalia > Artiodactyla > Bovidae > Bos > Bos javanicus. Next base: position 39,301,795 of record NC_083881.1, read on the forward strand.
TCCACTTAAAACTAGTTCAAATTAAACACATGAAGAAAAGTAATAATAATAACAAACCAATAGCTTTCCTAATGTAGAGCTGTAGACCTTCAGTGGAATCCTAACTCTGCCACTGTGTGAAGTTTGCAGTCATTTATTTCTTTGAATCATTTTTTCCATTATAAGACACTAGAGACAAATAGGAAACCATCTCTCTCTGTAAGTGGGGTTAAAAAGAACAGCACCTGTGTTCCTGCAGCTGTGCTCTTTTAAAGTCTCAGAGGAGAATATAGAACTTTGTGATAGCGTAGGATGCAGTCAACCCTAAATATTCATTGGAAGGACTGATGTTGGGCTGAAGCTCCAGTACTTTGGCCACCTGATGTGAAGAGGTGATTCATTGGAAAAGACCTGATGCTTGGAAAGATTGAAGTCAAGAGGAGAAGGGGATGACAGAGGATGAGATGGTTGGATGGCATCATCAACTCGATGGGCATGAGTTTGAGCACACTCCAGGAGATAGTGAAGGACAGGGAAGCCTGGCGTGCTGCAGTCCATGGAGTCGCAAAGAGTCAGACATGACTTAGGGACTGAACAACAACAACAAAAAGGATGTAATATTTTCTCCAATCCAAAGGGCAAACGGAACTGCTCTTAAGGATCTTCTTTGTTATTCCATGCTGCTGCTGCTGCTAAGTTGCTTCAGTCATGCTTGACTCTGTGTGACCCCATAGATGGCAGCCCACCAGGTACCCCTGTCCCCGGGATTCTCCAGGCAAGAACACTGGGGTGGGTTGCCATTTCCTTCTCCAATGCGTGAAAGTGAAAAGTGAAAGTGAAGTTGCTCAGTCGTGTCTAACTCTTAGTGACTCCATCATTACCAATTAAACACAATTTGTTAAAAATCATTGTCTATGATCATTTCCAAATTCTTAATTTTTGGTAAGATCAAATATTACCCAAATTTACAAATCAGAATGCTGCAGATAAAAAAAAAAAGATACTGAATGAAGCAGAGGTACTTGACATCACTGTGATGGAAACCATAAGGGAGAAAAAAATAATGTCTCCTCTATCATGTTATACACTTGGTTGAGACACCTTTACATCCCTGCTCCAACCTGGGTAATAATATGCAGATTAACAGGAAAAAGAAATTTAATAATAACATGTATTCTTCCCATGTACCTGGGAGATGACAGGAAAACTGAGTAACTCATTAGATGGCCCAAACCACAACTTTAAATAACATCTCCAACTAAATACAAAAGAAAATGTTGGGGGTTAGGGGAGCCAGAGATGACAAATTATCAGGAAAAGCATAGTAAACAAAAGTAAGTCTGTTATGCCAATTTAGATCCTTGCCTTCTCCACTGGTAAATTCCTAGAGATTTATCATCCTTGTCTTCCTGGTGGAGAGAGAGATGGACTCCCTTATACATGGATATTTATCTTATAAATGTGTTTCTTTTTAAAAAAAATATTTTATTTATTTGTCTGTTCTGGTCCCAGTTGTAACACGTGGGATATAGTTACTTGACCAGGGATCAAACAAGGAACCCCTGCATTGGGAATGCAAAGTCTTAGCCACCGGACCATGAAGGAAATGTGTAAATTTCTCATAAAAGGAAAACTTTTTTCTGAGCTTTGCTTATCAGCTATTTCTTAGAAATGGACAGCCTAAAATAACTCTTATGCCAACAGATATATTTTAGGGTGGCAAGTGCTGTTCCACTTCAAAATAACATAGTAATATGGTAGCAGTACAGATGAAATCAAGAAAGGAGACTATAGCTCTTAATATGTATACTTATTCTTACTGTCAACTGTAGATTGGTACTTGCCATGGGCACTTGCCATTTACCTCTATAGGGATTAAATCACACGCTTCTGCAGCTGCTGACCTTCAACATCCCCTGAAAGGCGTTCAGGGTGAAGAGCGAAATGAGGCACTCTGGGCTCAGGGAAAAACTGGAAAGACAGGTCTTCAGAGAGTTAGTCTTTCAACCAAGGTTCTCTTTAGATGCCTCTGCCAAGGACTTCCTACTGGGGAAGAAGAGGGAAACTTTGAATATGATCTTCCTGGCCACATCTAGCAGTCTGCTCTCCCCATCCCATCAATCTCAGAATCCATAAAACTACTACAGTGTTTTGTGCAGGGTTTGGTCAAAAGTACAGAGATCCCTGTCTGTGATGATTCACTCCACCCTAAACGAGTACCTGCTTTTATGGTCAGGCCACACAAGGTGGCTGTTCCCTTGCTCTCTGTCCATCCCCTACATGACCAATGCCTACTTCATTTATACCCTACTCATATGACTGATCTTCCCACATACTTGCTCCAGGCCCCAGCTAGGGATTGTTTTTACCAAAGTGGTCATGAGGGGCATGTCCCTTTGCTAGTTTCCCTGGTAAACAATGAGCATGCCCGCATGCTAAGTCGCTTTAGTCTTGTCCAACTCTTGGTGACCGTGTGGACTATTGCCCACCAGTCTTCTCTGTCCTTGGGATCCTCCAGGCGAAAATACTGGAGTAGGTTGCCATGCCCTCCTCCAGGGGATCGTCTCCACCCAGGGTTTGAACCTGCATCTCCTGCAGCTTCTGCCTTGCAGGCGGATTCTTTATTCCTGAGCCACCAGAAAAGCCTCAACATGATGTCAATTCCCCCTATAACTGTCTGTCCCCCATCCCCTTGGTTTCCACCTGCCCTCCCTCTGCCCTGCATATGGGCTGTTGCTTCGGGATCTTTCTTCAGATGTGTAAGATCCACTAAACACTGCTGTCTCTGTCAATGACTCAGTGCTTGTTCTTCTAACCTAAAATTGGGCAAGTGCAGGCCTTGTGCATCCATGGGGTGCAACAACATTGTTCCAGAGAGGGAAATGGAATATGGGGGGATCGATGCTGTCTCCAGCTTCAGACTTGCTTGTATGTGCATGTGTGCTTAGTCACTTCAGTCGTGTCCTACTCTTTGCAATCCTTTGGGCAATAGCCCACCAGGCTCCTCTGTCCATGGGATTCTCCAGGCGAGAATACTGGAGCAGATTGCCACGCCCTCCTCCAGTGGATCTTCCTGACCCAGAGATCAAACTCGAGTCTCTTGTGTCTCCTGCATTGGCAGGACAGGTCTTTACCACTAAGCCACCTGGGAAGCTGAGAAACAGGGGGTGGTGGTTCCTAAATAAAAATTCCATCTTTTCTTACAAGAGAGTGAATGGATGGAGGAGAACAAACAATAAATGTCTGAAGAGGTTCTAATAATTGCCAGTGCACTTAAAAAAAAAAAAACAAAAAAACTTTCCAGATAAACCAAACCAATGTTTTGAAAACAGTTTTGTCTAGGCTTATCTCTTTATTGCAAAGAAGATGTCTTAGTATTTGAAATCCACATAGAATACTGCTTTTTGTCTATTGTTTTATTTATGAGATGAATAGGAATAGGAAAAAGAAAATTAGACACTGCTTTATTGCCATCTGAACTTCCCAGGTGGCACAGTGGTAAAAATCACGCAAAGATTCGGACACCATGGAGCACACACGCACACACTTTTTGCCAAGCAACTGTCTACTTTCCCTCCCTTTTTTCTTCCTCCATCTTCCCTCACCGTTCCCCCTTTATTTTTCTTCTTATCTATTTCTCTTCCTTTCTGCTCTATTTCCTTCTCTTTTCCTGTTTCGTTTTGTGTTCAGTCATGGCTGACTCTTTGCAACCCCATGGACTGTAGCCCGCCCAGGCTCCTCTGTCCATGGAATTCTCCAGGCAAGAATACTGGAGTGGGTAGCCAATCCCTTCTTCAGGGGATCTTCTGGACCCAGGGATCAAAACCGAGTCTCCTGCAGTTTAAGAGCAGAGCCCTAACTGCTGTAGCACCAGGGAAGTCTCGTCTCTTCCTATTTTCTTTTATCACTTTGTCTTTCATTTTCTATCTCCTCATTTTCCTCTCTCTCTTTTTTTCTTACCTTTATTTTTGGCTTTTTCCCCCTCATTCTTTATCTGATGTAAGCTGTTCACTTTTCCTCTCTGAAATCCCTTTCCCATTTTTCTAAACTAAAGCCTATAGCCGGCATGACTTAAATAAGTTGTTAATGAATAAATTTCTCTGTGTAAGAAAAATGAATGACAGGTAGAACAGACTCCCCATGCGTTCTGGGTTCAATTCTTTAAGTTTCTTACACATCACTGAATCCTGTCATTCCTATATCTTCAAGCATCTTGAAACAGTTTTCCTTCCCTGGCATACAATAGCAGTTGTTCTCACGTAGAGCACTAACTAAATTCAGTTGATCTACTTAGTCTTAGCTTAATATTAATTACTTTGTGATACTTCATGCTATTTCATTTCTCCAAATTGGAGCACATTCTTTCTCAAATTTCAGCACACCATAGTCTCCTCTATGTTAAATAGATATCTCCATTTACATGAAACCATATAATAATATAATAATAGCATAATAACTGCTGGTGACGTATTGACATATATATATTCTATACATATTTATACTTCTGTGGGTTGTCAATATTTTGTGTGTGTTTAGGATCTTTTCTTCATCTCCTTAAGAGGAAGAGACTATTCTATAAATATCTGTGTCCTGAGCCCTTGGTAGAGTATTTTATGTAAGTTTCTGATTAATTTATTAATGTCTTCTCGCCAAGAAAGTTTTATGAATGATTAATTATAAGGCAAGTAAAATATGTGCAAGAAAAAACTAGAGTATATGAGTTTCTCTTTAGCAATAAGGAACAAAATATTATATTGTTCATCAATTATTTGTATTGGACTGAACTGAGATTTAAAATTTAGAACTATTTCACTAATTTCTATTCAAAATGCATTTTCTGAGCATCTACTCTGTGATTCTTGGTTCTAACACTGAAGTTATGAGGCTCTGTTTCTGGTGGCTCAGATGGTAAAGAATCTTCCTGCAATACTGGAGACCAGGGTTCGATCCCTGGATCAGGAGAATCCCCTGGAGAAGGGAGTGGCTACCCACTGCAGTATTCTTGCCTGGAGAATTCCATGGACCAGAGGAGCCTGCGGGTTTCAGTCCATGGGTTCTCAAAGAGTCAAACATGACTGAACGACTAAGACTTTCACTTTCTCACTTACCTGGGTGGTTGAGAGCACAGGTTTTGTTTTGTTTTGTTTTTTTAATAATGAAGAAACTTGGCCTTAAGTCTTTGATATACCACTTTTTATTTGTGACCTTTTACAGTTGTTTCACACTTCTTTGTTTTGATTTCTTCATTTGTAAAACAGAATTATTAATATGTATCTCAGAGGATTTTTGTGAGGATTAAATGTGGTAGAGTATGTGTAATAAGTATAATGATTTTGCAGAGCTTTCTGGTATAGACCCCCTTGTTGGTAAGCTAATCAGCCTTTTACAGTATCTTCTTTACTATGAGGATAAACTATGAGGCTGGATTTGGGAGGAAAGAGGGTGTTGTAAATTATTTTTGTGGTAGGTGTTAGTCGCTCAGTCATGTCTGACTCTTTGGGACCCCATGGACTGTAACCTGCCAGGTTCTGCTGTCCATGGAATTCCAGGCAAGAATAGTGGAATGGGTTACCATTTCCTTCTCCAGGGGATCTTCCAGACCCAAGGGTCGAACCCAGGTCTCCTGCATAGAAGGCAGATATTTAACTGTCTGAGCCCTTTTTGTGGTAAGCAGAATTCTAAAGATTCCACCTCTCAGAATTTCACCTTCTGCTTATTCAGTCAAGCACTTACCTAGGTACTGTTGTGAAGGGACTTTGAAAATGCAATTAAGATTACAAAGTTTAAAATAGGGAGATTTCCATGAATCATCCAGGTGAACACAGTCTAATCAGTTGTGCCTTTAAAATGAGAGAAATTTTTCTGGCAGTTAGGAGAAATGTGGCAGAGTGAGTGAGAGTGAGTGAAAGTTTCTCAGTAGTGTCTGATTCTTTGCGACCCTGTGGACTACACAGTTCATGGGATTCTCCAGGCCAGAATACTGGAGTGGGTTGCCTTTCCCTTCTCCAGGGGACCTTCCCAACCCAGGGATTGAACCCAGTCTCCCGCATTACAGGTGGATTCTTTACTAGCTGAGCCACAAGGGAAGTCCAAGGATACTGGAGTGGGTAACCTATCCCCCTCTAGTAGATCTTCCCGACCCAGGAATTGAACTGGAAGGAAGCAGAAATAAGAGGCAGAAAGGAATGTCAAAGAGATTTGAAACATGGAAAGAGCTAGACCTGCTTCTTACTGGCTTTAAAGAGAGAGGAAAAGGACAATAAAACAAGGACTGTGGATGCCTTCTAGAACCCAATGGCCATCAAAGAAACAAGGACCTTAGTCTTACAATTGCAGGAAACTGAATTTTGCAATACTCTAAATGAACTTCTGAGTAAATTCATTCCTACAGACTCCACAAAGGAATGTAGATCTGCCAACTTGATTTTGACCTTGTGAAACCCAGAGACTAGATCCTGAATTTTGACTTACAGACTTTGTAATTAGTCATGTTTTAGCTACTAAATTTGTGATAATTTGTAATGACAACAGAAAACAGCTAATACCATTTCTTTTACAATTTTAATTTTTACTTGTTTTTAATACATTCAGTTGAATTTTGTATATTGATCTTGTATTTCGTTTGTTAATTTCATTTATTAATGAATTTTGCTAAATTCATCTGTTAATTAATTTGAATTTTTTAAGGAATACAATTATTTGTAAATAAAGGACAATTCTATTTATTTATTTTTTAAATATGAAGTTTTTTATTTTTTGCTTTGTCTTACTGGGCTATCTAGAGCTTTCTACCATACACAGAATAGAATTGTTGAAAAAGACATTGTTTTTTCTTTCACAAATAAAGACTCTCAATATTTCATCATTAAATGCAATACTTGATATGGGTGTTCTAAATTCTTATCAGACTAAAAAAATTCTCTCTGTTTTTCCTATAAATTCTTACATAAACTGATCAAATATGTTACCTGCATTTTTGACATGACTTCTTTTTTTTTTCGTTGGAAAGGAAACCTTGCTTTATTCAGGAGGCTGGCAACCTGGGAAGGAGGCAGACTCATATATAAGAACCAACTCCCTCAGCATGACTATTTGACTTTTCTTCTTTTTTTGTTAATGTGGTCAATTATATTCATTAATTTCAAAGTAGTTTTTCATGTTTACACCCTCAAATAAATAAATTCAGATCAGATCAGTCGCTCAGTCGTGTCCTACTCTTTGTGACCCCATGAATCGCAGCACGCCATGCCTCCCTATCCATCACCAACTCCTGGAGTTCACTCAAACTCACATCCATCAAGTCAGTGATGCCATCCAGCCATCTCATCCTTTGTCGTCCCCTTCTCCTCCTGCCCCCAATCCCTCCCAGCATCAGAGTCTTTTCCAATGAGTCAACTCTTCACATGAGGTGGCCAAAGTACTGGACTTTCAGCTTTAGCATCATTCCTTCCAAAGAACACCCAGGGCTAATCTCCTTCAGAATGGACTGGTTGGATCTCCTTGCAGTCCAAGGGACTCTCAAGAGTCTTCTCCAACACCACAGTTCAAAAACATCAATTCTTTGGCGCTCAGCCTTCTTCACAGTCCAACTCTCACATCCATACATGACCACAGGAAAAACCATAGCCTTGCCTAGCCGGACCTTTGTTGGCAAAGTAATGTCTCTGCTTTTCAATATGCTATCTAGGTTGGTCATGACTTTCCTTCCAAGGAGTAAGCATCTTTTAATTTCATGGCTGCAGTCACCATCTGTAGTGATTTTGGAGCCCAGAAAAATAAAGTCTGACATTGTTTCCACTGTTTCCCCATCTATTTCCCATGAAGTGGTGGGACCAGATGCTATGATCTTCGTTTTCTGAATGTTGAGCTTTAAGCCAACTTTTTCACTCTCCACTTTCACCTTCATCAAGAGGCTTTTGAGTTCCTCTTCACTTTCTGCCATAAGGGTGGTGTCATCTGCATATCTGAGGTTATTGATATTTCTCCCGGCAATCTTGATTCCAGCTTGTGTTTCTTCTAGTCCAGCGTTTCTCATAATGTACTCTGCATATAAGTTAAATAAACAGGGTGACAATATACAGCCTTGATAAACTCCTTTTCCTATTTGGAACCAGTCTGTTGTTCCATGTCCACTTCTAACTGTTGCTTCCTGACCTGCATACAAATTTCTCAAGAGGCAGATCGGGTGGTCTGGTATTCCCATCTCTTTCAGAATTTTCCACAGTTTATTGTGATCCACACAGTCAAAGGCTTTGGCATAGTCAATAAAGCAGAAATAGATGTTTTTCTGGAACTGTCTTGCTTTTTCCATGATCCAGCGGATGTTGGCAATTTGATCTCCAGTTCCTCTGCCTTTTCTAAAACCAGCTTGAATGTCAGGAAGTTCAGGATTCACATATTGCTGAAGCCTGGCTTGGAGAATTTTGAGCATTACTTTACTAGCATGTGAGATGAGTGCAATTGTGCAGTAGTTTGAGCATTCTTTGGCATTGCCTTTCTTTGGAATTGGAATGAAAATTGACCTTTTCCAGTCCTGTGGCCACTGCTGAGTTTTCCAAATTTGCTGGCATATTGAGTGCAGCACTTTCACATCATCATCTTTCAGGATTTGGAATAGCTCAACTGGAAGAATTATTTATTATTTATTATTGCTAGATTTTAAAAATTGTCTCTAAATAAAATATATGTTATTGCTCTGTGATTTTCTTTGTTGTGATGTTTTCAGGTTCTGGTGGAAAAGCCATGGTAGTTTTTATAAAATAAGTTCTCTTTTTCTAGTCTCTTACATTGCTGCTGCTGCTGCTAAGTGGCTTCAATCGTGTCCGACTCTGTAAGGCCCCATAGATGGCAGCCCACCAGGCTCCCCCGTCCCTGGGATTCTCCAGGCAAGAACACTGGAGTGGGTTGCCATTTCCTTTTCCAATGCATGAAAGTGAAAAGTGAAAGTGAAGTCGCTCAGTCGTGTCCGACTCCCAGCGACTCCATGGACTGCAGCCTACCAGGCTCCTCTGTCCGTGGGATTTTCCAGGCAAGAGTACTGGAGTGGGGTGCCATTGCCTTCTCCAAGTCTCTTACACAGTTTATGTCAAATTGGTATTATAATATTCTTCGGTAGAATTTCCTTTTGTTTGATGCTATTATCTTGGCTTGTGATTTCCTTTGTGGAATTTGAGAAATAACATTTAAATCTCTTTAATTTAAAATTCATAATTGCCAATATTAATTTTTGTAAAAGAGGATATATAGTAATGTTTCTTTTTAATTTTTGATAATGATAATTCACTGTCATGTTATTTGTATGTCTGATAAGTCTTCCCTGGTGTTTATAAATTTGTTCTGTTTTTGCTCTTTCTTGTACATTTGTTTTCTATTTCATTATTTTTGTCTCTTATTCATTATCTACTTAATATATTCTTTGAGCTTAATGTACTATTCTCTTACTAATTTCATGTAGTAGATGCTCACATCATTGTACTTAGCCTTTATTCTCTTCCAGGGCTTCCCTGGTGGTTCAGATGGTGAAGAATCTACCTGCAATGCAGGAGACCTGGGTTTGATACCTGGGTCAGGAAGATCCCCTGGAGAAGGGAATGGCTAGCTACTCACTCCAATATTCTTGCCTGGAGAATTCCATGGAGTCTGGAGAGCTAGAGTCCACAGGGTCATAAAGAATCAGACCAGCTGAGCGTCTAACACATTCACTTTCATTCTCTTCAAATATATGCATTTAAGATTAAAGTGGCTCCTCTAAATATGGTTTAGCTGCATCTCACAAATTTCAATTTGCATTATATTATTAATTTAAAATATTTTCAAAATTTAATATAATTTATTTACATTTTGCTAGATTTTAAAACTGTTTCTATGCCATCTGTTCAATTGAATGTATAGTACTGAATTTCCAAACTTCCTAGGATTCTTCACCTGTTAGCTACAATTTTGACTGTTGTCCTGAGAAATCTCAGTTAGCATAAGGAGAAAAATAGTCTCAAATGCCAGGTTCATCTCTTTTGGCCTCAAATTTGGGATCTGGTTCTGCAAATTTTCACTGTAGCTATTGTAGGTCATTCTTAAGAGATTTTGATAATTCTCTGTTTTCAATTTGTTATTGTTACTAATATTATTATCATTTTTTCACTTTCATATTTTGTCTAATACTAGTTAGGCATTGCCAGAGTATGTATTTTCTAACCTTCATTTACTTCATTTAACAAAAAGACAATGTCTAGATGAAACTGGCTCAAATTCTTGCTTTTCTTGACTGCGGAGGGGAAAAGTTCTTCCTTCCCTCCAGTTGGCTTTCAGAATTAAAATTAAAACCATTTCCAGCTACTCAGTTTAAAATAAATTGAGAATCTTGCATAAAAGTATTGAGAAATCCAACCTGATCTGAAATTCTGTTTCTTTCTATCTAATCTAGCATTCCTAGCATTCTCAGATTTCATGCATACACACTCCCTAGATTTTTGTCCAACATAAATGATTAGGTTATTTAAATTATTTTGAGATATATAGGCTTTATTATCATGGCCTTAAGTGTATATTTACCTCCTGGGACATGTAAAAAGCTGATTCTATTTAAATCTCTAGGAACAATGGAATATATGGAGTAAACAAGATAACTCACATATACTTCAAAAAGAACTATTTTGGTTACCTTCCTTCAGGTAAAATCATTATAGTATTGTCAGCCAAAGCAGGAATATCCCATCAGACAGATGTTCTGAGAGACTGAGAGATATTCTGAGAGAAAGAGATGAGGGATTGTTTCTATAGACAAGTGGAGTTTACATGTTTGGAATACTCAGAGCCATTTAAATTATTTCAAATGACCTCTTTCCAGTTTTCTGACTTATACTCTGCATAAATTAGAGCCCTAACTCTTAAGTAGCAAATTTAACCTATGTTCTAATTTAGGAACTTTTGTAGTTGTTCGTCTCTAAGTTATGTCCGGCTCTTTGCTACCCTATGGACTGCAGAACACCAGGCTTCCCTGTCCTTCACTGTCTCCCAGAGTTTGCTCAAACTCATGTCCATTGAGTCAGTAATACCATCAAACCATCTCATCCTCTGCACCCTCTTTCTTCCCCTCCCCTCACTGTTTCCCAGCATCAAGGTCTTTTTTCCATGAAATTTAGGAGCTTACAGGATATGTTCATCTACTTTTAATGGTCTGACATGTTTGCCAATTCTGGTAAGTTTTTTAATCTGAATAAAATTTGCAATTTGTAGAATGGTTCCAGATCACCAAACTTGGACAAAAAAGAAGAAATTTTTCCAAGCTATCCCTAAACCAGTGAAGATTGATAGCTTACCTAAAATTAGATTGGCGTGTTAGATATTTAGGTAAGAACAGTCTCAAGAAAAGGCTATCAGTCAAAATTCGGGTGACATAAACAATATTGAAATAAATAGCTGATGAGGCACACTCTGTTGAAATAAATATTCACTTCACTGCAATATGCCTCATCAGCCATTCATTGCAATACTATAGATGTGTGTAGTATAAATAATAGAGTTTATAATAGGTTGTTATTAACCAACCTTATAAAAATATAAATTACATATTTGCTATGATAGGTCTTATAACTGAGTAAATATATGTGTATATTACAAGAGATAAGTATTTGTGATCCGAAACACTTTTGAAACTCTGATTTAAGCAATGTATTATCACCTAGAATGAAGATATGGTTTATAATCGAATTTTATTAGTTTCTTTATCAGTGGTTCTAATGATACAGAATACACACTATCTTTACAGCTATAGTCTTCCAGAAGCGTCTTATTTTATTGGTAATTGACTGTGGACAAAATAACCAGTCTAGCACCACAAGATTTTGTGTTTTATTCTCCCAGCAGCAACAACAAAAATCACTTTAATCATGACCTTTTAAAAATCCTTTTATTTTGTGGCCATTTGAGTATCTATATTTTTTCAGACTTTGATATATTAATGTTATAGTGGAATAAACTCTGAATGCAAAAATATAGATTCAAGTCTCAGATCTCCAATTTATTGACATAAAAGAAAAAATCATTTGACTTTTCTGGGTCCTGGATTTCTCACATGCAAAATGAAAGGGGACAATTAGATACTCCTCAAATTTGTGCTAAAGCTAATGTAGTATAATTCTGATTGATTTTAAAAATATATGCTTTCACAAATTTGCCCTAAATGTCACTGTAGTGTTTCATAAAAAACCTAAGAAAAACTAGAGAAAAATCTTTCTCTCAGGTCTACATTAGGATAAAGATTATCTTCCACTTAATAGAAAAAAAACTGAAACATAGAAGTATTAAAAATGCATTTAATTTTTACAAATAGTATTAGACAATTGAAAGCCCCTGCAAACAACATATGATTCCTATAAGATAGAAAATATAAATAAGTTTAACTCAGAAGTGAAGGATTAGACTACTCCAAGGGGTACTATTCATTATTTACATATAACACCTTTTAGGTTTTTTAAAGTTTAAAAGGTTGAAAATGCATAATATTAGTGTGAGTTTAGAGACTGAGGCATATTAATGTACAGAGCATTAATCCTTGAAGGACAGAATTTATTTTAAAATTATTTCAAAATTTAAATGTACATTTCCTTTGATTATTTTTACAGCTAGGATTTTTATTCACAGGACACATGTCCACAAAGTTGTATAAATATGGATGTTCTTTCCACTATTGTTGAGGAAAATCAACCAGAGAAAAGAAAGATTTAAATAAAACAAAGAAAAACAAATGAATTACAGGAAATTAAATTTCTAACAGTAGGGGTCTGGTTACATAGCAGACACAATATTATACAAGTATACAGAATCATGGGCTTCCCTGGTAGCTCAGATGGTAAAGAATCACAAATGCACAATTATTCCACCATCAAAAAGGTAAAAGGAGCCAAAATATGTGTACTGAAATGGACAGATTTACAAGATATACTATATTTCTTCAATTTTAAGATACATCTTTGCACATTTTAAAATACCTGAAATCTAGATAATGTCAAAATCCTATTTTCCAATAGAAGGTTTGATGCAATTTTATGACCTGCACAACAAAACGCCAGGCTCAAACTTTGGAATGATGATCAGTTGCCTGGAAGTGAAAGCTGGTAAGCTACACATAAGCCATTGAAATTAGAACACTCCTTCACATCATATAAAAAATAAACTCCAAATGTTTTAAAGAGGTAAATATAAGATGTGACACCATAAAACTCCTAAAAAAAGAACGTAGGTAAAACATTTCCTGATGTGAATCATAGCAATATTTTCTTAGATTAGTTTTCCAAGGCAAAGGAAATAAAAACAAAAATAAACAAATGGAGCCTAATCAAACCTGAAATCTTTTGCCCGGCAAAGGAAACTATCAACAAATGAAAAGAGAACTTACAGAATGGGAGGAAATATTTGCAAGCAATGCAACTGACAAGAGGCTAATATCCAAGATATACAAACAATTAATACAACTCAACAACAGAAAAACAAACAAGCCAATTAAAAAATGGGCAGAAAACCTGAACTGACATTTCTCCAAAGAAGACATCCAGATGGCTCTTATGTTTTTTATGGCTTCTTTTAAGAATCGCTAAATCAAGCACTTGAAAGAAAAATACTAACACTGTGAGAAAAAAAAGTACAGACTTTGGTGGCTACAAATTTAAAAGAAATTTCAAGTGGGTGGTTTTGGAATATGAAATTGTAGGATATCTTAAAGCATCAAATTTTCCCTTTTTAATGCATGCACAAAAGAACACATTTTTGTTTAAATTTTAAATGATAAAAGCATCATGTTATAGTTTCACTGGTAGTATTTCTTTTTTCTCTTAGAACTTTAAATAATGGTGCATCTTCTAATAGATGATGTCTTAGATTGAATAAAATATGGTATTGTTAAGTGAAACAAAAGGATAATAGAAAACAGGGAAACCATATATTATTTCTGTGGGAAAGAATTAAAAGAGAATTGACTTTTGTGTTCATACCCATGGAAAGTATCTGGAAAAATACAACAGAAATTTTAAAATGTGGACAAGGACACAGAGCCTGAGTAGAAAGTAGGGGTTTTTTCATTGAACTTCCTTTTATACTTTTTTTTTCCCTTGTGAAATTTTCATAACAATGAAATCAGATTATCTTCACACAACTACAGAAAGTGTTGAATGAAGCCCAGCAATACAAAAAGTATTGATGAGACTGCCAAATGATTACAATTATAAAAATTTACAAAGCATTTCTTATATTTCCACGTCTTTATATCTTCAGCTTGTACTCCTGGAAAAGTTAGAAAATGATGCATTAATACTTAAGTAAAATTTTATACATTACCATTTTCCTCTCCATTTTATCTCCCTTTTCTTTCACAGTTTTGCCCACCTCATTGATGTTCCATGATCATTTGACTATTGCCATTTCTCATGCGGCAAGTAAGATGATAGGTATGACTCACTATTCACTCAATATTCACTCAAAAAAAAAGTAGAAAGATGAATTTTTCTCAGCACCCTTTGGACCAAACTCATAATAAGGAATAGTCAGTTTTCAATACATGAATTACTTTTACCAGGCCATGGATATGCTTACAAACCAATGATTTACACAAAATGAAGTAATTAAAGTGACAATTGTCATTTATGAACAATTGGAGAACAATGAGTCTGATAAGCCATATTCGTAAGCAGTATCACTTGTACAAAAAAGCATTGTTTATTGCTTCTAAATTGTTAAGAAGCCATATGTGGTTAAGTATATTATTTCCTTATATATTAACTTAATAATGTGAACCACATTTCTAATATAAAGTGATTTTTTAAGAATCCGATGTTGCACATCAATACTGGTTTTTCATTAGAGTAGGAACTTTTTATATTTATGAAAATATTGATGAGAAAATATGATTTCTGAAATCTGTGTAATGCCAGTAACTTTGAATTCATTGCTTAACATAAATACATTTTGAATTCTAATTTCTATGTGAAGGCTTTGATTAAATGACTTCTAGGTAGAATTTGTGATAAGTATGTCTTCTTGAAAGATAAAAACCTGGCTTCTTCACCAAAGTAAGTCATCTCCACTAACACTGTAAGTCAGAGTCCATTTGTCACAAGATGAACTTTCCATATACTAGATTAAGAAAGCTAGGTTTGTGTAAGATCATTCAGTATTGAGCAACATATTCAGCTTCTGATTTACTTAAATTAAAATGGACATAAAACTATAAATAGAATATTAAAGCAGTAGTATATCCATGTGGCAATGGCACCCCACTCCAGTACTCTTGCCTGGAAAAATCCCATGGATGGAGAAGCCTGGTGGACCTCAGTCCATGGGGTCGCAGAGGGTCGGACACGACTGAGCGACTTCACTTTCACTTTTCACTTTCATGCATTGGAAAAGGACATGGCAACCCACTCCAGTGTTCTTGCCTGGAGAATCCCAGGGACGGCGGAGCCTGGTGGGCTGCGGTCTATGGGGTCTCACAGAGTGGGACACGACTGAAGTGACTTAGCAGCAGCAGCAGCAGCATATCCATGTGGAGGAGGAAATGGCAACCCACTCCAGTACTCTAGCCTGGAGACTTCTGTGGACAGAGGAGCCTGGTGGGCTGCTGTCCATGGGATCACACAGGGTCAGACACGACTGAAGTGACTTAGCATGCATGCATGCATTGGAGAAGGAAATTGCAACCTACTCCAGTGTTCTTGCCTGGAGAATCCCAGGGACAGAGGAGCCTGGTGGGCTGCCCTCTATGGGGTCTCACAGAGTCGGACATGACTGAAGTGACTTAGCAGCAGCAGCAATTTCTAATCAGATTTTTAAAATTTATGTATTAATTTACAAATCATTATTAAATTGTTATAAAATGGCCAAATATTTTATTTTGTAAATATAATGCCATTATACTCTGAAAACCATGTTTAGACTCATATCATAAAAATCTATGGTTGATTAAAAATAATGGATACAATGAATCTTTGTAATTCTTTATACCAGTGACAGCTTAAAAACATGCTATGAGATAGGTCTTCTTACTAGTTAACTTAAATTTAGTACATATTTGAAAGAGAGACAATGTTGAGAAATGCTGGTCTTTTATGTGTATGTTAATGCAGAAAGTAAAGCCAGTTCAATAAGCGTTTAGTAAATTATATTCAATAAAATACAAGAAATATGAAATTTGGCGTATGAAATAGTAACTTTCTATTTTCAGTTTTACAAAGTCAAATGATAACATCTAAAGCAAAAATATTCAAGAAATAGTAGAATTAGCAAACTATTTAGAAACACGAAGACCCAAAACCAAACACCAAAGCAAATATGTGGGAAATTTGTTTGCAAACACTTTCATCAGTATAGTTTTCTAAGGTAGAAGTGTTGTCTCTAATTGAAACACTAAACTTCTGGTACTCTTTTTCTTTTTTTGCCATTATGCTAAGGATATATAATTTCTGCTGATTTAAGTATCTTATGTCAGGGCAGTAAGTATGCAATTAGCTTTAGTTTAAGTGATAGCAGCACGCTATAAATAAGATTCTTAATTGTGTTTGCAAGATTAAAATTCAGCCTCATTGTTTGTTCCCTTTATTTCTTTGGTGGCATTGTGGTATATTCGCATTGCTACCTCTAAATGAATGTCAACTTGTTTTACCTCGACTGCAGCCGATCGATACTTCATTAGGCTGAATTGTCTTGTGTCCATGCAACCTTGAAGCTGTGGCTTAATTACCACCCGTATTATGCAGTGGCTCAGAAAGCTGCACTCAACTGTGTCAGTTTTGAAAAAAAAAAAAAAAATGTTTTTAAGCAATAGTGTTACCTATATCTTGGGAAAAATGACCATTTGGTTTGAAAAATAGTAATATTTGATAAATGAAGCATTACAGATTTTTTAAAAATTCATTGAAATACACAAAAATAACACAAATATAATATCAATTTTGAAACTCTTGGTATTTGACAAAACTCTTTGAAAGGAAATACAATTTTCATGATCAAGCCATTGTGCAGTTAAGATAATTTAAAACTAATGACAAAATTGCATTCATATGAAAGAGAGAAGAGGGGAAAGTGCAGTCAGATGGCAATCATGACAAATGACATCTCTTGTCCAAGAGTCATTTTTCCTCACTAGACTGATTTGTCATCCTCACTTTTGACATTTTTCATCCTGCTTTGAAATCACACTGACAGAATAAGATATTTCTAGACTTAACAGCAGGCCATAGAAGATGGTTTCGTGCCTGCATTTATTTTTTGGTTGGCTGTTTCAACTTTTGTTTTCAAGCAGCTGAAGTCTGGACATACAAAACTTTGTTCTAACAAAATATTGTCAGTTAAACAACTCCATGTAAGAAGACTATTTTAAAATAAAATGTGAAATGATATGTAATAGTGCTTAATTGACAACAAATCTCTCTACTGGTCACATTTAAAATATACCAAAATACCTAAAATTTTGTTTGGCTTGGTGTTTGATGAATCAAGTAACAGTTCCAGCAGTTTATGCCAAAGTCTTGAAATTGGAATAATCCCATGGAAAAATAATCAAAACAAGGAGATTGTTCATCACTTCACAGAACCACTACATTTAGATAGGAAATTGGCCTTAGAATTTGTATTAGTTTCCTAGGGCTATTATAATAAAGTACCACAGACTAATAGCTTAAAACAATGAAACATTATTGTCTCACAATTCTAGAGGCTCATGATTCTAAATCACGTGTTGGCAGGGCTATTCCTCTCAAACTTGTGAAGGAATATTCCCTTGCCTCCTCCTAACTTCTGGTGGGTTGCCACATCTTTGGCATTCCTTTGCCTGCATACCTCCAATCTTTCCACAGCCCTGGGGGAAAGTTAGACTCAAGACAGTTTCCTGAGCTTGAGTTTAAGATGGGGCTTCTTTCTTCCTCTTTTCTTTGCTCCTTTCTTCCTTCCCTTTCTCCATCTTTTTCCCCTTCCTTTCTTCCTTTGAGACACATTTACTGAACAACTACTGTATACCAGAAAAGGTAAGTCACTTCAGTCGTGTCCGACTCTGTGCGACTCCATAGACGGCAGCCCACCAGGCTCCCCCGTCCCTGGGATTCTCCAGGCAAGAACACTGGAGTGGGTTGCCATTGCCTTCTCCAATGCATGAAAGTGAAAAGTGAAAGTGAAGTCGCTCAGTCGTGTCCGACTCTTTGTGACCCCATGGACTGCAGCCCACTAGGCTCCTCCATCCATGGGATTTTCCAGGCAAGAGTACTGGAGTGGGGTGCCATTGCCTTCTCCGGTATACCAGAAAAGCTAAGCTAATATTTAGGGACATTTGAATCCATGAATACTTACCCTTAAGTTCATCACAGTTTAGTTTACAGATGGGGAGTGGGAGCAAAGATTGTGAAGATAGGAGTTAGGAGAATTTGCTAAGTGTAAGAGAACTAACATTGTTTTCTATTTTAAGAAGTCATATGATAATTTCTAAAGGAAAAAAAGTTTCAAAGAATAATAGAGTTAGAACTAACATTGTCTTCTATTTTAAGAAGTCATATGATAATTTCTAAAGGAAAAAAGTTTCAAAGAATAATAGAGTTAGTAGACTACTTAGAAATTTGAAGAACCAAAACCAAAAGAGACAGATGAGTTGAAAGTGGTTGACACTGGGGAACACAGGTGAAGCAGGAGAATATTACTTTTCACTGAGGTCATTTGAAATGTAAATTTATAAACATTTACTACTTTGAAAGCAATAATAATAAAAGCTGGTAGTTCACAACCTTGGGATTTCCCTGGTGAAATTCACATCCAGCCCTCAGACAGGGAGGAGAAGAGAACGAAGAAAGAGGCAGACCACTCTAGGTTGGTCGTTGTTGTTCAGTCACTAAGTCATGCCCAAGTCTTCGTAACCCCATGGACTGCAGCACTCCAGTCTTTCCTGTCCTTCGCTGTCCCAGAGTTTGCTCAAACTCATGTCCATTGAGTGAGTAATGTCATCAAACCATCACATCTTCTGTACCTCCCTTCTCCTCCTGCCCTCAATCTTTCCCATCATCAGTGTCTTTTCCAGTGAGATGGCTGTTTGCATCAGGTGGTCAAAGTATTGGATCTCAGCATCAGTCCTTCCAGTGAATATTCAGGGTTGGTAAGTTGGTTTTAATCAGCAAGGGAACTCATGAGGCTTGTTTTGGGTGGCTGCAAGATAACTAGATCTCCAGACTTGTATATCAGAATTTTAAACATATATATAGAAGCTTTATGAAGAAGGCAATGGCACCACACTCCAGTACTCTTGCCTGGAAAATCCCATGGATGGAGGAGCCTGGTAGGCTGCAGTCCATGGGGTCGCTAAGAGTCGGACACGACTGAGAGACTTCACTTTCACTTTCCACTTTCATGCATTGGAGAAGGAAATGGCAACCCATTCCAGTGTTCTTGCCTGGAGAATCCCATGGACGGAGAAGCCTGGTAGGCTGCAGTCCATGGGGTCGCACAGAGTCGGACACAACTGAAGCGACTTAGCAGCAGCAGCATAGAAGCTTTAACTGGGTCAGTCATGAATTCAGTCCAGATGCTTTCAAACATCACATTACTCTTTCAAGGCTGTGCCCTCGAAATGGCTCCTTGTGTGGGAATAGTGTTAACTGGTAAAACATACATTCCAAGGACAGAGGAGGAGGCAAAGGGATCTCAAGTTGCCCAGGTGCAGCTCTGGGGCCAATCAACCATCATATCCTCTCAATGACCTCCTCCAACAAACGTAAAAATTCTGTATATGAATCACAATAGAGCAAACAGGAAGATCTAATTGAGTCTTTTTAGCTGAGGAGGGGGAATGTTTTCACCATCTGGGAGCAGGTTGTCAGCAGAGCCTTTTCTGAGGGAAGTGGCATTTGAACTGAGATGGGAAGGATGAAGGAACCAGCTCTGTCAAAAGTCAAAAAGAAGTCTCAAAATCAGTGATACCAGTAAATGCAAAAACCCTGTGATTAGAAAGAGATGGAATTGTAGGTGGGGAGTAAAAGAATACACATGTGGACTTAAAGCAAGCAGAGGGACAAGGGAGAGTGGTTCTAGATGAGATTATAAATGTAGGTGGGGCAAGAGGGTTTAGGGTGTTTTGTTTATATTGAGAAATTTTATCTGAAAATCAAGAGGAAGTCATCAAAAGACTGTAAACCAGGGACATGTAGTGATCAACCAGAGTCTTATTAAAAAATAAATAAATAAAAGACCCTGGAAGCTGGATGATTCAGGAAGTTGTTATTGTGTTTTAGGGTAGAGGTGATGGTGCCTAAACCAGGTTTGTGTTAACGGAGATTTAGAAAAGTAGTCAGATTTAAGCTCTATTTTGGAGGTAGAAATTTCTGTCAGGACTGCAGAAGAAACACAGATGAAAAAAAGATGAGAGCTAAAAGTGAGGGAGTGGTTGCGACAGCAAAGGATGTCCAGATTCAAAAGACATTTTGCAAAGTGAATTTACAGGACCTGGTGACTAATCAGATATTGAAAATAAATGTGAAAGTCGAGGATGACACAGATGTTCCTAGCTTTGGACCTTGGTAGGGGCAAGGCTACTGCCCCTTATTGAAATATTAGAAAAGACTGGGAAAAACTTGGAAGGCACTTTCTTAATAAAAAGTCAATTATTTCACTAGGATTATTTTGACACCAGGGAGTGCTGAGGGCATGCAGTAATTTTTGGAATAGTTCTACAGCTTTACAAATGAAAACTGTCAGAAACTATTTTGCTTAAATGTGGTGTCCTTAGACTAGATTAAGTGTCCAGGTTAAAATATTATATAGCAGTAGGACTATTGGTCTCAGAGGCTCATGAAATTAGAATCAGTGTGTCAGACTTTTTTCTTAGTTCATATAATCTAGTTTGTGTGCTCTTTTCTAGTAATTATTCTCCAAATTTAACTTTTTTGCAATATTCATCTCTATTTTAGCCTCTCACCTCATCCATCCCCAGGGAGTGCAGCATCTTAAATTTTGATTCTAGGGGTCTTCCCTCTTCAATATGGACCATGCACAGGAGACAATTCACTTCACTGTTAAACATCTTTCATCCATAGAATGCTGAGACAGGCACTGCAGTTGTTCATGAAATTCCTCTTTTTTTTCTCCCCACCCCCCAGTTTTATTGAGATATAATGTAAATACAGCACTGTATAAGTTTAAGAGATACAGTGTAATGATTTGACTAACACACAACATGAAATGATTGCTCAAGGTTCAGTGAACATCCTTCATTTCATACTGATACAACATTATTATAAAAAAAGCACAAATTTTTCCTTATGATAAGGATGTTTAGGATTTACTCTCTTAACAACTTTCATATGTAACCTGTAGCAGTGTTAATGAGCTTCATTATGTAGTATATTATATCACTGTGTGCCAGCTAAGTTGCTTCAGTTGTGTCTGACTCTTTGCTCCCCCATGGACTGTAGCCCACCAGGCTCTTCTGTCCATGGGATTCTCCAGGCAAGAATAGTGGAGTGGGTAGCCCTTCTCTTCTCCAGGGGATCTTCCTGACCCAGATATCAAACCCACATCTCTTAGCTGCACTGGCAGAGAGTTTCTTTACTACTAGAACCACCTGGAAGCTGACGTTACATCACTACAACTTACTAAACTTAAAATGGAAAGTTTATACCTTTTGACTGCCTTCATCTAATTCCCTCTTTCTCTACCTCCTGCCTTTGAGAGCCACAAATCTGGTCTTTTATCTATCAGTTTGTGTGTGTGTGTGTTTGTTTTCGTTTTTTGAAGTTAATTGACTGACAGCACTGTGTGAGTTCCTGGTACATGGCACAGGGATTCACTATTTCTATACATTTCAAAATGATCACCACCATAAATCTAATTACAGCATCACCAAGCAAAGTGAAAGTGAAAGTGTTAATCACTCAGTTGTGTTCGACTCTTTACAATACCATGGACTGTAGCCTACCAGGCTCCTCAATCCATGGGATTCTCCAGGCAAGAATACTGGAGTGGGTTGCCATTTCCTTTTCCAGGAGATCTTCCCGACCCAAGGATTGAACCCCGTTCTCCCACATTGCCGGCAGACTCTTTACTGACTGAGCCATGAGGGAAGATGCACCATGAAAAGATGTTACAAAGTTATCAATAATATTCATCTCTCTGTACATTTCATACTCATGACATTTATTTTGCAACTGTTAGTTTGTACTTCTTAATCTCCCTCACCTGTTCCCCACCTCCACCACCCTCATTCCACTTCTTTCTGGCAACCACCATGGTGCAACTAACATCAAGGTACATATTGCTTTTCTAAATAGTGCTCTTGGGTTCTTTGGATAAACACACAGAAGTGGGATTCCTGGATCATATAGTGATTTAATTTTAAATTTTTTGAGGAGTTTCCATGCTGTTTTCTATAGTGGTTTCTACAGTGCACCAATTTACATTCCAACCGTGCGTGAAGGTGTCCTTTTCTCTATTCTCTATCCAGAATAAATTATTTGTAGACTTTTTAATGATGGTCATTCTGACTGGTGTGAGGTGATACTTCACTGTAGTTTTGATTTGTATTTCTCCAATAATCAGTGATTTTGTTGGTTTAGTTGCTAAGTCACGTCTGGCTCTTTTTCGACTCCATGGACTGTAGCCCTCCCTGCTCCTCTGTCCATGGGATTTCCCAGGGAAGAATACTGGGGTGGGTTGTTATTTCCTTCTCCAGGGGATCTTCTCAACCCAGGGGTCAAAACTATTGGCAGGTGGATTACATACCACTGAGCCACCAGGGAAGCCCAATAATTAGTGATATTGAGCATCTTCTCATGTGCCTATTGGCCATTTGTATATCTTCTTTGCCAAAATGTCTATTTAGGTCTTCTCTCCATTTTTGACTGGGTTGTTAGGTTTTTGATATTAAGTCATATGAGCTGTTCAAATGAATATTTTGGATATCAGTGCCTTGTCAATAGCATCATTTGCAAATATTTTCTCTCAGTCTGTAGGTTGTCTTTGCATTTTGTTTATTGTTTCCTAACTACTCTATGTCTTTTGATTGGCATGTTTAGTCTATTTACACTTAATAGAATTATTGATATATATATATATGTTCTTATTGTTCTTATTGCCATTTTGTTTGGAGAAGAAAATGGCAACCCACTCCAGTGTTCTTGCCTGGAGAATCCCAGGGACGGGGAGCCTGGTGGGCTGCCGTCTATGGGGTCAAACAGAGTTGGACACGACTGCAGTGACTTAGCAGCAGCAGCAGCAGCATATATCTATTACAGATTTTGGTTTGTGTTTACCATGAGGCTTATATATAACAATATATATATATATGTGCTTTTTAAAGTTGCTAATATGTTAATTTCAAATGCATTTTAACAGCCCAGCATTTGGCACCTGGGGCTTCAGGGGTCCTGAGGCTGTTGACATGCTGGTGCGTAGGGTCATGTCCCCACTCAACTAACTGACTCCCTAGGATGTCCTGGGCCTGGTGACAATTGGCTTGTGAGTAGGTTCAGGGTTCAGCGCTAATAAGCTTGAGAGAGGATTTCAAAATGGTGCTTACTGTCACCAGTGCCCTTATGGAGAACTAAACTCTCAAAAATGTCTGCTGCCAATGTCTATGTCCCCAGGGTAAGTTTCAGTTGCCTCTTGTCTTTCCATGAAGCTCTCCAAGGTCAGCAATTGAGTCTGACACAGATTCCTTTCAGCTCTGGATGTTGGAGAACATGAGATTTTATAGTCTCTTTTCTCACAACTCTCTGGCTCTCTTGAATGTAAGCCCCACTGGCTTTCAAAGCCAAATATTTGAGGCCCTGTCTCCCTGGCACAGGACCTCTGATGTGGGGCTCAGGCCCGTTGCTCCTTGGAAAGAAGCTGTAATAAACATTATTCTCCCTTTTGTTGGATATCTACCCAAAGATATGGGGTTTGACTACATCTCAACTCATTTCTCCTACTCATCTCATTTTGGTTCTTTTCTATACCTTTATCTGTAGAAGATCTTTTCTGGTAAGTGCTGAACTTTTTCATTGACGATTGTTCTGCAAACAGTTGTGATTTGGGTGCCCATGGAGTAGGTGAGCTCAGGACTTCCTATTGGCCATCTAAATGGAGACTTCCTTCTAAATGGAGGAGGCTGAGAAACCATAAATAGACCAGTGGTTCTCAAACCTTCCTGTGAAATTCCTGATGGTGAATTATTGCTATAGTTTTTTTTTTTTTTTCCTGTAACTATGAAATGAGCTGTTGGAAAATCACCTCTATGTGTGTATATATGTGTATGTGTACATGTGATTTTAATATGACTATTTTTGTTTATATTGTACTTATTAGAAACTGTTCACAGAGAAAGCAAAGCCTCTGTGTTTGTTGAGCATCACTGCTGTTGTGTGGTATGTCCTGAAATGAAAGTTAAAGATGTTTAGCTCTAAAATTCAGTTCCTCTTAAGTGAGCAAGTTCTCCTTCTGAAATATTTCCACTTAAAAAAAATCAGATTGCAACACTTTTAGAGATAAATGGAACTTAAAAGGAAAATTCAGTTCTTCTAAGAACCAAACACTTACCTGACTGAAGCAGCCATCTGCTTTCTTCCATTGCTTATTTTTTTTTGCATCATTGATTTACACATAGACCTATTGTGTATATACTCTGTGCCAAACTCAGTTTTCATTTGAAGATATGACAGTACGCTGCCTGGATTCTACTTTAGCATGTTATTTCCCCTCTATTCTTAATTTTTGTCACTGAGTATTTACGACTTATGGTATAAAAAGACTTAGTTGATTTGTCTTTTAAACTACATTTTTAAGTTTCTCTTTTTGTTTTTGTGATGTCATGGTATCTGATAATTACTTAACTGGTTTCATTAAAGTAAACACTAATAGTATGTAACTTGTAACTCTGTTAGATTATACATTCTCAAGGAAAAGTCCACACCATTTAACCCGTCACAGTTTCTAGAACATCTTGTGCTGTGGATTTATTATTTGAATACGGAAATTGATTCTTTTCCCCTTCCATCCTCCACAGTTGCTATCTTTTAACATTCAATGGTAGCATAGATATACCATATAAAAGTATTTCTTTTTCAGAAAAATAGATTCACACTTATAGACATCCTACTTCTGATATCATTTCAGGCAGCATGAGTGAATTCTCTGAGTCTATGTCTTATGTTGTTTTTTAGAATGAATATTCTAAGGTAAAAACAAATAAGTGGATTTTTTAAATGACTTTGATAGGGTCCAATTACAGGAAAATAGAACAGACTAAAGATACTCATTTTTTATAAGCTTGGTTTGTAATTTCAAGGAATGCTTATAAAGCATCAATTTCTTTAAATTTAAATTTCTTGTAAATGTTTTTGTCATAATATAGAAAATCTACCTGATAATTTTTTATATTTTATATTTCATGGGCTTAAATAGTATATATTTTCAATTACATTGATTATTAGGTGAAATCTACTATTGATTCTAGTACTTAGGCTTTAAAATAAGAAAATCAATTCATATACTCATTAATATTGTTTTAGTTAAAGATCATCAAAGTTATTTGTCATGTTTGTGGTTCAACACTAAGCAATTCACTTTGAGATAAAATTATAAAAGATTTTCCTTTTTAAAAGGTTCTTGTCCAAACAATAACATAGTGATACAGAAGCCTGTTGCTATCTCATGATGAGTTGGAAAGTCAATGATTATTGAAAATATATGGTTAAATGTTGAGTTTTTGAGTTGGATTTTGAGTTCATACCTTACAACTACAGTCTCTTTGGGAATGTTCTGAATTATGCATGCCTAGAGGAATGGTGAATGGCACTGCTGAAATTTTGCTAAGCCAAGCAGATTCACTCTCAACTCTCTCCCTGAAGCATCTGTGTTAGGGAAATTTCAAGTCCACTGGAACTGGACACAGGTAAGGAAAGTCTTAATAACAATAGCATTTCCAGGTTTTAAAATTTTTTCTAGTGTTTAGAGAAGGTGAGTCCTTTGAAAGATAGTAGTTTATTATCTACTGTGTCACTAGTATCTTGCATTTAGTCAGTGCACAGCGAATACTGCTTCAGTGAATGTGAAAGGAACATTCATACAGCGTATTTACCATGAGCTCCTATTTCTATCTTCTGGTGTAACATTAAAGCTTTTAGAGGACTCAGGTACACATCACACACCACCTTGTATAAAATCTAAATGAATGCAATGTATACCGTTGAAAACATTTAAAATTTCTACTGAAATTTTGAAAGGAACTTTTCCTTTTATGTTTGTCACTGCAAAATCATAGGTAAGACAGCAAATGTTTGCATTTTCAGGGTGTTGATATGTCTCTAACTGGCTGTGGCCCCTTTCTTGTAATCCGGAGTTTGAAAAGTGTCATTCAAACTTAAGAAATGATAGTTGTATCCAACTTTTCACTCTGTAGTTTAAAATGGAAAGGTTTGAATTTTGATAAAAATCTCAAGACTAGCTTAAAGAGATTCTTGAAATAATAAAACTGAAGACTTAAACATTTTTTAGTGTTTACAATAGTTTTTTTGTGTGTGATATTTCTTTTGCATTTTTACAATGGTCTCTTGAAATGGCTGGGCAAACTCCTGGAAACTAACTATGGGATAAAGATAAGTAAAGATATAACTTTGAGAAAAATAAATTAGTCTATGAAAGACAATGAGAAAAAATTTAATTATTATGTGAGACATTCATGATTTGCCTAGGCTGCCTGCATACAGTCTTCCAAGAAAGTTCATTTCAAAGTTGTACAATGGTAGATGCTGGGAATAAAATGGCATCTCTAAGTACTTTTCAGAATCAGCTCACATTATGTCTTGGCCTTGGATGAATAAGAATGTAAAGAAACAGTACTGGAGGAAATGATGAGAGTTTAGAGAAAAGAAAGCAAAGGAAACTCTTAGACCATGGCTTTCCTGGGTCTTGGTGATCAATTTATGAGGTTAAATGTACAAGTTTCAGAAGAAACAAGAACTCAGCCATCTGAATTTTGAATTAGAATTGCTTGGCAGGCCAATTCCCCAGAAATCCCTGTGAAATGAGAAAATGCAGTAGCAAAATTCTTTGGTGATAAAGAGTGGCTAAACTATGGATCTGCATCCATATAAGATGGTCTACATTTTCTATTCTCTATCTACTACAAGAACATTAAACATAAATCAATGGGAGAATTTGGCTAAACGTGGCTCTTGGGAGCTACACTGTGGGGAAATAGATCCTGGCTGAGAGTTGACTATCCATGTAGATGGATCACTGAACACCGATTGACTCTAACTATTTTAATTGCATACTCCATATTATTATATGCTGGAAAAGTTAAGTCCAAACCACAGAGTTGGCTGTCAGGGTTATGTAATTCTGCACAGTGTATCACCATTGCCCTTAAGAAAGCAAGGTAGGGCTTTTTTTTTTTTTTTTTTTCTAATTTTATTTTATTTTTAAACTTTACATAATTGTATTAGTTTTGCCAAATATCAAAATGAATCCGCCACAGGTATACATGTGTTCCCCATCCCGAACCCTCCTCCCTCCTCCCTCCTCCCTCCCCATACCATCCCTCTGGGCCGTCCCAGTGCACCAGCCCCAAGCATCCAGCATCGTGCATCGAACCTGGATTGGCAACTCGTTTCCTACATGATATTTTACATGTTTCAATGCCATTCTCCCAAATCTTCCCACCCTCTCCCTCTCCCACAGAGTCCATAAGACTGTTCTATACATCAGTGTCTCTTTTGCTGTCTCGTACACTGGGTTATTGTTACCATCTTTCTAAATTCCATATATATGCGTTAGTATACTGTATTTATGTTTTTCCTTCTGGCTTACTTCACTCTGTATAATAGGCTCCAGTTTCATCCACCTCATTAGAACTGATTCAAATGTATTCTTTTTAATGGCTGAGTAATACTCCATTGTGTATATGTACCACAGCTTATATGACTTAAATTCATCTGCGATTGTTCCCACCAACGTTACCCAATGTGAGGATCAGGGAAATCCAAAGGTTCAAAATGATTTATAAAATAGTCTACAGGGGCTTGGCTTTTACATGAAGATTAAAATGATTAGATGACTAATACAATGTCCATGTAAAATAATACACATGATCATGTATGAACAATCAAAATACCACAATGCTTATGACAGGAAAACCATGATGTTCAAGAATAACGTTAAGTTTGGATTATAAAATGTAATGTGTAACTCCAAAATTGGAAATTACCATCAAGCAGTTTTATGAAGAAGCAAACTTATATAGAAAGGCAAACTTTATTATTTCCAGGATTATGCATGGTATGCATTCATGCATGCTAAGTTGCTTCAGTCATGTCCTACTATATGCAACCCTATGAACTGTAGCCAAACAGGCTCCTCTGTCCATTGGGATTCTCCAGGCAGGCATACTGAAGTGGGTTGCCATGACCTCCTCCAGGGAATTCCCAACACAGAAATGGAACCCACATCTCTTATGTCCTTTGCATTGAAAGATGAGTTTTTTACCACCAGTGCCACCTGGGAAGCCCAAAGTGAAGTTTAAGTTGCTCAGTCATGTTGGACTCTTTTGTGGTCCCAAGGATTGTAGCCTGCCAGACTCCTCTGTTCATGGAATTTTCCAGGCAAGAATACTGGAGTGGGTAGCCATTCCCTTGTCCAGGGGATCTTCACAACCCAGGGATTGAACCAGGGTCTCTTGCACTGCAGGTGGATTCTTTACCATCTGAGCCATAAGGGAAGCCCAGTGTATGCTGTGGAAACCTAATCATCAATATACACTGTATGAGGCTTTGGTAGCATTTTAATAATTTTAGATGTTCAATATAAAGTAATCCTTTATGGGTTTTTTTAGTAGATTGGCTCATGCAAACTTCAAGCTTGGATTTAGGGAGATGGTTAATCAATTAATTAGTGAACATTTACTACTCAAATATATCTGATTTCTGTCCTACACTGAAATACCAAAACACGTCTAATGTTCAGTGAATATCTAGAGTGTATGGCACGTACTACTATTATTATGCATGGATGAAAGGAAGTTCATATAGTGATCTCAGAGAGTGGTGCACTATATATATTTACTTTAGAAAGTATGCCTTAAATTACATACTTTATAACTACAAAACTCACTTTCAAATAAAACTATTTAAAATTAATTTTTAATTTTTATATTATGTTGATTAATATGACCTTTTGTCTATAACCAGCTGTATTATAGTCTAGAATTTACCTTCATAGTTAAAGTTAGTTCATCATCCATAAAAAATCTTTAAGTTCTCCATTTTTGTAATCCAAGTTAGATAAATTCATTTGATATATACTTACTCTGTTCCAAATATGTTAAAGATGTAGAAAAAGTATTGCTATCTGGAAATTTTATACAATTCCTTAAAATTATTTTAATCTAGTTAAATATTTTAGAGAGTTTTGTGACTCAGTTCAAAAGAAGAAACATTGTTAATGGCAGCTGTTTATATATCAACCATTCACATTCAAAACTCAGTTCAGTTCAGTCACTCAGTCATGTCCAACAACTTGCAACCCCATGGACTTCAGCACGCCAGCCTTCCCTGCCCATCACCAACTCCTGGAGATTGCTCAAACTCACGTCCATCTAGTTGATGATGCCATTCAACCATCTCATTTTTGCTGTCCCCTTTTCCTCCTGCCTTTAGTCTTTCCCAGCATCAGGGTCTTTTCTAATGAGTCAGCCCTTCGCATCAGGTAGCCAAAGTACTGGAGCTTGAGCTTCAACATTAGTCCTTCCAATGAATATTCAGGACTGATTTCCTTTAAGATTGACTTGTTTGAGCTCCTTGCAGTCCAAGGGACTCTCAAGAGTCTTCTCCAACACCACAGTTCAAAAGCATCTGTTCTTCAGTGCTCAGCCTTCTTTATAATCCAACTCTCACATCCATACTTGACTACTGGAAAAACCATAGCTTTGACTAGATGGACCTTTGTTGGCAAAGTAATGTCTCTGCTTTTTAATACACTGTCTACATTTGTCATAGCTTTTCTTCCAAGGAGTGTCTTTTCATTTTATGGTTTCAGTCACTATCTGCAGTGATTCTGAGCCCAAGAAATTAAAGTCTGTCACTGTTTCTATTGTTTCCCCATCTATTTGCCATCAAGTGATGGGACTGGATGTAATGATCTTTGTCTTTGCATGTTGAATTGAGCCAGCTTTTTCACTCTCTTCTTTCACTTTCATCAAGAGGCTCTCTAGTTCTTCTTCACTTTCTGCCATAAAGGGGGTGTCATCTGCATTTCTGAGGTAATTGATATTTCTCCAGCAATCTTGATTCTAGTTTGTGCTTAATCTAGCCCAGCATTTTGCATGATGTACTCTGCATATAAGTTAAATAAGCAGAGTGGCAATATACAGCCTTGATGTACTCCTTTCCCAATTTGGAACCAGTCTGTTGTTCCATGTCCAGTTCTAACTGTTGCTTCTTGACCTGCATACAGGTTTCTTTGGAGGTAGGTAAGGTGGTCTGTTATTCCTATCTTTTGAAGAATTTTCCACAGTTTGTTGTGATCCACTCTGTCAAAGGCTTTAGAGTTGTCAATGAAACACAAGCAGATGTTTTTCTGGAATTCTCTTGCTTTTTCTGTGATCCAACAGATGTTAGCAATTTGATCTCTGATTCCTCTGAATTTTGACAAAAATTTTGAGAGGACTCATTATTGAATTTATTATTGCATACACATAGTACTAATAATTTGTACTTGAAAAATGCTTGAATTAGTCACAAAGCCAATATGTCATTATCCTTTAAAACAAAATGAAGACAAGATGCAAGAGCCATTTTAATCCATGATTTCAATCAAACTTTGTTTATGGACAAGAAGAGGAAAGATATAAAACATAAAATCAGATGCAAGTTTGATAGAGATGGTAAACTTTGTTCTTCATTTGGATTAGAAATTACTTTTAGGTAATAAAACATCTTGCCAACATTAAACAAACAAGAAAAAACTTGAGTTATATTACTGTCAAGCATATTAAGGGCTTTCCCAGGTGGCTCAGTGAGTAAAGAATCCACCTGCAATGCAGGAGATGCAGAAGACATGGATTCCATCCCTGGGTTGGAAATATTCCCTGGAGGAGGGCATGGCTACCCACTCCAGTATTCCTGCCTGGAGAATCCCATGGATAGAGGAACCTGGTGGGCTATGGTCCATAGCATCTCAAAAAGTCAGACATGACCAAAATGACTTAGCATGCATGCAACAAAATATTAATTCTAAGTAGACTGTTATATTTTGGTATATTTTAATTTACTAAGAAAGCCATATAACAAAGAGGCATAGCTAAAAATCCAGAAGAAAATCCATATGTAATATGCTACTAAAAAAAAGTTAAGAAAAGAGGTAATAAGAGAAGAAGTAAAGAACAAATATAAAACAAATAGGGAAGTAGACTTACACACAATCACACACAAATAAAGTGTTAATTACAAGTTGTCTGAAACCATGAGTCAATTAGTACATGAAGTACCTGAATATTAATTATATTTAATTGTGCAAAAATGTAGAAAGCAAAACCTATAATATTAACAGGAGATCAGAAATTGACATAAAATGTCTCACAATCTCAAAATTGTTTTAAAATAGTGTCTAAGAAAATAGTTACTGTTATTATAGTTTTATGAATTATTTGTCATTTCAAATATTAAGTCATTCTCAGCTGTATTGTTTGCAAATATTTTCTCCCATTCCATGTGTTGTCATTTTATTTCATTGAAGGTTTCATTTGCTGTGCAGACTCTTTGTAGTTTGATGTAGTCCCACATGTTTATGGGGTCCTCTCATGTTTATGGCTTCCCAGATGGCCCAGTGATAAATAATCTGCCTTCTAAAGCAGGGGATTCAAGAGATGTGAGTTTGATCCTTGTGTGAGGAGGATCCACTAGAGGAGGAAATGGCAATCCACTCCAGTATTCTTGCCTGTAAAATTCCATGGAAAGAGAAGTTTGGTGGGCTACAGTTCATGAGATCTCGAGTTGAAATGACTGAGCACACACGCACACAAGCCTTCTCAAGCTTTAATATGCATTCAAGCCACCTGGATATCTTGTGGAAATTCTGTTTTTAATTCAGAATACCTTGGTTGGACCTGAGACACTGCATTTCCAACAAGCTCCCAGGAAATGCTTATGTTTCTGGCCCAAGGATCACAGTCTGAATATCAAGAATGTTAAGACACATACTCATATGCCTTATGAGAGTCATGTAAGAGAGAAAAACATCTATTCTGGCTAAATAATTATGACTTTGGTGTCTATTATAGTGAACTTGAATACTCCTAATATAATATTTGCATGTCTTAATGTAGTGTCTGCCAGAGGAGAAGCCACAATAAATGATTGACATTACTTATATTAGTCCTGCTCAATTAATAGTAATTATTGAAAAGTAATGCTTTAGTTTAAAACAAATTGTAGGGTTTTCTATCAAATAACTTAAAAGCTCTTTTCAAATTACACCATGCTCTCTCACTTCAATATGCACATACAGTCATTTACACACATACATAAACACACTTAAATGTTAGATATATGTATTTGTGTGTGTATGTATTACTTGTATGTTGGTATATCAGGTAGTATCCTTAAAAGCTAGTACTGCCTAATATTTAGAAGGCAGTCTGTAATCACATTTGTTTCTTCCATAAGTGATGTGTGAGCCCCAGTCAGGAATTGAGAAATTCCTCAGAGATCAGATCTGAAGCATAGCTATTATGAATTGCCCATGCATTGAAATATAACCTCTTATCCCCATGGAAAACTCAAGGAATTAGTATTCAGTATTATTGGATAAGAATTTAAATACATGACTTAGCCATGGCTTTAATACAATTTAGATAGTAAATTATAAGATATCATGTACTTCAATTATATTACATAAATAATGGATAGGAAGAATAAAGGTAGAAAAAATTATTGGACCAGTAATTTTAAAAGATCTAATTTGATATAACCAGAAAGGAAGAAATTCTTTAAGACAACCTGTCTACATTGCTAAATGGATTAGTATTAAAAAAAAAAAAACTTGTAAGTAAAATTATTCTCCATTGCTCCAAATGCTCCATAATTTTCAGAGAAATATGTATTCTCTAAGTAGATAACTAATATCTAATTATTTTTGAGTTACTATTGCTAAGGCATTGGGATATTAAGAAATAATTTAGGTATTATCTATTGGGTAAACAGATATTGACGGAGAAGGCAATGGCACCCCACTCCAGCACTCTTGCCTGGAAAATCCCATGGATGGAGGAGCCTGTTGGGCTGCTGTCTATGGGGTCGCACAGTCAGACACGACTGAAGCGACTTAGCAGCAGCAGCAGCAGCAAACAAGTATTGAGGTATATACTCCCAGTGATTAAAAACAATCATTTGAATTATTAAACTTAATTTCTGTTATCAATAGACACAGAGCTACAAAACTGAGAAGAAAAGTATGTAATTCTTTAGTGAGACATAATAAGTAAACACTTATCTTTGGCAATGCTAAATGAAGGAAGAATGAATTTTCAAATAACTAAACATAATAATCATTTGCATAAGTAAATGGCCTTACAAATAATATTTAGCCTATGTAAAATAACTAATGAGAAATTAGATTAAACTATGCTTTTGGCAATATTATAGTTCAGTGTAAATCACGTTAATTCTGATTCACAAATTTTCTTTCTCTCTTCTCTGCCTCTCCTTTTCACATGTCAGCTCATTATATCCTGACTTTTGCTCACACTATTGTAGAAGAACTGCTCATTCCAGAGGTCAGAATGATGTCTTAGTTCCCAAATTGAATAAAAATACTTTGTGTTCCATTTATTTTTCTGTAGCATGTTCTCAAAATTCCCTCCTCCTTGAGCTTCTGCAATTCCATTTTACCTGTTTCCATGTTTTCTGTAATTCTCCTTTCTATACTCATCTTCCTGTGTCTATGCTTTACATACTGACAGTTGCCATTCCTATCCTCCTTTCTTTTCACTTATCCTCTGTGTTTCTCAAACTTATTTTGTTCATTGACATCTTTGAAATTCCAGTGAGCTACAGTCCTATTCCCTAGAGAAAAATAAGCACATACCAAATTTTAGGTGTGGTTTTAGGTAATTCATGTATCCTCCAGAAGCCATATGTAAGATGTCCTTAATTTACTCTGCTTCATAAAATTTCTCATAAATTCATATGGCTTTCATGACTTTGTATATGCCAACAAATTCCAAAGCTCTTCTAGTTCAGTCCTATAGAGCTCACAAGAGCTACAAATTTCAATTAGATAAACTCCTTTAACAGAAAGGCTGATATCTCAAACTTTGTGTATATTTATTAAGTGAATTTGCCATAATTCCCCCACCAAAATCTCCACTGTCTGTCTTGATTGATGACCCCATATGCTGTAAGTAATAGTCTTATTCTTGGCATGTCCCCCATCTTAACTCCATAATAAAGACTAAATCAATAAATCACTCAGTGCATTTTGTTGATTTTTGTTTCTTTCTAAATATTGCATTCTTTTGTTTCTGTCATCATCACTACAATCTCTGACCAGGCTCTCTGAATCTCTGAAATTATTACAATAACATCTAGACTTTAATCTCTCTTCTCTGAGCCATTGATCATTTTAACTTGCTTAACAAGCTTCAGTGACTCCCCATTGTCTACAGAATTAAGAAACAAATGAGAAACACAATTGCCATCTAATTAATATATCACACAACATAGTTTACATATATCACTTTTATGCTAATGACTAATACAGTGAGAATTTAACTCAAAAATCTCTTTAAGGTTGTCCTCAGTTTACTGAATCTCACAGCCTCAGTGGATTCTATTCTCATGGTACACATGAACCTTCAGAAGCAGGCCCACGGGGGCAGATATGGGTTTTTTCCATCCTAATGGCCACCCCTAACTAACTCTTCTATCTCTTGCCTCTTCATCCTATGAAAGAGGCAGATACATTTTTTCCTTCCCCCACTGCAGATGGAAGTGATAATGTGATCCAGTTTTGGACAAAAAAAAAAACCATTATAGTCATCTGGACAGAAATCTTCTCCATGATGAAGAGAGAGAGAAAGGTGTAGAAAGAAATCCACTTTCACTCCCTTACTGACTTTTCTGCTTTGGTCATCATAAGAACACAGTGTCTGAAGCTGTAGTGGTCACTGTTTGACCACAAGGTGACAAGCCCAAAGAAGAAAATCAACACTTCCATGTTGGACGGGAAGGATGGAAAACGCTTAGATTCTTGATGACATTAGAAAACCCCTGGACTAACTGGATGGCAGATTAAGCAAATAATAAACTTTTTTCTTAATAGTTAAAGACACCATCAGTGGTTTTCCTGTTATTTATAGCATAAACCATAGTATGCATGTTCAGGTGCTCAGTTGTTTCCAACTCTTTAAAACCTCATAGACTGTAGCCCACTAGGCTCCTCTATCCATGGGATTTCCCAGGCAAGAATACTGGAGCATCTGCGAGTTTTAACCAATGCAATGAGATGGAAAAAAAAAAAAAAAAAGACACAAAAGGTACAGTTGCTAGTAGTTGTTTAGTTGGTCAAAATGTTTCTTTGGATTTTTCCTTAAGATGTTATGGTAAAACCAGAAAGACCTTTTTGGCCAACCCAATAAAATCAAAAGAAATGATTGATCACAAGGGTGTTTGAGGGTAGGCTATGGCTCAGATGGTAAAGTGTCTGTCCGCAATGCGGGAGACCTAGGTTCAGTCCCTGGGTCGGGGAGATCTCCTGGAGAAAGAAATGGCAACCCACTCCAGTATTCTTGTCTGGAAAAATCCCATGGACGGAGGAGGCTGGTTGGCTACAGTCTATGGGGTTGCAAAGAGTCGTACATCACTGAGCTACTTCACTTTCACTTTCACTGTCGATACTGGAGAAAATTGCCATTTCCATCTTCAGGGGATCTTCCCAACCCAGGGATTGAACCCTTGTCTCTTATATCTTCTGAATTGGCTGGTGGGTTCCTTACCACTAGCATCACCTGGGAAGTCCCATAGGAAATGATAAACTACTATTCTAGTCTCATCTATTTTAATTTTCACCTGTGTTCCATATCTGCAAATAGAATTAAATGTCATTTTCCCAAATGTGATAAGTATTTCCATACCTACATTATTGTAGGATAGCTTTGTGCCCAGATCCTCACCCTTTGCCTTATTTTTTTCTGAATGACTACCTCCTCCTTTGATATCTTGTGACATCTCACCTCTTTCAAACCTGCCTTATTGTGATAGAATTTTTCTATGTTAGCCTAGTTCACTGGAAAATCATAAGGGGCTCATAAAATTGTATCTGTTTGCATAACTGTCAACTGTTTTAGATTCTGTTTCCTCAAGGCTGAGCATTCTATTCCTGTGTTTCTTCAGTTTTAACAAGTGCTTCTATTTAGAACGCTGCAAGTGCTATACGGATATATGAATTCCAAAGCTTAAG
The DNA here is from genome assembly GCF_032452875.1 of Bos javanicus. Lineage (NCBI taxonomy): Eukaryota > Metazoa > Chordata > Mammalia > Artiodactyla > Bovidae > Bos > Bos javanicus. The sequence goes on from NC_083881.1 coordinate 39,338,224, forward strand.
TCATTTTGGGGTTTCATTGTAGCATTTCCCATTTTTGTTGTTATTTTGTTTTCAAAAGGTCAAAATTTTCTAGGTCATTTTATACAATAATCCATTTCCAGTGGAATTGAATATGAATCTGTCATATTAAAAATGGATATAGTTAAGAGAAAATTCATTTTCCCTGAAATATGAGGGGATCACTGGGCTCTGAATATCGAATGCTGTGTCCTTAAATGCTGTTTCCTCTGAAGCTGTGAGATAGAACTAGGCAGGTAAGCTGTCTATTGTACATATGTATCCTCACTCACACAACATATAATTTATCACTACATTATAATAACAATTTAGTTTGTCTCCCTCATTAGATTTTAAGCTCTTTGAGGTCAAGTACTTCGTCTTATTCACTCTTGTATCACCCAGATTTTATTGTGAGCCTGGTTATATTCACTAATCCAGAAAACTTTTCCTTCAAATATATTCTGAAATTATAATATCAAAATACCTCATCTCTGTAAGTCTGAAGTTTAAAATTTAAATTCAAACATACCCATGTAAGTATTTCATAACTGTGTACTTTGAAATGTTTTCCCAAATTCTCCCCAAAGCTAATTGTATTAATATTCCAGAATTTGTGACTAGTTCAGTGCAGATGTCTTTTAAGAGAAGCATAGGACTAAAATGGTGATGTTGTCATTCACCCAGGAAAGGGTAACTCAGACAAGACAGGACTTAACCTACCCCTGGAGACTACACCCTGGCTCTGCAGGACATTAAGCCCTCGCCAATTTCTGTAATCTCTTCTCAAAGATTGCAAACCTCATCTCCCCAGGGTTTACAAACCCTGACAGTCTGTAAACCAGCAGGTATAAATTCTGCTTCTAATTTGTAATTACTGGGTCCACATCCCAACAAGATAGATCAGACATTATTGAGATTGCCTTTATTTAATTAGCGGACATGCCTCTCTCTAAATATAAAATGGTACCATTTGAAATAATAATGTCATGAAGCCTTCAGGTTGCTTTTAAGCTTTTTTTTAAAAAAAAAAATCATCCTGTTCACTTGCTGGGTCTGTGTTTAACTGTTTCTTATTAGCACTAATATTATTAATGATCGATTCTATGCATATTTTAGAGAAAATTCATTTTTTCTAGAAAAAAACAAGAATAGCAGGTTATGGAATGGAGACTGTCGGATCTTAAGGTTTTTATCCCTTCTCTGAGCACATTCCCTATTATTAATGTATATTATTACTTCAAGTGTGTCAGAAAAGGAGACAAACAGTCAGAGGCAGGAATTTCTCCCTAATTCACTCTGCCTAGCCAGCAAAATGTAACGCAAAATTATTCAGGAGAAAAATACAATTTTCTGTCATCTCTGTCATACACTGATAACAAAGCTACAGGCTAATATGTTTTGATATTTTTGTCACTCGTTTATCATGTGACCTTTCATGCTATCATTAATACAGCTGAGGGACAGAGCAGATACACTGAAATCAGGGTGTGGAGAAGTCAGATTGCTTCCCTAACAACCAACGGTCAGTCACAGCAATTTATGCTTTTCTCCAGAATAGCCCTGACTGAAGAAGAAGAATTGTTATTAAAATTTGATATTACTGTCTAGGTTCTGCCACCTAGAATTTGCAACTTTTAGCAGTGATGGGAATACTGGAGGGTTAATAAATTTCCCTTTGAATTATGATATTAATACAATACAACGTGCCTGTTCAGATATTCAGAGCATATATATGAAAAAATGTATCCTAGACATTCAAACATTGACCATTAGTCATACTCCGATTTGGTAAATCCAGAAAGCACATTAAAATACGATTGTTGAAATTGCTCTGTGTGTTCAACAAAAACTGTTGATATTTTGAAAGTATAGATGAACCAAAATAATTTGTGGTACTGGAGACTGTGGTATGGATACCGAAAGTTTAATACATCTTGTGTTTTCTTTGATGATAAATGATACCTAGTGTAAATTTGCATGCAGTCTAACACCATTTCTGACAATAGTCTAGTTTTTATGTTGCCCGTGGAGGCTAGACTGTTAAAATTCCAATATAAAACTAATTTATATTTGACATTAATGAGTTAAGAAATGTTTTATATAGTACATCAGGGCAGGGAAAGAACTTTACAGGAATATACTAAAATCAAATTAGGTTTGAATGCTACCATTATGTACAAAAATAAAAAAATCCTTTCCTAGTCTTAGCCAAGAGCTAGTACAAAACTCTGTGTTTTTAATGTTTATGTTAAGGCAACCATATTGCTTTCTTTTACACCATATAGAAATAAAATGAAAATAAAGTATTAGTACTTTAAAAACATGTACATCTGTTAAAGGTTTTGAAAAAAACTAGAGAGTTTTGTTATAAAATTATTAATAGTAATCTAAGCTCTGTCTTATTAAACACAAAAATCATTCTGTCCTTTTGAAGAACATTTTAAAAACACAAATAAATCAGAAAATGACCTTTCAATAAGGAAAAAAAAAAATAACAAGTAACGGTGACAGTTTTATTTAGAAGAATTGTTAAGTAGGTCCCAGAGAGACTGTGAAAATGTATAGTGAATTCTTAAATCTTATTTTAATATGTATTATGTAAGTTACAGAGCATTTTTTAGGCTCAAAGTCAGTATTTATTTACTATTTTGATAAAACCACTAGTGTAATGGCTTTTAAAAATTAATTTATTTTGAATTTTTGTTTAAGCTTATTTTAATATTATGGCAAAATAAAATAAATTTCACACTTCAAGCCAGGCTTATAAGTCAAAATCACTTATATGTGTACTTTGTTGGTAATATAGTGTTTACTTTATTGGTACTATAGTCCGCTTATTATTTTATCTAAAATATGTAATTTTATCATAAGTATTTTATTGCATAATGTGATTCAGATTTGTAAGCATCTGTGAGAATATGCTCACATCAGAAACAAACACAGAACATTTCAGTAAAAATCTATGTGAGTGAACCCATGTTAATTAATAGATCATTCAGGAAAATGTTCTCTTTATAAATTACGGAATTTATTTCATTGAATGGTTTCTCACAAACCTCATTAACAAATATAAACTTATCCTTATATAAAAATTAGAGCACTTGATATTTATGTCACATATATACTATATGTTATATTTTAATATAATGTTCAATCTCACTTAGTATCCTTTCATTATCCTGTCCTCAAGCAAGGATTTGCTAAGGCGAATTTTCATATGACTTCTCTATCATGACACATAACTTTGACATGGAGAAGAGGTCCAATTGGAGGGTTAGTGTGGATTCAGTGTGTGTCTGGTTCATCCCCCTGAATCCCATGAAGAGATTATTCACCAAAGTGAGTTTTACAAAATTCCATTTTTCATTTATATCACAGGAGGGCCAGAAGCTGGTTATGAGAAGACAGTGGAATAGGTTGGGGAAAAGAAAATGAATAGGAAGATCTCTACTCTCCAAAGACAAATAACCTGCATATAAAGCAAAGACAGCCAAAGAAGTTTGTGTTAGGTCATTCCAGAAGCGAGTCCTAAATGACTTAGCCTCATAGGGATGCAAACAATACACAAATGCTTGCCTAATTACCATGTAAGGTAGTTTATGGAAATAGACTCTTTATCATTAGCATAATTTAAAGGAGTTTATTCTTTTTCTTCACATGTAAATCTCACCAAATAAAACATTATATTAATTTATGGAAATAGTTTACAAGGTACATATTACTCTATATACATATTTTTTCTGCTTTGGAGTAGAAGATTGATGGTGCAAAGCCAGATAGAAGAACAAGATCCTAAGTTCAGCTTCTACACACAGCTTCAGTAGAAAATGTATTCTGCTTTCATTGAAATTATAACATTATTACAAAGCTATGAAATTAAGATGCTTTTTTTTTCCCCAATTCTATGATAGTATGCTTAACAGAAAACTGTGATTTCAACTCTAGTATTCCTGTTTGCATATAAATAAAGCCAGAGTCACAAACAAAGCCAACAACCTCACATACTTGCCTTCAGTGGTAAAGGATGGAAAGCCTGCCTGCTACCAATCAGCAAGTGGTTGCTATGGTTACAAGGTCAGGAAATATGCCTTTTCCCCAGTTGTCCAAGGCTTGCACATGTCACTTTTGAAACTATGAATTTTATATACAGGTCAGGAGATGCATACCAAAGAAATAAACAGTGAACTGGACCATAATGACAGCGAACGTTCAAACGTCCTTGGATTTTTAAAATATCTAGCCAAACGCTTTCTGTTATTTTAAAAATGTATTGGATTTTGTTTGTCTGTTTTTTGTGCATATTTTTTGAATAATTTTTTTGTCTAAAGAAACTTTATATGGTAGCTTCAAATTATATCTCATTACTGTCATCAGACATTAACAATTTGTTTCAGAAAAGTGCTTTTTCTCCTTGAAAAACTTTTAAATAACAACAATGGAACAACATAAAAATATAATACAACAGAACTTGTGAACATAGTATAAAAACTATTCTATGGAAAAATTAATATCGCTATGTTTATCTCTAAACAACAGTAGAGTGTTCTTCTTAAAAGAGGAAAATATTTGTGTGCCCACAGTGCCAAATTTGTGAGCTTCTAAGAATGTATTATTTGAAGGTAAATTGAAAATTAGTAAATTATAAACAAAATCTTATCTGTGAATCAATGAGAAAATTGTTGAGTACATGAGTCCCAGAACTCTCAAGGGAATTAATGCTTTTCAGCATATAAAGCAAGGGAAAGGAATTTGATAATTATTTAAGAATTGATATTACTTAAAAATGTATTCCTTCTGTGGTAACTTATTAATCTATTCATATTAAGTTTAATATTTATATGGAATATTAAGTGTAGCTTTTGAGTTTTAATTTATAGAAATTATCATTTCTTTACTTTAGAATATGTTCCATTTCGTGAATACTAAGAAAAAGAAGGAGCAAATGAATTTCAAGTGAAATGATCCAATATTATTTACAAAGTGCTAGATAATTGCTTCAATGCAAATGGCTTTGTGGAACTGCTTTACCTGTGTAAATACATGTCTTTATACACTAAATCCTTATCTGCGGGACTCAAGGGTATGCCTACCCATTTGAAGTATGACTAATGTGTGTCATTTAAATAATAGGGTATAGTTTGGCATATTTCTCACATATTACAAATGACTATTGGGTATATGTGATTAAATAGTATTATAAGAATCACATACAGCTTTACAATAGATATCTTTCTTTTCACAATAGAAATCAGTGATTTTGTACATCTTTTCAATTTGAAGTGGATTTTACATTGTCATAATTGATACTGAAAACTTAAAAAAATTGCCCTAAATCACAGTGAAAAACAGCATTGGCCTCTTTTTTTTTTCTTTTTTCTGGATTGCTGTTTTTGTTCAAATGAACGTTTCTTTTTCCTTTCTCTCTTTCTTCCTCTGTTTCTCTCTCTCTCCCTTCTCTCTCTTTTGGGTCAGGAAAGATTAGTGCTTACCTTGATAACAATCCCTCCAATTTTTTTTTTTTTAACTGAAAGCAGCATTCAAATGAGAAACTAAGTACATTTCTTTTCAACAGGCAATTTACCCCATGATGAGATATGCTTTCACTTATTTCTCTTTGACATTCTAGCATCTAGCCGCACAGCAGGTAACTGAAGGGTAGGCTTCAAATAAAGGATAACTACATTCTTACATTAATAGATGCCATTGTATGACTATGTCATATTATTGTAGCATTTAGTTCTTTTAATTGTGCTTTAAAATTATACATGATAAGCTGATTCAGACAAAGCGAGAAAAATACCAAAATCAATTCTGTTATCGTTATTGTTCTATTTATACACATCTGCTTACATATACACCAGCTGTTCTCTAGGCACATGGTTTTTGGAAATTAAGAAAATATTCTGGACCATTTTATATAAACGCAGGAAGGCTCAAAGTATTTAAATTTCAGTGAACTGACACTTTATGCATTGTATTTGTCTGATGGAAACAGTAAATACTCTAGCAAATATAAGAATCATATTCTATTTCTCCATATTAAGATTTTTGCTGTGTAAAATAAAAATATTAATAGATCTGTTCACCCAAAATACTATTTGAAGTGGATGTAAACACAGCACTGTTATTCCTGGGGTTTTTTCCTTCTTTTTCTTTATATAGTTTCTCCAGAAAGCTGCTTCATACTCTCTTATAAGCCTCTCCCCTTCTTTTTGGTGACCTTTCTGTATGGCCAAATGAGTCCAGGGTACATGTCTTGCGGCCTGCGTGCAACCTTGCCCATTAGCCAGTCCCCAAACCTTTGATGTGAAACATCAGCCCTATGATTTCTGTGGTTCATTCATTTTTGTGTTTCTCTAACGATCTCTGCCCCAGCTCTGAATCCTGCCTTTATTGTAGACAGAAGTGACAACAGGCAGCCCTGTCTTTCATTTCCTTGATGTACTTTGTACTGTGGTATGGCTTTTGTTAGTATTGATGCAAACATTACCATAAACCACCACCTAGGGACTAGAAACAATTGACTAACTGTTTTCAAATCCAATACACTTAAGTTGATCAGACACAAAGTTTAAGTACAGTTAGCTATAACGGCACCGATTCTGTGTGGTCCCAGTCTCTCTAGACTACAAAATAAAGGTCAGTGGAATGTGGATGCTTATGTCAAGACAGCCTGCAATGAAATTTATTCAAGAAATGAATATTGGACCAAGGACTCATTCTTTTACTTTGACGTTAGGAAGTGCCAATTCTGTTTCCTGGTCTATTTTAAATGATTTTCTCTCTGTCTACTTAAAAGCTCATTCTTAATAAGAAAAATGGGCTGGCAAGTAGTAAAAAGCAACTTTTTTAATAAGAGTACGGATTTTCACCAGAAGTGCAGTTCGCATTGACAAATGTTAAAACGTTTTACTTAGATTCTACGTTGCAAGCTCCCCATCACTGAACTTATTACAATAATTAATGTGCCATAGCATGTAGAAGAGTTACAAAGGTAACTATAGTGTAAATGCAAAACTGAGCCTGACCCTTATTGTGCAAAGAGCAGAGGCCGGGTCATTTTCTTTTTGAGTCTTGTGAGATCCTATATTCAGGGCTTTGTGGAAAGGCTATTCAGATTTACTTTCCCAGATGATACTTCAAAGATTTCAGCTCAATCTTTGAAGTTTCCTGCTAAAACAATTCACTGAGAAAATGAGAAATTAAAAACACAAAGATTAGGGAAATGAAGTAGACAAGACACCTCCTGTTTCTCAACCTCTAATTTTACACTAGATATGCAAAATATTTTCATTGGATTCCAAATTACCTTGTTAAACATTCTAATGCTTTTAAAATTCCATCTATAAAATATAAATAGACAGTTTAAGAATATATATTAAAACCTTAGTATTTTTTTTGAAATAACGTTTTGGCCTAAGTATAACATCATCATATTTATAAATACCAAAAATATTTTTTATAAGAACATAGATTTGTGATTGCTGTTTTGAATACAGCTCATCATCAAAGTAATACAACTGTGTGATGTATGAGCTCTGTAGATAGATGTAGTTTTACATCTTCTATCTTATTTCTATCTTTAAAAAGCTATGATATCCAGTAATTTAAAGGTAACTATTATTAAAAGTAAGCTTCAAATTAGACAATGGAAAACTAAATTAGATTTTGATATTGAGCCTGAGATTATTTTATATATATCAGAAGATATTTGTATGCTGCATATACATCTATACTTATAATACTCTATATATTAAATAACATTTGAATAGGTTTGTGCACCTAATTTTACTAAAATTCTGCATTTGAGACATGTTTTTTCTGTTTTTTATATTAATAAATAAACTGTAATTATTTTATGAAATGGCATTTACTATATTTACATTATACTAAATTTGTTGAACCTACTCAGCCATTCTTCAGTAGACAGCTTCATCAAGTTCAATTCCTATCACATAGACACAAGAGAGCCAAAGTGATTTAAGTCATGAGTTCACTATGTCATACCCTTCTTGACATCATTTTATTTTTTAACCATCTTCCAATGGACCATATAAGATGTATAGGGGTTGATGGTTTAGGTGACTGAATTTATGTCTAGAACCTCTTGCTGAATGGCCAAATAATTGTATTCTGAAAGTAGATTTGGTAGGTGTAATCATTAACCAAAACTGAAAATATTTACTTAATATACACAAATACTTGAAATGATTATTGCCTGTGATTAATAATCTGATGTGGCTAGCTATACTTAAAAGCTTTAAGAATAAAGGCTTTATAGTTAAATAATGCAGCCTTATTTACAAGGACATGTATTCTTTTCTCTGGTATCACAGTGGCAATCATAAGAATTTTAACTAATTTCACAAATGTGTATAAAAGGAAAATATTTTAGTTCAACTAGGCATTTAGTCTATCTATTTAATATGTAATTTGTGATTACTTGATTACATGATTTACTTACTCAATGCTTATAAAATTAAGAATACTATATCCAGGGAGAGAACAGTCTTTGGAAAATTTTTAAATAAGAATAAATACTTAGCCTATTTGAAACAAGCACAAATCTGTCTGCATCTTTTTTAGGAAAGATTTTCTTGAGGAATATTTTTTCTTTCAAAAAATCTTTAGACAACTTTGTGCCACAGAAAAAACTATAAGGTTTTTAGCTTATCTTTTAAGGGTAACAATTAATCTAGAGGAAGAATGAAAGACTGATTTTTCTATTACTGATATAGGTACCATTTCCAAATGATTCTTGCTCATTTTAATATCCCTTTAACAAAGTGATAAACTTGATTACTGATATTCAAAGAATTTTCAGTGAGGTATGATGATTTTTATTTCAGCAAGTGCACCATAGATTATCTCATCAGAATTCTGAACCACAACCACTGGAGGAAAGATTGGAGAAGAGCTAAAAAAAAAAAAAAAAGATAAGTGGAAGGAGGAAGATGCACTTAGGTGTGAAGTGGACACATTCAAACTACCTTGCTTCAAGTAATGACCATGGGTCAAGTTCATAACTCTGCAGAGCACTGGGGGAACTGGGGAAAAGACCAGCAGGAAGAGGATTGCAGTTCATATTATGCAAACCAGCCAGAAGTCTGTGTAGAAGCCTTTTCCTGCTTAGTGATGAGGTGGTCGCTTATTCTGAAACATAAAGTCAGCTTTCAGCAACATGAAACATTACTGATGTCTCAAATAAATGAAACCCTTTCAGTTTGATTTTGTCTTTCACTTCAGATCTTTGAGATTTTTAAACTCCTTTATTTCCTACTCAAAAACCAAGTTCTATTCTAAGGGCATATCAATGGCAATAATTTTTACTGTAATAACTGAATAATTTTTAAATAAAGAATGACTGGAAAACAAATCAAGCCAAGAAGCAGAATTTGTCAGCGTGTTTCATGTTAAAAAACATGACAGAATATTTTCCTGTGCCACTGATCCTTCCATCACCCTATAATGCACTCATAGTGAAATAGAATTTTGTCTCTTCTTTCTGGGGTAAATATGTAACAGCAATCCTTATACCAATCGATAACACTGGTAAACTTTTACAGCCTTTTATTTCTAATTCATAAAGAGAAACTAAACTAGAAGAAGAAAACATCTTTTGGTGAAGTCTTGGTTCACACTCGGATAGGAAAATTGACCTACAGATAATTATATTTTCCGATGTAACAGAAAAAACCCCAAGTTTTATTTTTCTAACTCATTCATTAAATTTAATTTAGATATATTTACTTTATGAATGAGGAAATTCTGAGTGGTACTTACTTGTCCAAGTCAAAAAGTGGTACCAGGAGCCCAGCCTAGGACTTCTGACCAGAACACATATTTTCACACATAATTACACAAAGTAAAGAGAATAGAGAAATTAGATTTTAAGACATGCATGGCAAACTATTTTTAGATTATTATATTTTAATCTCAAGGAGAATTCAACCCAGCGATTAGCACGAAGTTGGTAGTTAATAATTTTTGAAACCGTTAGTAAGTCATCATAGTTGTATATTATAAATAATTAAGTCCTTTTTATATCAAAGTAAGTAATAGAGCTCTAATCACATTTTTAGTAAGAATTGTTTACATCTTATTTCCTTGGAAATATACTATATCATGCTGTTTATAATATTTAAAGAAAAAGGGTTTCAAAAGTGTTTTAGAGTAGACTCAGTGACAACATTTCTCAGGGCAGCCTTGGAAAGACATCTGCATTAGGGTAATCCAGAAAATATTTATATTGAATGCATGACAGTATTAAAGTTCATCACAGCACTCTGGCAGCTCCTCCAGATGCTACCCAATCTAAGGTTTTAAGATTTCAAATAAGAGCTTGTGGGCAGTTGTCAAGGTAATTTCTCTTCCAAGAATTTATTTGGGCAATTTCATTACTCCAGTCACTACAGCTAACGTCTCTTTCTCAGACTGAGCATAATTTCTTTCAAATTTAGTCACAGTAGGTGACACAAACCAAGTAGTGCTTTCACTGACATTTGAAAACGTATGTGATATCAAAGACGGTGTTTGAGGACAACTGCTCAAGTCATGATTAAGAGGAGAAAGGGACCAAATATACTGATGATTTTACTCATACATTAACTCATTTGTTGACTAGTCATACTTACTTTTTCTAAGCTTCTTCTTGATTACTTAGGTTTTCAGCATGTCTTTTTCTTATTTTCTGATGCATTTTGTTCTGCTACTCTGTTTAATGGCCATTATAATGTCAGTACAAAAACCTTAAAGAATAACATATGTTTCAGTTTATAATTATACTAGTATATATGCATGTGAATATTTCTGTGTTTCTTAAAAATGTTCAGTATTTTATCTCATGATTAGACATTCTATATATACCTGTCTAATATTCTTTGTTTTTTTCCACTAGACATCTCTATTATAATGAAAATTTGTATTGTTCTTATTTTATTAACACATTATTTCTCCTGTATTCATGGAGAATAAAAAGCTATTAGGTGTTCATTGGTGTTTAAAGCAAGACTTAGACATACTAACCGTAACCCTTATCAACGTTATCATTTAGAAAATAAAGGACGGCAATAGGGGAACTTCAATCTAAAAGAAGTAACAGTAAAATTGAGAAACCACAATTTGACAAAACCACCTCAATTACTTGGTCACTGCGTCTAAAGAGCCACACTGAAGTGGAGGGTTGTGCAATTGCCCTAGTAATTAAGTCTCCAAGAGCTCAAAACACATTTTGCCTAGATAATCCAGGTAATTCCAACTCAAGTGCTTAAGTGTCTCACTTTAAGATTACCCAATGTCCTGGAAATCCAAACTTATGGAGCAGCTAAATCAGAGAACTATTCTCCAGTCACAAAAGGTTTTATCCTGGCAATTTTTTATTGTCAAGGAGGCCAGAGTTCCCCAAGGATAGGAAAATTTTTTGCTTATTAGCTGTCTGAATTGCTCATACATGTTGACCAATCTCCCAAGAGCAAACATAAAATTACCAGAACAGACCTAATTTCCAATATCGTTGTTTTAGTGATACAGAGCAGTGCTTTGGGGGTCAAACACTTTATTCAATACTCAAGATCTTTACTTAATAGCTCTTTAACCTTAAAAAAAACTTGTTTAACCTTTCTAAGCCTCTGTCACTCATCTATTGAATAACAATATCATGTATTTTATATGACTGTTGAGAGAATAACATGACAATGGAAATAAGACAGTCTAATGGAGAAACAGTGGAAACAGTGGCTGACTTTATTTCTCTGGGCTCCAAAATTACTGCAGATGGTGATTGCAGCCATGAAATTAAAAGACGCTTACTCCTTGGAAGAAAAGTTATGACCAACCTAGACAGCAGAGACATTACTTTGCCAACAAAGGTCCATCTAGTCAAGGTTATGGTTTTTCCCGTGGTCATGTATGAATGTGAGAGTTGGACTATAAATAAAGCTGAGCGCCGAAGAATTGATGCTTTTGAACTGTGGTTTTGGAGAAGACTCTTGAGAGTCCCCTGGACTGCAAGGAGATCCAACCAGCCCATCCTAAAGGAGATCAGTTCTGGGTGTTCACTGGAAGGACTGATGTTGAAGCTGAAACTCCAATACTTTGGCCACCTGATGTGAAGAGCTGACTCATCTGAAAAAACCCTGATAACTGGGAAAGATTGAGGGCAGGAGGAGAAGGGGACGACAGAGGATGAGATGGTTGGATGGCATCACCGATTCGATGGACATGGGTTTGGGTGGACTCTGGGAGTTGGTGATGGACGGGGAAGCCTGGTGTGCTGTGGTTCATGGGGTTGCAAAAGGTTAGACACGACTGAGAGACTGAACAGAACTGAACTGAAACCAGAAAAATAGTGAATATTCGATCAATCTTAACTGCTGATTTTTAGGTGCTATTTGCTGTATGTTCCCTACCAGAGGGAAACCTAAATTAGAAGTCACTTCTAAATAAGATCAGTTGACAATGAAGACAACCCACAAATCTCATTTTTTCCATGGCAACTCATTTCTGAAAATATAGTGCCTCAGATAGTGAAGAATCTGCCTGCAGTATGGGAGATGCGAGTTTGATCCCTGGGTCAGAAACATCCCCTGGAGAAGGGAATGAAAACTCATTTCAGTATTCTTGCCTGGAGAATTCCAAGGACAGAGGAACCTGGTGGGCTATAGCCGATAGAGTCACAAAGAGTTGGACACAACTGAGCAACTAACAATTAGAAAATAGAAAGCATTTTGTTCATTAATTCATTTGAAAATTATTTAATGAGTGTATATTTTGACTACTTACAGTATGGGGCACTGAACATGTAATAGTGAGAAAATACCCTCAGGAGTGTGCAGTCTTGCTCAGAAGGCAGATATTTTATTTAAAAAAAAATCAATATATTAACAACAGAGAGCCAAGCTATATGTGTCAAAAACTGATGGAACTTTAATGAGAAATAAAAAATCCATTATCATAGTTGAATACTTCAACACTCTCCATTCAGAAAGGGACAGATTCAAAAGGCAGAAAATCTCTATAATACAGAAAATCAGTTAGGACAGAGTTGAACTCATCAGCTCTATCAATCAAGCTGATTTGACATCTATATGCTACTCTGGGTTCCCTGGATGGCACTTATGGTAAAGAACTTGTCTGCCAGTGCAGGAGATGCAAGGGATGTGGGTTAGATCCCTAGGTTGTGAAAATCTCCTACAGGGGGCATGGCAACCCACTGTAGTATTCTTGCCTGTAGAATCCCATGGAGAGAGGAGTCTGGTGGGCTACAGTCCATAGGGTCACAGAGTTGGACAGGACTGAAGTGACTTAGCATGCACAGCACACATATACTACTTCATCCAATAAGCACAAAACCCGTGTTCTTCTCAAGCACACGTAGATCCTTTACCAAGATATGTCACATCCCAGGCCATAAAACAGCTTAACAAATTTAGAAGACTAGAAATCATACAATATGTGCTCCCTGATCATAATAGAATTAAACTATAAATCAATAACAAAATGGTAACTGAAAAATCTCAAAGCAAGTGGAGATTAAATGACACACTTCTAAAAATCATGTGGATCAAAGTAGAAACATCAAGAGTTATTAAAATTATATTGAATAAAATAAAAATGAAGAAACAGCTTATCAAAATTTGTGGCATACAATGAAAACAGGACTTAGAGGGAATTTTATAGCATTCAATGTATATATTAGAAAAGAAGAAAGATCTAAAATCAATGGTATAAGTTTCCACCTTAGAAAACCAGAAAAAAAGAGCAAATTAAATCCAAAGTAAACACAAAGAAAAAGAAACAGTAAGGATTTGAGTAGAAATCAATAAAATTCAAAGTAATAGTTAAAATTAGTGAAACCAAAAGCTGGTTCTTTGAAAAGATCAACAAAAAGTAAGCCTCTCAGGACTTCCCTGGTGGTCCAGTGGCTAGGACTCCACACTTCCACCACAGGGGACTTGGGTTCAATCCTTGGTCAGGATACTAAGATCCCGTATGCCTCATGGTGCAGTCAAAAAAAAAAAAAAGAAAGGAAAAACAAAATAAAACAGAAAACAAACCTCTAGTCAGGCTAAGATAAAGAGAGAGAGGAAGAAAATTACTAATATCAGAAATGAAAGAGGGAAGAGGAGACCAATATGGTGTGTCTGACAGAGAAAACCACTCCATTTAAACACATACATGTTGGACAGCGTGTTATAGGAATAGCTGACATTGTCTTCCCTGGTGGATCAGATGCTAAATAATCTGCCTGTAATGTAGGAGACCTGGGTTCGATCCCTGGGTCAGAAAGATCCCCAGGAGAAGGGAATGGCAACCCACTCCAGTATTTTTTTTAATTAATTTATTTATTTTTATTTATTTTTTTTTAGCTCTTTCACTTCTCATTTTTATTTTACTTTATTTTATTATTTATTTATTTATTTTTTACTTTACAATATTGTATTGGTTTTGCCATACATCAACATTTATCCACCACGGGTGTACATGTTCTTGCCTGGAGAACTCCATGGACAGAGGAGCCTGACTGGCTACTGTCCATGGGGTTACAAAGAGTCAGACACTATTGAGGGACTAACATACAGACATGCTTCCAAATATTTTGCCTGTGTTAATTTAATCTTGACAATAACATTTGAGGTTGTATAATAATGAATCTAAAATAATTCATAGTTCCCAAATCATAGTGGTTTAATATAATAGTATTTATTTAACACTCACGTCATAATCTATGGGAGTCCAATTGGTTCTGCTTCATATCATAGGGTGGCTTCTTCCACTTGGAATATTGTCATCTTCATTATGTGTCCTCAAGTCCCTAGAGGTTGGATGTGTCACTTTAGTCACTGCAACTCCTGGCCATCCTAGGGACCATAGCCTGCCAGGCTCCTTTGTCCATGGGATTCTCCAGGCAAGAATATCGTATGGTTGCTGTGCCCCACTCCCGGGGATCATCCTGACCCAGGGATGGAACCTACCTCTCTTGCATCTCCTGCATTAGTGCTTCTTTACCACTAGCACCATCTGGGAAGCCCATGGAAAACTGTAAATGGAAGATTTTCACGGGTTAAGGATGGAAATAAGATACATCACTTTCACCCACATTTTACTGACCATATCTCAAGTCTCAGCCCGAATTCAAAGTGGTTGACAAATTAATGTGCCCAGTAAGAACAAGAAAAATGTCCATACGGTGAGCATAGATTCAGCCTTTCTAATCGGCAATTCTGACCGCTACGTATCCATTTTATCTGGCTTTCCCTTAAGGAGACAGGTCCCACCCAGACCTTGCATCAAGCTCAGTGTCTGAAAGTGAAAGCTCAATGTCTGAAAATGAAAGTCAAGTCTGAGTCTTTGCGACCCCATGGACTGTAGCCCACCAGGCTGCTTTGTCCATAGAATTCTCCAGGAAAGAGTACTGGAGTGGGTTGCCATTTCCTTCTCCAGGGAATCTTCCTGACCCAGGGATTGAACCCAGGTCTTTGCAGGCAGACTCTTTATCCATTGTGTAGCCAGGGAAGTCCAGTCTGTTTCTGGGTGTGGCTCTTTGTCTAGTTATTCTAATAAAGCGATGAATCTTTTATGCTAATACCCTTTAACCCTCACCACATAGATACACAGTATAAAACAGTGTAGCAGAGTGGGGATAACCATAATTATAAACCTGGTTGAGAAAAGAGGTTAGAATAACACAAACACACAATCGATACTTGCCTAAAGCAATTTTGAGATCTTACAGGCCAAACATTGTGAAAGCTTCTAACCCTCTTGATAGGTATAGTTCCTTGACTACCCCAAATTTTGGTGTCTTAGAAAATTATCTTGTTACGTTGTTCCTTGACTTCAGCTTTATCCTCTGAGGTTATTTATGACTATCAAGCTTGACAGAATAGACTACACCTTTTGCTCTAAATTTTGCTGCAAACTTAAGTCTTAGTAGAAATTAATATGCAAAGAATTCTCAGTTTTATCTGCCACTAATTGGGATTATAGAAGCAATATACTTTACAAGAAATATTAAGGTCCTATATTCAAGATGATCATTATCCTTCTCATTCTTACCGTCAATCTTGGCAATTTTCACCTGAAATCATTCTGTGTTTGGAACATCTTGCCAAGCACACCAAATGTAGACAATTACATATACTACAATTTTGAGCTAGTCAATCCTAAAGGAAATCAACCCTGAGTATTCGTTGGAAAGACTGATACTGCAGCTACAGCTCCAATACTTTGGCCACCTGATGCAAAGAGCAGATTCATTGGAAAAGACCCTGATGCTGGGAAAGATTGAAGGCAGGAGGGGAAGGGGGTGACAGAGGATGAAATAATTGGTTGGCATCACCCACTCAATGGACATGACCTTGAGCAAACTCCAGGAGATAGTGAAGGACAAGGAAGCCTGGCATGCTGCAGTCCATGGGGTCATAAAGAGTTGGACACAACATAGTGAGTGAACAACAACAATTATTCCAACAATGCCATCTTTCAGATTATCACAGGCAACATTTTTCGAAATGTTTGTCACTGAATATTATTACCATTTTTCTGACCCTAATATTAGTTTCCTCTCTGGGTGTCCTCTAACTGGTATACCAATGGCCTCATGTTTTTGGTTTCTGTCATAGAATGATGAATCAAGATTGCCAGGAGAAATATCAATAACCTCAGATATGCAGATGACACCACCCTTATGGCAGAAAGTGAAGAGGAACTAAAAAGCCTCTTGATGAAAGTGAAAGAGGAGAGTGAAAAATTTGGCTTAAAGCTCAACATTCAGAAAACGAAGATCATGGCATCCGGTCCCATCACTTCATGGGAAATAGATGGGGAAACAGTGGAAACAGTGTCAGACTTTATCTTTTTGAGCTCCAAAATTACCGCAGATAGTGACTGCAGCCATGAAATTAAAAGAAGCTTACTCCTTGGAAGAAAAGTTATGACCAACATAGACAGCATATTGAAAAGCAGAGACATTACTTTGCCAACAAAGGTCCATTCAGTCAAGGCTGTGGTTTTCCCAGTGGTCATGTATGGATGTGAGAGTTGGACTGTGAAGAAATCTGAGCACCAAAGAATTGATGCTTTTGAACTGTGGTGTTGGAGAAGACTCTTGAGAGTCCCTTGGACTGCAAGGAGATCCAACCAGTCCATTCTAAAGGAGATCAGCCCTGGGTGTTCTTTGGAAGGAATGATGGTAAAGCTGAAACTCCAATACTTTGGCCACCTCATGCGAAGAGTTGACTCGTTGGAAAAGACTCTGATGCTGGGAGGGATTGGGGGCAGGAGGAGAAGGGGACGACAGAGGATGAGATGGCTTGATGGCATCACCAACTCAATGGACATGAGTTTGAGTAAACTCCAGGAGTTGGTGATGGACAGGGAGGCCTGGCATGCTGCAATTCATGGGGTCACAAAGACCCCACGACTGAGTGACTGAACT
The DNA here is from genome assembly GCF_032452875.1 of Bos javanicus. NCBI lineage: Eukaryota > Metazoa > Chordata > Mammalia > Artiodactyla > Bovidae > Bos > Bos javanicus. The sequence goes on from NC_083881.1 coordinate 39,355,661, forward strand.
GAACAGCTTCTATAACAAACTATTCAGTATCAACTAAAAAGTATGTTTTAAGCAGGATAAGTAAAACTGACAGTTGAAAAAGATCTAAATTTACACACTCAGTTCAGTTCAGTTCAGTTGCTCAGTCATGTTCGACTCTTTGCAACTCCATGAACCGCAGCACGCCAGGCCTCCCTGTCCATCACCAACTCCCAGAGTCCACCCAAACCCATGTCCATCGAGTCAGTGATGCCATCCAACCATCTCATCCTCTGTCGTCCCCTTCTCCTCCTGCCCTCAATCTTTCCCAGCATCAGGGTCTTTTCAGATGAGTCAGCTCTTCTCATCAGGTGGCCAAAGTATTGGAGTTTCAGCTTCAACATCAGTCCTTCCAATGAACACCCAGGACAGATCTCCTTTAAGATGGGCTGGTTGGATCTCCTTGCAGTCCAAGGAACTCTTAAGAGTCTTCTCCAAAACCACAGTTCAAAAGCATCGATTCTTTGGCACTCAGCTTTCTTCACAGTCCAACTCTCACATCCATATACAACCACTGGAAAAACCATAGCTGTAACTAGACAGACCTTTGTTGTCAAAGTAATGTCTCTGCTTTTTAATATGCTGTCTAGGTTGGTCATAACTTTTCTTCCAAGGAGTAAGCATCTTTTAATTTCATGGCTGCAATCACCATGTGCAGTGATTTTGGAGCCCCCAAAAATAAAGTCAGCCACTTTTTCCACTGTTTCCCCATCCATCTGCCATGAAGTGATGGGACCGGATGCCATGATCTTAGCTGTCTGAATTTTGAGCTTTAAGCCAATTTTTCCACTCTCCTTTCACTTTTATCAAGAGGCTCTTTACTTCTTCACTTTCTGCCATAAGGGTCGTGTCATCTGCATACCTGAGGTTATTGATATTTCTCCCAGCAATCTTGATTCCAGTTTGTGCTTCCTCCAGCCCAGCATTTCGCATGATATACTCTGCATATAAGTTAAATCAGCAGGTGACAGTGTACAGCCTTGACATACTTCTTTCCTGATTTGGAACCAGTCTGTTGTTCCATGTCCAGTTCTAGCTGTTACTTCTTGACCTGCATATAGGTTTCACAAGAGGCAGGTAAGGTGGTCTGGTATTCCCACCTCTTGAAGAATTTTCCACAGTTTGTTGTGATCCACATTGTCACAGGCTTTAGCATAGTCAGTGAAGCCCCAGTTCTTTGACGTTTCCCATCTTTGGGACTGGGATGAAAATTGACTTTTCTTCTCCTTTTCAATATCACCTTCATAATTGTGCTTTTCAATATCACCTTCAAAAAGGTGACCTGCTAGAGTCCTCTTTTTAACAGTTCCTACTTCCCAGGTGGCACTAGTAAAAAGTACACCTGCCAATGCTGGAGACATAAGAGATATGGATTTGATCCCTGAATCATGAAGAGCCCCCTGGAGGAGGGCATGGCAACCCACTTCAGTATTCTTGCCTGGAGAATTCTGTGGACAGAGGAGCCTGGCAGCTACAGTCCATGGAGTCGCAAAGAGGTGGATAGGACTGGAGTGACTCAACACGCAGGCATACTCAGGGAGGGGGAAAAGGGCCTTATTCACTCCTCTCTCAAAGTGTCAATGAGTATAACCTTGAAGCGGAGTCTGGTATCTTCTCTGATATGACAATCTTTTCCTTCCAAGGATGCTGTAGCAGATCCTTAAATCCTCCAATCTTTATTTACTTTCAAAATTTGAGAATTTTTTGGAAAGAACTCTCATACAATGCATATTCTTATTTTTTTTCTGCCTACATGGTCTTTTTTTTTTTTTTTTTGCATTTGATTATAACATTTCAAATACAAGAAAGTATAAACCATAGTTATATCCTTAAAGTTACAAAAAGTTCATAATTCAGACCTTGCATGTTCTTTTAAAAAATTTGTGGCTTTTCTTTAGTAATAAACATGCTATAAATGATGACAGCAGCTGTGCTGAATGTCACTGAAGTCATCGTTGGAAGAAATGAATGAGAGAGAGGGAAGGATAAAAAGATTCCAGAATTGAGTACTTAATCTTTATCCACCACAAGCCACTTCCTCAGCCTTAATGGTTGTTAAGTCCAGCTCAGCCCAGCAAACACAGCACATTAAGAAGGGCCGTCTGCCTAGGAAAAACTCATCAAATTCCAACTCCACTCTCTCAAAATTCAACCTCTATGACATTTTTCATGTATGGAAAATAATATTTCTATCAAATATTATAGCAATATGCTGGTGACATTACCAGGCAAAGTGGCATAAGCTAGATAAAATGAGTAAGGATGATCAAGCAAAAATACAAATAATAAGCTAACATATTTTACTGATAAAAATAAAATAGTGCATGTTATTTTTATTAAAAATAAGGATTAAAAGCAGATCTAATTCTGACTCACAAAATTAATTCATTAGGGGAATATTCTTAGGTTTAGTTTCTTTTTTTATTTTTTTTAAATTTATTTTAATTGAAAGCTAATTACTGTACAATATTGTGGTGGTTTTTGCCATACATTCATATGAATCAGCCATGGGTGTACATGTGTTCCCCATCCTGAACCCTCCTCCGACCTCCCTCCCCATCCCATCCCTCAGGGTCATCCCAGTGCACCAGCCCTGAGCACCCTGTCTCATGCATCAAACCTGGACTGGTGATCTATTTCACATATGGTAATATACATGTTTCAATGCTATTCTCTGAAATAATCCCACCCTCGTCTTCTACCACAGAGTCCAAAAGTCTGTTCTTTACATCTGTGTCTCTTTTGCTGTCTGGCATATAGGGTCATCATTACCATCTTTCTAAATTCCATATATATGCGTTAGTATACCGTATTGGTGTTTTTCTTTCTAGCTTACTTCACTCTGTATAATAGACTCCAGTTTCATCCACCTTATTAGAACTGATTCAAATGTATTCTTTTTAATGGCTGAGTAATACTCCATTGTGTATATGTACCATAGCTTTCTTATACATTCATCTGCTGATGGACATCTAGGTTGCTTCCATGTCCTGGCTATTATAAACAGTGCTGCGATGAACATTGGGGTACACGTGTCTCTTTCAATTCTGCTTTCCTCAGTGTGTATGCCCAGCAGTGGGATTGCTGGGTCATATGGTAGTTCTATTTCCAGTTTTTAAAGGAATCTCCACACTGTTCTCCATAGTGGCTGTATTAGTTTGCATTGCCACCAGCAGTGTAAGAGTTAGGTTCAGTTTTAGATTTCAGAATTCTGGATCTGTTTCCCTGGAATCTTCCACTGCCTACAGTAGATTTTTGCTTTATATATATTAATGTTTACACACAAAAATTGTACTTGTTCTTTGAAGAAAGACATGACATGGTTAAAAACTCTTCTTTAGAAAACTATTGTTAGTACAAGGATATTTGTTTTCCTTTGAGATTTTGTGTAACTTATTTCTTAAGTTTCAGTAAATGGTCTTAATTATGGTTTAGCTTTATAAAACAAATTAAATAAAGATCCCATTTGAAGCTAAATTCTCATGCAGTAACTATATCTATTAAATATCTGGTTTGCACTAGTCCTAGTCTGATGTGGATTGCAAAAGCAACTAATATAAAGTCCCTGTCATCCTAAAGAAATGTGTGTTTTCAAGGAAGTGGTTTACTCTTGCCCCCCCCCACACATGCACACAATGGAAATGAAGAAATTAAAATGTTGGATCTACAAACAAAAGATTGAAAGAGATTATAATACGAGGATGTGACTTCCCCCTATAGAAATCAGAAAAGGAGGTGGGGTTCCACATTGCCTAATTACACAGATAGGTAAAATCGGAGGGGGAAAAAAGCGTCCAGCAGATTTGTCATATGGGAAGACATTGGTGAGCTACACTGGATCAGATACAGTGGTGTCTTTGGGAGGGAGTCAGGGAGAAGCCAGGTTGAAATAGGTCAAAATATGAACAACGCCTAAAAAGTAGAAAATTAATAGCTATAGAAATTTCTTAGGGCAAGAATATGAAGATTGCAAATGATAGGCAAAGGAGACTAGATTTCTTGGTGAAGAATGGGTTGTCATAGACTATCTATGCAAAAAAGGCTTACTTTTTTTTTTCCTTTTTAACATTTTAAATTAAGCTTTATTTAGAAGTAGTTGGTATACACCATTGTGTAAGTTTAAGGCAATATGATAATTACAATATGATAATTTGGTCACATTATATTGTGAAGTGATTACCACAATAAAGTTAGTTAACACATGCTTCATTTCATATAATTACCATTTTATTCTGTTATTGTTATGGTGAGCATGTTTGATACCCACTCTCCCCTGGTGGCTCAGCAGTAAAGAATCCACCTGCCAATGCAGGAGACACAAGAGACGTGGATTTGATCCCTGGGTTAGGAAGATTCCCTGGTGAAGGAATTGGCAACCCACTCCAGTATTCTTGCCTGGTAAATTCCATGGACAGAGAAACCTGGCAGGCTACAGTCCATGGGGTTGCAAAGAGTTGGACATGACTGAGTAACTAGAACAACAACAAAAACTCCTAGCAACATTCAGGCATACAATACATATTTTAACTCTAGTCACTATCCTGTATATTACATCCCCAGAACTTATTTCTCTTTTAACTGGAATTCTATACCCTTTGAATGACATCCTCTCATTTTCTCTACCCATTAGCCCCTGGAAATCACCAATCTACTCTCTGCTTCTAGGTGTTCAACTTTTATAGATTCCACATTTAAGAAAGATAATACAGTATTTGTCTTTTTCTGTCTAACATTTTTCATTTAGTATAATGCCTTCAAAGTTTATGCATGTTGTCCAAACAGGCACAATTTCCTTATTTTTCTGGATAAATAAAATATATAAATATATATTATACATATTTATATAATTTTGTGGTTATATATGTGTGTGTATGTGTGTGTGTATGTGTATGTGTGTGTGTGTCTGTGTGTGTGTATATATATATATTCATTGGAAGGACTGATGCTGAAGCTGAAGCTCCAATACTTTGGCCACCTGATGCAAAGAGCCAACTCATTGGAAAAGACCCTGATGCTGGGAAAGATTGAGGGCAGGAGAAGAAGGGGCCGACAGAGCATGAGATGGTTGAATGGCTTCACTGATTCAATGGACATGAGTTTGAGCAAACTGCAGAAGATGGTGAGGACAAGGAAGCCTGGTGTGCCACAGTTCATGTGGTGGTAAAGAATTGGGCATGACTTAGAGAATGGACAACAACAACAATACACACACACACATGTATATACGTATGTATGTATGTATTCTGTTCTCCCTGTTGACTACACAGATTAATATTCTAAGCAGTGGTGCACAAAGTTTCCCTATTCTCCACATCCTTGCACTCCTTATTCCCTGTTTTTTTGATGAGAGCCATTCTACCAGCAGGAGGTGATACCTCATTGCAGTTTTGATTTGCATTTCTTGGCTGATTAGAAATGCTGAGTTCCTTTTCAAGTATTTACTAACCATTCCTATGTCTTCCAAGGAAAAATGTCTATTCAGGTCCTTTGCCCAATTTTTAATCAGAAATTTTTTTGTGGGCTATTGTGTTATATGAGTTCCTATATATTTTTGATATTGGTGCTGATTTGATATATCAGATATATGGTTTGAATTTTCCCCATTTGGTAGGTTATCCTTTCACTTTGATTGTCTCTTTTGCTGTATAGCAGATTTTCAGTTTGATGTAGTCTCGGTTGTTTATTTTTTCCTTTGTGGCTTGTGCTTCCAGTATCATTCCATAAAAATTATCCCCAAGACCAGGGTCAAAGAAGTTATTCCCTGTGTATGCTTCTAAGATTTTTTTTACAGTTTCAAGTCTTATGTTTAAGTCCTTAATCGATTATGAGTTAATTTTTTTGTATGGTGTGAAATTCTCTGTTTCTGCTTTGATCTTTGTTATCACATTCCGTCTGATAATTTTAGGATTAGTTTTTCTTCTTTTTTTAGTTCCTTAGTGTGTAAATTGAAGAAAGTGGAGAAACCCACTAGATCATTCAGGTATGACCTGTATCAAATCCCTTATGACTATACAGTGGAACTGAGAAATAGATTTAAGGGACTAGATCTGATAGAGTGCCTGATGAACTATGGACAGAGGTTCGTGACATTGTACAGGAGACAGGAGTCAAGATCATCCCCAAGAAAAAGAAATGCAAAAAAGCAAAATGGCTGTCTAAGGAGCCCTTACAAATAGCTGTAAACAGAAGGGAAGTGAAAAGCAAAGGAGAAAAGGAAAGATATACCCATTTGAATGCAGAGTTCCAAAGAATAGCAAGGAGAGATAAGAAAGCCTTCTTCAGCAATCAATGCAAAGAAATAGAGGAAAACAATAGAATGGGAAAGACTAGAGATCTCTTCAACAAAATTAGAGATACCAAGGGAACATTTCATGCAAAGATGGGCTCGATAAAGGACAGAAATGGTATGGACCTAACAGAAGCAGAAGATATTAAGAAGAGGTGGCAAGAATACACAGAAGAACTGTACAAAAAAGATCTTCACGACCCAGATAATCATGATGGTGTGATCACTCACCTAGAGCCAGACATCCTGGAATGTGAAGTCAAGTGGGCCTTAGAAAGCATCACTACAAACAAAGCTAGTGGAGGTGATGGAATTCCAGTTGAGCTATTTCAAATCCTGAAAGATAATGCTGTGAAAGTGCTGCACTCAATATGTCATCAAATTTGGAAAACTCAGCAGTGGCCACAGGACTGGAAAAAGTCAGTTTTCATTCCAATTCCAAAGAAAGGCAATGCCAAAGAATGCTCAAACTACCACACGATTGCACTCATCTCACACGCTAGTAAAGTGATGCTCAAAATTCTCCAAGCCAGGCTTCAGCAATATGTGAGCCATGAACTTCCAGACGTTCAAGCTGGTTTTAGAAAAGGCAGAGGAACCAGAGATCAAATTGCCAACATCCGCTGGATCATTGAAAAAACAAGAGAGTTCCAGAAAAACATCTATTTCTGCTTTATTGACTACACCAAAGTCTTTGACTGTGTGGATCACAATATAAACTGTGGAATATTCTGAAAGAGATGGGACTACCAGACCACCTGACCCGCCTCTTGAGAAACCTGTAATGCAGATCAGGAAGCAACAGTTAGAACTGGATATGGAACAACAGACTAGTTCCAAAAAGGAAAAGGAGTATGTCAAGGCTGTATACTGTCACCCTGCTTATTTAACTTATATGCAGAGTATATCATGCAAAATGCTGGGCTGGAGGAAGCACAAGCTGGAATCAAGATTACCGGGAGAAATGTCAATAACCTCAGATACACAGATGACACCACCCTTATGGCAGAAAGTGAAGAAGAACTAAAGAGCCTCTTGATGAAAGTGAAAGATGAAAGTGAAAGAGGAAAGTGAAAAAGTTGGCTTAAACTCAACATTCAGACAACTAAGATCATGGCATCCGGTCCCATCACTTCATGGCAGATGGATGGGGAAACAATGGAAACAGTGAGAGACTATTTTGGGGGCTCCAAAATCACTCCTGATGGTGACTGAAACCATGAAATTAAAAGACGCTTCCTCCTTAGGAAAAAAGCTATGACAAACCTAGATAGCATATGAAAAGCAGAAACATTACTTTGCCAACAAAGGTCCATCTAATTAAAGCTTTGGTTTTTCCAGTAGTCATATTATGGGTGTGAGAGTTAGACCATAAAGAAGGCTGAGCACTGAAGAATTAATGCTTTTGAACTGTGGTGTTGGAGAAGACTCTTGGAGTCTCTTGGATTGCAGGGAGATCAAACCAGTCAATCCTAAAGGAAATCAGTACTGAACAGTCATTGGAAGGACTGATGCTGAAGCTGAAACTCCAATATTTTGGCCACCTGTTGCAGAGCCAACTCATTGGAAAAGACCCTGATGCTGGGAGAGACTGAAGCCACAAGGAAAAGGGGAAAGTAGAGGATGAGATGGTTGGATAGCATCACTGACTCAATGGACATGAGTTTGAACTATCTCTGGGAGATGGTGAAGGACAGGTAAGCCTGGCATTCTACAGTCCATAGGGTTGCAAAGAGTTAGGCACAGTTGAGTGAGTGAATAATAACAACATTTGATAAGCATGAGCCTAGTGTGGGCAGTATTTCTGAGCAATGCTCCCCCAAATTAGACAAGTCTGCACACCTAGTCAAAATCAGTGCTAGACACACCCAGGCTGCCTAGTGCCTCTGCATCACAGCATAGAGTAGCTGAGCCAAAGCTCTTCATCCAGTGGTTGCTTGACAACCCGGGGAACCCTGTGGGGAGGGACATGGCAGGGAGTTGGGAGAGTTTTTCTCTCCCCAAACTCACCAACTGCCTCTTTGGATGACAGAGGCATACTGGGTGGGTCAGTATGCTAGAAATTGAAAAGAATCTCTGATAATAGAAAGGATTAGTCTTCCCCTCCCCAATCCCAGGAATTCTCATTGCTGGGAAAGACTGCAGGCAGAAGAAGGGGGCAGCAAAGAATGTGAAGATTAGATAGCATCACTGACTCAAGGGATGGGAATTTGAGCAGACTCTGAGAGGTAGTAAAGGACAGAGGAGCCTGGTATGGTGTAGTCCATAGGGGTCACAAAGAGTCAGACAGGACTTAGTGACTGAACAATAAAAACCCCATTCCCAACAACTTATTGGAATATAGAGTCCTAGAAAAAGGGTGGGGATAGGGGAGGACAACTATTATAAATCTGCTGGAAGTCATTGTTGAGTCAGAAGCCTGGAACACAGTGTGAACAGGAACTCATAACCATAAAATAAAGTGAAACAAAATAAGAGAAAAATAAAATCTGTTAGTTCCAAGAGTTCCAAAGGAGGCATGCTCTTCCTGTAAAAGAAAAAGAGGTAGTCACTTGCTTTAAACTTCACTTAATAGGGCACACCTCTGAGGTCTTACTCCAGTGAGGACAAAGATTCCATCCCTCTCTGTCATAGTGTCTCTTCAGAGTAGAGAACTGAAGAATATCTTTGAAAGGGGCTGTAGGCATGCTACTCAAAGGCTCTAAATCAGCAAAAGTTATAACCACATGTTAAATTAATTGAAATGCAAATTATGTGTGCTTAGTAGAGTGAGAAATCCTATACTTCTATTTCTGTCACTTTTATTTACCAAGTGTTAGGTAGGTAGGTAGAATAGGGAAAAGGAGTCCAAAATGGCGGTGGCTAAAAGACAAGGAAGGTCCGAGGACCAGAGTGAAGACTTCAGGCAGAACAATCAGAACAAACAGCACTCCTGGCTAAGCCCAATTTGCATAGGGCAGGCCCAGGTGGAGGAAAAAACATATAAAAGGAGGAGCCTAAGTGCTTTCTCTCAGACTCTATCTCCTGCGTGCGTGTGTGCATGCACGCTCTCTCTCTCTCTCTCTTTCTCTATTTCTCTCTCTCTCTCTCTCCCTCCCTCCCTCCCCACACACTCCTTCACTCTCTTCTCTTCGAGTCTTGGATTCTCCTGCTATCTTCTAAATAAAATGGAGCTGTAACACTGATTTGCCTAAGATCTGTAACACGGTTTGTCCAAGACCCGAGAGCTGTGATGCGCTGAGGGCTTTAATGTCCGTTGCTCCAAATCTTTGTTGTGACGAGACAAAGAACCGAGGAACATACACTCGCGTGACACAAGTGTTTATGAACTCTCTAAAATGTTCAAGGTTCTATGTTAGGTTTTGAAAGGGATATCATTAGGAGCAAGACATATTACCTTTGCTCCTACAACAAGGGACTTATTGAATAATGGGATATAAGAAAAGAACATGATGATATACTAGGTGTAATAGATAAATGACAAAAACAGGCACAGAAGATGAAAGGGTTTCAAAAATGATTAAAGGAAATAGACATTTATTCATATTTTGTCTCCATTTTCTTTTTACATTGGGTCAAAAGGAAGGAAAAGATACATACCAGTTTTTAAAAATTTAAACATTTCTGCTTATTTGTTTTTAAAAAGTCAATTAAAACAAGTGAAACTAAGTCTAAAAGTTATGATCAGAGAGTGATGGTAAGCAGAATACAAGTCATATGAATACTAAGGAAGAATATATTATGCTGCTTGGAATGCATATATATCTCTTTTCAAATGCATGGTGCTAAAAAGTCTTTCAAAATAACTACTCAAAGAATAGCATATTATCTGTTTTATCAGTGATCTGATACTAAATGGCTAACTATCACTAAATGGGTTTCTGAACAGTGAGTTTGTTACTCATTCTCCTGTTTCGGTTCCCCGAAAGGGTTCTTCTGCCTAACACTGTTTATGCCAATAGAAAAGGACTTGAATTTGGTTCAGAAGCAAAGGAAAGTTCAGTCTTTGATTAAATGGGCTTCCCTGGTGGCTTCATGGTAAAGACCCTGCTTGCCAATTCAGGAGCTTGGGGTTTGATCCCTGGGTCTGAAAGATCCCCTAGAGAAGGAAATGGCAAACCATTCCATTATTCTTGCCAGGAAAAGCCCATGGACAGATGAGTCTGGCAGGTTACAATCCATGGGATTGCAAGAGTCTGACCCTACTTAGTGATTAAGCAAAGAGTGGACAGGTATGAGCTTGTACTCCAGAGCACTGAGGCTCATGGACAGGGCTGCTTTATAGAGTTGTTCTCGCGGGAAGAAGGTGGAGTTCTCACAGGGCAGTGGCCAGCCATGGCCATCTTGAATCCAAGTGCTCAGGCAGCACTTCTTCATAAGGCCCCTCCAAGCTGAGATGGTGTCTGCACGGTTTTTTCACACAAGGAATGCTGGTCTTAAGCACTGGGTGTGAGGCCTCTGCCCTTGGCCCACTGTGAGTTAGTGAAACCAGACGAAGAACAAAGGAAGAAAAAAAAAAGGTTAGACTTTATTTTTAGATTCTATTTTTATTTCCTGGGTATTGTACATGGGCTTGCCAACTACAAATTGGCACTTACCAAGAACATTGCCAACGACTGAACAACAAAGGCATGTACCATCTGCCATGGAGTTTGAACCCCATGCTGCTGTGGCTATTGGCCTTCGACAAGCCCTGAGAGAGTTCAGGGTGGAGTGAGGCACTCTGTGCTTCAGGGAATCTCATGGGACAGATCTTTAGATAGTTTGATGTTTTTAGGAACAGATTTTTTTATCTCAATCCTTGCATCTCCTCACATCTAGAGAAGCACTAAATCCCTTCCTGGTGACATCAGATCCTCATGAATAACAAAAAAGCTTTTGTAAAATGAGTGCTTCGTGGTATTGAACTCCCCCTTCACCAAAACCTTATATGTTGACTTTCCCCCACTGCTGCTTTGGAGCAGTCTCTCAGAACTATCTGAGATGCTGCCTCCTGGGCTGCAGTCCTCATTTTGCCCCAAATAAAACTCAACTTGTAACTCTCAACTTGTACATCTTTTTTTCAGCTGACAGGCTTTGGCAGTCAGAAATCCCTCCTCTGCCTCTTGTCCTGCTCCTCCTTTTGGAGGGGTGCTGAAGAGCACAGGTGCATCTTCTCTAATTGTTTCCTATGAGTTTGGGCATCATCCTAACCCTAGGTAGAGAGGCAGAACCTCTCAACTGCCTTTAGATTTATTTGATAGTCACTGGACCTCAGCCCTATCTGTTCCTATTCCTGCTGCTGCTGCTGCTAAGTCGCTTCAGTTGTGTCTGACTCTGTGAGACCCCATAGACGGCAGACCACTAGGCTCCCCCGTCCCTGGGATTCTCCAGGCAAGAACACTGCAGTGGGTTGCCATTTCCTTCTCCAATGCGTGACAGTGAAAAGTGAAAGTGAAGTCGTTCAGTCGTGTCTGACTCGTGGTGACCCCATGGACTGCAGCCTACCAGGCTCCTCCTTCCATGCGATTTTCCAGGCAAGAGTACTGGAGTGGGGTGCCATTGCCTTCTCCGGTTCCTATTCCTGAGCGACTGCAATTTGGAGTTTTATAGATTCTAAACTTTTGGAGGCAAAGGAGAGCAGACAATATAGAATGTGGGGCCCAAATAGTGGCAAGACAATTATAGTCATTAAGGGGCCCAGGAAAAGGTATCAATACAAAGTAAGCGATGCCAAGGAGGCCCCGTTGTGTTGTTGTTGCTGTTCAGTCACTCAGTTGTGTCTGACTCTTTGCAACCCCATGGACTGTAGCCCGCCAGGCTCCTCAGTCCACAAGATTTCCCAGACAAGAACACTGGAATGGGCTGCCATCTCCTTCTCCAAGGGAACTTCCCTACCAAGGGATCAAACCTGCATCTCCTGTGTCTCCTGCATTGCAGACAGATGCCACTGAGCCACCTGGGAAGCCAGGGCCCATTTTACCCTGCTCCAAATTTGTTCTGCTAGATTAGGCTACCTGTTTCTCAAGACAATTTGCTTTTCCCAGTAGTCTGTCTGCACTTTCTTCAATAAGGCCAGTAGCATAAAGTGTTGGCTGGTGCTCAGGCCCCTCTCTGTGCCCCTCAATTGATAGGTTATGTAGGGCAATTTTGTTACCCAGGACAATATTAGCTAGTTAATGTAGTGAAGTCAAGGTTGATCTCCTGGGCCTCTGTCACCATAGTAACGGTTACCTTTTCTATGGTTATAGTGTTTGTTACCTGTGCTGTTATATACAATGTTCCCTGATCAAGGTTATTAGCACCCCTGTGAATATAATGATTCTAGGGTCTTATTGGGGCATACAGGTTACCCTTTTTAAAGCTGTGTTTTTCCCTTTTGAACTGTCTGATTCACGTATCAGAGAGAGCTTCACATGAGTAGTCAAGGGGGTTTGTTGTCCCAGGTTGTCTCCCTGGAGATTGGGGCTCTGGGACACCTTCATTTAGGTGTGATGTACCCACCAAGTTATCCTCTGTAACTTAAGGGCTGAGTGGGTGTCTAGGATCACCCAGGGGGCCTGTTCCACTTAGAAGTGAGTTGGTTTTGCAGGCTGCCTGTTTTCCAGGTTTTTTATTCACTCAGTCTTCTGGCTGGAGGCGGTGAGGAGCCAGATTGGTGGGTGCTGGTAGCACCTACTTGCCATATTCTGTGAAATTCATGCTTTCGTGGTTTCTCCTACATGGAGGGCACACCTAGAGGGTATACGAGTTGTTCCATTTCAAGGAGATGAAGGTGAAACTTCTTGGGGAAATGGTCTACCATACATAAGTTCAAAGTCACTTAACTTTAACTTATATGCAGAGCAGGACAATTGGAAGTAACAATTTGATTTCCTTGAGTCTTCTGGCATAGTTTGACTAAAGTTCCTTTCAAGGTCTGATTCAGTGTCTCTACTTTCCTCAACAATTGGGGTCTCCAGGCTGAGTGCAAGGCCATTTATGTCCAGGGCATTTTTTATCCCTTTTGTCACTTGAGGCAGGAGGCAGGAATGCTGAGTTATTGCTTTGTAGGGCTCCTGGGAGCCCCAACCTGGGAATTGTCTCTATTTGTAATACTTTAGCCACTTGAGCTGCTATTTTAGTTCTACTAGGCAAAGCGTCTACCCATCCTGAAAATGTGTCCATAGCAATGGAACACGTGAAGTTGCCTGATGCTCTGAGCAACCAGTCTGCCAGTCTTCCTCAGAATCCATCCCTTGGTCCTATGGATCTAATCTGGGATCCCCTGAGGAGTATGTTGTGATTGATCAGGTGCATATGGGCATATCTCAACTAGCTTTACACATCAGAAATTAATATGACTAACTAATCCATTTTACAGGGCTTCCTTCCCATAGTGAATTCCTTGATGCTTTCCCTGATGGGTTGACAAGCTGAAGTTTGGGAAAATAATTTCTCATGTTCATTAATTAGCCATTCATGACCTCCCAGATTTCTGTTGAAGCCCCATACTTTTCCTTTGTATAGACTGGGGAGTAATTGATGGCTCTGGTCTCTTAGGAATGAGGAGTAATTGCCAAGTTACTGGCCCTTTTGGAGGCTGTGTCTGCTTGGTTATTTCCGTTCAGTAACTCCATATTCCCTTTCTGATGATCCCTATGGTGAATTAATGCCACTTTTTTCAGAAGTTGCACTGCTCGAGGAAACTCAACATGTTTAAGCCATGTTTCAACTGTTTATTAGATCATGTCTATGGTTTCTATACAGTTGTGCTCCATGGGCTTCCCTGGTGGCTCAGTGGTAAAGAATCCGCCTGCAGTACAAGACACCTGGGTTCTGTCCCTGGGTTGGTAAGATCACCTGGAGAGGAAAATGGCAACCTGCACCAGTTCTTGCCTGCAAAATTTCAAGGACAACAGAGCCTAGTGGGCTACAGTCCATGGTGTAGCAAGTCTGACACAACTGAGCAACTTAGCATTATCATCATCATCATCATCATAGTAATAATAGAAAACCTCAGTTAGGCAAGAGGTAGGGGTATGTGGTCCTATTTCCAGTGTCTGAAGTTTCCCTAATGTCAGAGGCACTTTGAGAAGTAAAATATAACCTCAGGATTGCCATTTGCTTCCAATGACTCTGGATCAGAAATGGTGTACACTGAGAGACACTCCCTGCTCTAGGCATGCTGAAGTGTATTCTGTTGGTTCCTGATTGATTTCCTTTATTTTATTCCAATCAACAGGTTTCCTTCCTGCTGCCTGGATACCATTTAGGATCATATTTTTATAATGGGTCAACCTCTGTCTTCCATTGTCTTGGTGATCCCAGTTGGCTTCAGTGGTCTCTTTGCTTCCTCCCTGACTTTTGAAAAGATCAGGACTTTTTCTTTCCCTGTTAGGGGTACACTGAGGAGGCTCTGGATGTCAGCCCAGTTGGGGTCATGGGTCCAAAAGATTCTTCTAATCAGACTCAGAAACCCATCTGGATCTTCCCTCAACCCTTACTATGACTTTTCCAGTTATACTGATCAGAAGTGGAAAATGGGATGTTTATCTGGATGAGCCCTCCTTCTCCATCAGGGATCTGCCTCAAAGGGGTACATTGCCTTGTGGGTTTTGTACCCTGGGTTTAAAAGTCCTCTGATTCACAAAAATACTGTAAAGCTCCACTGTCATTGGTGACCTCTTTCAGTCATCAATGTCCTTTATGAAACTAAACCCAAAGGGTAATTTTCAGTTCTCATATCCCTTTATGCCTCAGGAGCATTTAACATTGTTGATTCTTCTGCTTTATTGGGAAAACTGCCTTTCCTTAGCATTTTTGGCCCTGTGCTCTCTTTTCTTTCTCTTTTCTCTCTCTCTGATCTTTTTTTTTTTTTTTTTCAGTCTCTATGGCTGTCTTATCTCTTCATCCCTTGTCAGTGTTGCACAACCTTAGTCCTACACCTGGCTGTATCACAACGTGCTCTCTTTCTCTAGGAAACCTTACCCACACTCATGACTTCCATTATCCTCTGTAACCCTCACTCATGACTTCCATTATCCTCTGTATCCTTGGTCTATCTGTGGAGTTCATATGTGTACATTAAAATATCATTCATGAGTTCTGAAACAGTTTCAAATCCAACAGGTCCAAAACAAGCTCACCATATTCCACACTAATCAGTAGTTTCTGTCTGGGTGACGCCTTTATATCAACTCAGTTGCATAAGTCAGAAACTCAGAAGTCATGTTTGATACTCCATGTGTTTTATCTGTGATATGAGATAAACTAGTAAGGTTTTATAAGATCTTATTTCCCACAAAAGAGGATGCAATTAAAAACAGTTGCAAAAAAGTAAACAAATGCTAGGATAGAGATAGAAGATATTTCTGGAGAAACTATAGTGAAAGTTGGTGAGAACCACATACAAGTTCTTCCCTGAATCTTACTCAGTCCTTGTATGCATATTTGGAACAAAGGGCAGACAGGGTCAAATATATATGGCACTCAGAAAGAGAAATATCTGTCCAACTACTTTTGAGTTTTTTTGGAAAAGTGACATAGTACTTACTGGGATGAGCCTTTAAAAAGAGACACTGTTTCTCTCAATGCCAATGGATAGGTCTGCTTTGAATCATCACTTATTATCAAAAATGCATTTGGACATTAGTGTTCAGAATGCTCTTCTAACTTCAGTCTCTTCCCAAACAGGGTGGGTATAGGAGCTCTGGGAACAAATGAAAGGTTTTAGCTTGTTTGTGTTCTTTTCCAGAGAACATGCTTCTGAAAAAGATGCATTTTCTATTCTTTGTAAACTACAGGGTAATGCATCTAGAGTAACTATCCTGCAGCTTTCAGAATTAGCTGGGCAAGTCTTGTTGCTGCCTTAAGAGATTTTTTAATTATATAGTTTATTTCTGTAATTGCTTTATTTTACAGTGCTTTTATTTCCTGTAAGTGCACTTTGTGTATGTGGCAACTGTTGTTCCTTTAATTATAAGGTTAAGTTACATATAATTACAGGATAAATACACAGCTATTTCTGTCCTGTGTGCCAGTATTTAGGTAACTTGGTATTTGTACAAAGGAACCAAATGGTTCTTGGGAGTCTTTCATTTGATTTCCACATAAATTAAGCTCCAGTGTAAAATGCGATCATGTATTATATTCTTTTTCCTTTTAAATCACTGTAAGTGCCAGACCAATGTACATCTTTATGAAATAAATTACATTATAATGAGAATGACTAGCATAGGCTTCTTAAAAAATACCATCACAAAACATTCTCATAAGTTTCAAAGGAAATATTTATTATGGTAACTTTAATCCTTCTCAATTTCAAGTTTTGTCATTTCTTGTTTCTATTAACTCTTCACATAAAATATAATACACCTAACTGAAAATGAGAAAAAAAATCACAGTTTGGAGTACATTCAAATATAAACTCTACAAATTAAACCAATAAAAATGAAAATAATGAACATTTTCATTTCACTTTCTTTAACTCTTACCATAATTACTAAAAATAATCTTATTTTGTGATTTTTTAAGCAGAAAAATTTCCAACTGTGCATCAACTACTGCAATGATTCTAGAATTGAAAAGTTTTTTTTTTTTTAAATGACATATTTTAGTATTTCCTTATTAATCATACCTACAAACCAAATAATTATGGTTCATCAGTCAATTTATAGCCATTATTTGCTGCCCACTGTGTTCCAGGACTGAATATACTGTGTTCAGTGTGTTTCATTATCTAATGGAAGAGATAAACAGATAAACCAATAATTATGATTTGTGTTAAAAGTTCCCTAATATTTTTCCATAGAAGGGCCACATGTGGCACAAAAGAAAGAGTCATCAGTGACAATGAGTGCAGACCAGGGTGAAGAACAGGAGGGGAAGATATTGAATCTTTAAAGGTGAAAAACTTTCCTCTAGATAGGCAATATAAATTTCTAAAACACATGCATATTTACGTATGATTTCAAAAATTATGCTAATGACAACTACATATTCAGTTCAGTTCAGTTCAGTTCGGTCGCTCAGTCGTGTCCGACTCTTTGCGACCCCATGAATTGCAGCACGCCAGGCCTCCCTGTCCATCACCGTCTCCTGGAGTTCACTCAAACTCATGTCCATCGAGTCGGTGATGCCATCCAGCCATCTCATCCTCTGTTGTCCCCTTCTCCTCCTGCCCCCAATCCCTCCCAACATCAGAGTCTTTTCTAAAGAGTCAACTCTTCTCATGAGCTGGCCAAAGTACTGGAGTTTCAGCTTTAGCATCATTCCTTCCAAAGAACACCCAGGACTGATCTCCTTCAGAACGGACTGGTTGGATCTCCTTGCAGTCCAAGGGACTCTCAAGAGTCTTCTCCAACACCACAGTTCAAAAGCATCAATTCTTCAGTGCTAAGCCTTCTTCACAGTCCAATTCTCACATCCATACATGACTACTGGAAAAACCATAGCCTTGACTAGACGAACGTTTGTTGGCAAAGTCATGTGTCTGCTTTTGAATATGCTATCTAGATTGGTCATAACTTATTAAAGCTTGTCAAATCTCATATGAACTTATTTTCTGAGTGCATGATATATGCTCAGGAAGGTTTCTCTCTTAAAGGATGACATGTATAAAGATTTCTAGAATTGGGCAAACTTAAAGTTGTGGGTTTCAACCTAAAACAATCCACAGGTCTCTTTTTGCTTCCCCCCAGATCTTTTAGTTCTCCTGATTGCTTCAGAAAGGAGATCTATATTAGGGGCTGGTGTGTCTTTAGCTTCTTCCTTTAATTTGTGAATATCTCTCTTAACAAAGAACTGTGTTCCCAGTCCAGAGCCATTTATATAACTATAGCTGTCAAGAGAATACAGCTCATGGGGCTTTAAAGCAAACCAGAGGAACATCAATCTGTGGAGTACATGTCACATTGATAATAAATACTGAAAACTGGGCATCCTGAGTCCACAAACCCAGAGGAGGATGTCTTGTATTTCACTGAGACATGGTAGCAATGTCCCTTGAATCTGAATTTCCTGACAGTTTAAGCAAACATGATCTTGGCCTCTGTAGTTTTGTGTGAAGCTCACAACAGGCCAATATTCTCATTTCCTAGATACATTCCCATGGGTTCAAGTATAATCTTCAGAGAATATCAGACCTTTCTGCCATGACAACTCTACTAGATGCTAGTATTACTCTACTTTATGGCAGAGAGTGTTAGAAAGGTAATAAAAATAGCACTTCTTGAAGACAGCTTCCTTTTCCCCTCAAATCTTTGTCTTCAATATGCTCTGAAACAACAAATGGAATTTCTTGAGACCTCAGGATTTCTTGGATAATGGAAAAGGATAGGCTACCTCTCACTTTGTGGGAAAACCTCAGCAGCTTTAGAATATATGAGACTATAGTTGCCCAGGGAATTATTTTGCGAAATATTTGCTGGAATTATTTTGTTAAATATTTACTAGCAAAATAAGTAAAAATTTCTTTCTGTAATTGCACCAAGAGAGAAAAGTTGTACCAAGGAACTCAGTCTAGGGACTGTAAAAGAAACCAATGTATCTCCAGCATCTGGAACAAAAGCTATATTATCACCTCACATTATGTATTTGAACAAACCAGTATACAGTTTGAAAAAATTAAGGTACAAATGCATATGGACAAAGGCAAGGATGTGAATGAGCAACCAAATTTCACTGATGAAGTAACTGAAGCATAGAGAGGTTGAGTAGCTTACAAATGATATGGGCTTCCCCAGTGGCTCAGAGGGTAACGAATATGCCTGTAATGCAGGAGACCCAGGTTTGATCCCTGGTTTGGGAAGATCCTCTGGAGAAGGAAATAGCAACCCACTCTAGTATTTTTGCTTGGGAAATCCCATGGACAGAGGAGCCTGGTGGGCTGCAGTCCATTTGGTCACAAAGAATAGGACACGACTGAGTGACTAACATACGCAAGTGTCAATATTAGTGTACGATGCCTGTCTCTAGGTCTGTCCCTTTTATAATTATATTACAGTATCATAATTTAGACAAGGAGTAATCAAGATCAATGTGCAGAACCAAAATGAGCTGGCTTACCCAACTCAATGACCCGGGGCCTGTCAGCTACCAATGGTAACTTCTGACAATAACTTATTTATTGAGCAATCTTCACTAAGGCTTGTACAAACAAACCTTAGCCTCCCCATACATTTTAGTTCCTTTTCTACAATTGCCTTTCTTTGTCCAATCTAGTATAAAAGTATTTAGGTTTTGCCACTATTTTGAGGCTCATTTCCTGTGTCATGTAAAACATATAAATTTGTATGCTTTTCTCCTATTAATCTGTCCTTTGTCAGTTTAATTCTCAGGCCCAACCAAAAAACTCGAGAAAAGAGGCAAAAATGTTTTCTCCCTTACATTCAAAACACATTAGCTTTTCATATAAAAAAAATTGTAAATTTTAAAATAGATTAAAAATCTAAACATAGAGAAGATAATTATTCTTAAATAAATGTTAAAAAAACTCTTAAAATCAAGACCAAAAAAAAAAAAAAAAAGGAACACTTTATTTATAATTTAAAAAAATGAACATGAAATGAACATGAACTGTGCAGGAAAAGATATTAAAATAGCCAAATAACAATTTAAAATTGTAATGACCAGGAAAGACTTGCAATTTTCAAGAATATGTATCATTTACGGAACTGAGAAATATTTAACTTAAAAATGACTACAGCCAGTGTTGCCTTAAAACAAGGAGATTGTGGGAAGTCAATTCATAGAATCCATCAACCCACTCTATGAATCACTTTGGCAATCTGTATCTAAACCCTTGAAGACTGCAGTTCCAGTGTTAGTAATCTATCCCTAGGAAACAGTGAAGTATTAGGACAAAATTTAACCACAAATAGTGTTATTATATCACTTAGCAAGTAAAATTAGACTAAAAAGGACTTTCTATAAAGAGTGATTAAGAAATCATTCCATTTATATGCTGAAATGCTAGAGATTAATAAAATGAATTTGAAGAAATGTATTTATTGATTTTGGAAATGTTTACAATATATTTAGTAAGAGAGCATACTGTAAAACATAACTGCATAAAATATATACATACATAAAAATGTCTGGAAATATATAGATCAGCATGAACTTTTAGAAATACTGACTTATTTCCTTACTGTTTTTTATTGATATTATTCTTTTTCTATATATTTATTATATATTTTATAGTTTAAAAATAAAATAAATCCCAGAAATTGTCTCTATGCTAATCAGGAGTAAATCTAATAGGCAAATAAATACCACCCAAGTTTTCTTTGTAGTAAAAGTTGCCATCCGTGGCAATCATTTTCCTGAGCAACGGTATGAAATGTTTTTCAAAATTTATAGTAAATGAGAATGTGTTCCATCATTAATATCATTTGAATTAAGTCAGATAAGGCCCTACGGTCACTCAGAGTCTTTAATGGAGCATACGTTTGATTCAATAGAAACATTATAGCCAAAACATTTGCATCAGTGAACTACACATGAATTAAAGATAAGTGAATCAAAAGCCTTAATGTACTGATTTTGGAGTCACAAAATTTGTATAATTGTTAAATGTTTCATTAATTTACCAAATGGTTTCTACTTCATGTCTTTTTCTATTTGCAAATTAGAGACAGTACAAGATACACTCTGTCTGAGCACCATATGAAACATCAAGCTAATGCTTAGGAAACAGAGACCTTTTGAAGTACATAGAATGTATATCAATAGAAATCATAGTATATCTTTTAAGAGAAAAGCTTATGACTACAGATAATTATTGAAAAAATACTGAACTTCAAATATACCTCTTGTAGTAATTTTAATGCTGTTACAAAAGTATAGCAATGTATGATTTAGAAAATTTGCCATGTGATTTAATTTAAATTCACGTCTCTGTGAAATAGAAAGTATTTAAATGTCATAAACCAATTTATGGAAAACTGAAGCCTAGAGAGGCTAAGGTGTGAGATATAATTCTCTGGTGGTCAGAAAAGAGTGGTCAGGTAATGGGGTCTGTCTTTAAAGAGTTTTAACATATTTTCAGAAGGAGGTAGCCAGACTTGTGATAAAGTCCTAAAATAATTTCATATGAACATCATTTGATAATACTGAGCTTGGAGAAGAGATATTGTGGATATAGATGAGACCTGGGTTCAGATGTCACCATGCTGGCTTGAATAACAGATAATCTCAGGTTTATTTTTGTTTTGCTTTGAATTAAAAAAAAAAAAAAGTCTAGGTTTACAACTTGGTTCTGCCACTTAGTAGCTATGAAATCTGAGGAGTCTTGGGTTCCTTATCTTTAAAATGAAGATTTTCATACCTCCCTTTTAATGGATTAAAAGGTAGATTTGATTCTGAACCTGAGAAAGGAATACAGAAGTTCCTGCATTTAAATTAGAAGATGCTTTGAAACAATAGCAACCAATTTACCAAAATCAAATTCACCAGCTGTATTGTGAAGATAATATTTTAAAAAATACTTGAAGTCACTGGGCCAGAACCTATAATACAGTGGACCCTCAGAAACATCAACATCACTTTGTTTTATCTGATGTCCTATGAAGGCAGTACATCTTTGATTGTTGAGTGTGATTTTGATAAATGGGCTATTGTTTCAGCTTGTTGCTCAGCTTGAGAGTCAAACACAACAGTTCTTACATGGCTGATCATCTTCTGAATGTCTTGGTTTGAGAACAGATATTAGGAGTTTTGAGTAATTTAAGAGATTCACTTTCATCCCCAACTACTCAATGCTGTTTTCTTCAATATTGTTTTGGAAAATATTTTTCTCTCTCTTTTTGATTGCGTAGCTCATGGTACCTTTAGATGTAGCATTCTCAATGGCTAAGGCCAAGATATAATCTCAAGGTGGGGCTGCATGTTTGGCAGTTTGACAGTTCTAAGAACCTGTGAAGATTCTCCAGTGGCCCTGAAATATGACTCTGCAGAGTTTACTGGCAATTCCAGCTTCATACAGTTGAATTCTAGACATCCTCAGGATGCCAACTTCACAAGATTAAATTTGAGGTCTTTAAACTCATCAAACAACCACTAACCTAATAGCTATACTCAAAGCTTCTACAATGAAATAATCTGAGTTCTAAATTTCCTATAACCTTTATTGGTTATGTGATCTTGTGCAAATGATTAAACCTCTCAGTGCCCCAGTTATCTCAGCTTTAAGGTAAGAATTTTTAACAGTACCTGCCTTGAGGTCCTGTTATGTGAATGACATGAATACATTTAAATGGTTTGAATGATCCCAGAATAGAAATGTTGAATAAATATTGGCTATTAATATTTGCTAAACTGTCCACAATGATATGCTGTGGGCATGATGTCTGTTGGAAATGCTTAGGACATATAACTTGAAAATTTCTTCCAGGCTTTTCTTGGTTGAAGTTTGATGTCCACTCAGTTACATTCAGGGTAGCACTGAACACTTGTTGGCAAGCTGTCTAACTGCTGGAAACCCTGCTGAGAATAGCTTTCTAAGACTGTTCAGTTTAGGCTAATATCATATTGATCTTAGATCTTTAGCCTTCTGTATTCTACAAGGAAAAAATGGAAAAGAACAAGATGAAGGAGAGAATAAATTTTAGTAGTTAAATCACTATACATGAACACTATTATTAGAGGAAAGAAGATGAGTTATTGAAAGAAAGAAATGAGAAATAGAAGGGGAAGATACCTGATTTAATGTCTAGTGTTAGTTGCTCAGTTGTATCCTACTCTTTGCGACCACTCTTTGGACTGTATCCTGTCAGGATAATAATTTAATTATTTTCTCATACAAAGACTGCTCTGAATTATAGTTAGGAAATGGCAACCAGTATTCTTGCCTGCAAATTTCCATGGACAGAGGAGCCTGGTGGGCTACAGTCCATGTGGTCACAGAGTCGGACACTAGTGAGCACACACACACACACACATCTCACGAAACCCACCAAATGTCTGTATTGCAAAATGTAACTGTTGAGTACTACTGAAAGCATCACTTTATATTGCTATGTGAAAGGTTTCCTCTAATATAAAATGTCAGTTCCTGATTAAAGAATTTTTAAAACCACACATTTATTAAGTCATAAATAGTATTCTTTAAAATAATATACATTTTAAAAAGTGTTCACAAATGTGTGTGTTGGTCAGTTAGTCATGTCTTATTCTGTGACTCCATGTACTGTAGCCCACCAGGCTCTTTTTCCATGGAATTCTCCAGGCAAGAATACTGGAGTGGGTTGCCATTCCCTTCTCCAGAGGGATCTTTCTGATCCAGTGATCAAATGGGTCTCCTGCATTGTAGGCAGATTCTTTACCATTGGAGCTACCAGGGAAGTTTACAAATGAAGGTACCTTTAAATATAAATGGGTAAAAGATATAACAGATAATTCAATCAAGTACAAATGGCTAATAAATATAGGAAAGTGGTTAATCTACTAAAAATAATTTATAAAAGTAAATTAAAATTTTATGTTCTATGATTCTTCTCTTTTATCTCTCCTTCTGTTTTCTTTCTCTCTCTTTCTTTTTTTTTGCATTGTATTGTTTTAGTTTTTGCCTAAATATTAGAGTAAAATAGAAATGCTGATATTAGAGTTGGAGAGGGTTTGGGAAAATAACACCCACATACTCTGTTGGAGGATGTTCAAGCTTATATGCCCTTCCTAGAGTGTTGTTTTCAATATTTACCAAAATTTAAATGTTCATAGAATTTAACCAAGTGATAATTCAAGTGTGTAAGTATTGCAGTTATCACATGGTTGTATAGTAATACAAAATTTTAAATACCCTAAAAGACATTACTTTGCCAATAAAGGTCCGTCTAGTCAAGGCTATGGTTTTTCCAGTAGTCATGTATGGATGCGAGAGTTGGACTAAAAAGAAAGCTGAGTGCCAAAGAATTGATGCTTTTGAAGTGTGGTGTAGGAGAAGACTCTTGAGAGTTGTTTGCACTGCAAGGAGATCCAACCAGTCTATCCTAAAGAAAATCAGTCCTGGGTATTTGGAAAGACTGATGTTGAAGCTGAAATCCCAATACTTTGGCCACCTGATGTGAAGAGCTGACTCATTTGAAAAGACCCTGATGCTGGGTCAGGAGGAGAAGGGGATGACAGAGGATGAGATGGTTGAATGGCATCACCAACTCAATGGACATGAGTTTGAGTAAACTCTGAGAGTTGATGATTGACAGGGAAGCCTGGTGTGCTGCAGTTCATGGGGTCACAAAGAGTCGGACACGACTGAGCCACTGAACTGAACTGAACTGAATATGTGAACAAGAGTAAACACACAGTGATAATAAATAGATTAATATATCTAAATTATAATTACAAAGGATGCAAAAAGATCACCTGGAGTTTTAATAGCCATTTTATTCTATTATAATTGTGTTTTCAAAGCGCAAATAATGCTTACCTTGGATTTAAAAAACAAATAATCTTGTATTTGATTTTCTCTTTGATTTACAAACTGGTCTATGATGGGCAAGCCTATTACTTGTGTTTGATTGAATGTCTATGAAATTAGAAATAATAGCATATATTGAAAGATGTAGTGATATAATGTATGAGTTTGTTATAAAACATTACACAAGTAGAAGTTACCATCATAAATAATCAAGTCATGAATTTATTACATTTAAAGAGCATATCAATCACTTATAGCTCTAAATGCATTAAGGCTACAAGAAGAGGCTTCAATGAAGCCTCCAGAAATAAAGCATAAGATCCTTTGATATCCTTGGAGGGAAAAGAAGCCACCACTGGTGATTAAATAAATAAGAATTGAAAGCACAGTCTGAGACTGCCAATGATACTCTTCCTATGCCAAATTATGATAACTGTTGGTTTTGACTGTCTTGCAACTAGGCCCCATTTCATATTTTACAGGTTTAGGGTGGAAGAAACAGTGCCCTTATTTCATTAAATGCATTTTACTTCCCTCCCAGGCTCACAGATTGACAGCAATGGCCAGCCTCTCCTGCAGTGAGCCCGTGGCACTATCGTTCTAAAAAATGGAGTATGGGTCGAAGTAACCTATTATTACTTCTGACTTAGCCTCCATGAGCTCTTGCACTATTTTCCATGCTGGATCTTTACTCACTGGGTAATCAGATGGAGAACTCAACAAAAAATTCTGAGATTGTAGGGGAGTGTGTTGGTACCAGATGGAGAGCTTTGGTCCATGAATAACTGACTCTATGTGGAGTAAGCTGCCTTCTTTCCTGCCCATTTTTCCTCTGTCCTTCCATTCTCTCATCTACTTTGGATAGTGAAACAGGTGAAATATAACTGTTTATCATGTTAGTATACTTAGGTTTTTGGCTCTAGGCTATTTGCTGTAGTCCTTAAAGTACCCTCACTAATCCATTTTTCCTCAGAACCATAGGTACCAGGTGAGTTCCACAGATATTACAGCTTGGAAAGCAAATGCCTAAATTCTAATCAAGTGGGCCCTGGTGTTGTTCAGTTGCTCAGTTATGTCTAGCTCTTTGTGACCCCTAGACTGCAGCACGCCAGGCTTCCCAGTCTTTCACAGTCTCCTGGAGTTTGCTCAAACTCATATCCATTGAGTCGGTGATGCCATACACCCATCTTGTCCTCTGTCATCCCCTTCTCCTCCTGCCTTCAATCTTTTCCAGCTTCAAGGTCTTTTCCAATGAGTCAGCTCTTCACATCAGGTGACCAAAGTATTGGAGCTTCATCAGTCCTTCCAATGAATATTCAGGGTTGATTTCCTTTAGGATTGACTGGTTTGATCTCCTTGCAGTCCAAGGGATTCTCAAGAGTCCTCTGCAGCACCACAGTTTGAAGGTGTCAATTCTTCGGTGCCCAGCCTTTTTTTATTGTTCAGCTCTCACATCCATATGTGACTTGTGACTAGAAAGACCATAGATTTGACTATACAGACCTTTGTTGGCAAAGCAATGTCTCTGCTTTTTAATACACTGTCTAGATTATCATAGATTTTCTTCCAAGGAGCAAGTGTCTTTTAATTTCGTGGCTGCAGTCACTGTCTGCAGTGATTCTGGAGCTCAAGAAAATAGTCTGTCGCTGTTTCCATTGTTTCCCCACCTATTTGCCATGAAGTGATGCGACCAGATGCCATGATCTTCGTTTTTTGAGTTTTGAGTTTTAAGCCAGCTTTTTCACTCTCTTCTTTCACCTTCATCAAGACTTCTTACTTCCTTATATATATATTTGCTTTATTCAGCTAGATAGGAATGATCCCTGGAAGATGATATTCTCACTTTCAATACATTGACTGCATGTGGCTACATGATAAGTCACTTCAGCCGTGTCTGACTCTTTGTGACCCCATGGATTGTAGCCTGCCAGGCTTCTCTGTCCATGAGATACTCCAGGTCAGAACACTGGAGGGGGCTGCCATGCCCTCCTCCAAGGGATCTTCCCAACCCAGGTATGGAACCCGAGTCTCTTTTGTCTCCTGCAGTGGCAGGTAAGTTCTTTACCACTAGGGCCACCTGGGAAGCCCCAAGATTGACCAAGCTACATCTGTTTAACATCTGTTTTAAGGCTAACATTCCCCTGGATAAAGTAATTGATGAGAAAGTAGAGGGCACTGTTGGAGGAGATCATTGAGAGGACATGACCAAGAGCTGGACCTGGGCAATCCGTGGCCCCTCACCCCCTCCTCTGTCCTTGGAATGTACCTTCTGCTCACCATTCCCACAATAGTAACAGCTTTGAGAGAGAAATGTGTGTTGAGACCATCTGGACTGTGGATGTGACTGAACCTAGTTAAAGTCTGTAGATAAACTTTTAAGATTCTGGAAGACAGGTGCAGAGACCTGCTCACCTTGCGACTGCCCAAGACAAGCCTAGTATGTTCCCTTGCTTACCAGTCTGCAGTGATCTGCCTCTTTTTCAGCCTCCCTGCCCTCCATGTTTATAGGGTCAATTTACAAACCAATATATATGAACTTATCTACAATATAATTAATATATCTTTGGTGGCAAATCATGCTTAGAGTCTGAAAATTCAAATGGTTGTTTTCTGTGAAGTCACTTATTTTTCACTCCTTCCAACCATCTACTGACTATCTGAACTTAATCACTTCTTTCTATGCTTTGTTTCCCACTTAATAAATTATAGCACTGATGACAGCACACAGGGTAGCAGTGATTATTGGTCAGACTTGGGTTCAAATTCTGGCCTAAACATTTTCTTAGTATGTGGTGGTGGCTTAGTCACTAAGTCATATCCAACTCTTGCAACACCCATGAACTGTAGCCTACCAGGCTCCTCTGTCCATGAGATTTCCCCAGAAAGAATATTGGAAGGGGTTGCCATTTCCTTCTCCAGGGAATCTTCCCAACCCAGGGATCAAACATGCATCTCCTTCATTGCAGGCAGATTCTTTACCAACTGAGCCACCAAGAAAGCCCTCTTCCTTAGTATGAAAGAAAGTGAAAATGAAGTCAATCAGTCGTGTCTGACTCTTTGCGACCCCGTGGACTGTAGCCCACCAGGCTCCTCCGTCCATGGGATTCTCCAGGCAAGAATACTGGAGTTGGTTGCCATTTCCTTCTCCAAGGGATCTTCCTGAAATAGGGATCAAACCCAGGTCTCCCGCATTGCAGGCAGACGCTTTAACCTCTGAGCCACTTCTGTTATTCCTTAGTATAGGTTGGAATAAAACACTTAATTTATCTGTTCTTCAGGTTCCACTTCTAAGGACAAGAGTAAATGACCTATTTACCACCTCAGTGTAATAATGAGACCATGTTTATAAAGTTGTAATCACAGTAGTAGGCTGATTATAGGTGCTGTTTAGAAATGTTCTAATTTATTGATTTATTGCTTTAAAGAGTGTTCATCATTCAGTTCAGTTCAGTTCAGTTCAATCGCTCAGTGGTGTCTGACTCTTCGCAACCCCATGAATCCCAGCACACCAGGCCTCCCCGTCCATCACCAACTCCCGGAGTTCACTGAGACTCACGTCCATTGAGTCAGTGATGCCATCCAGCCATCTCATCCTCTGTCGTCCCCTTCTCCTCCTGCCCCCAATCCCTCCCAGCATCAGAATCTTTTCCAATGAGTCAACTCTTCGCATGAGGTGGCCAAAGTACTGGAGTTTCAGCTTTACCATCATTCCTTCCAAAGAAATCCCAGGGCTGATCTCCTTCAGAATGGACTATTTGGATCTCCTTGCAGTCCAAGGGACTTTCAAGAGTCTTCTCCAACACCACAGTTCAAAAGCATCAATTCTTCAGTGCTCAGCTTTCTTCACAGTCCAACTCTCACATCCATACATAACCACTGGAAAACCATAGCTTTGACTACACAGACCTTGTTGACAATGTCTCTGCTTTTCAATATGTGTTCATCATTAGATCCTCAGAATAAATCTGTTGGATATCTATTATTTCCCTTAGGTTTTGAATGAAAAAACTGAAGAAAGAACTGTACCTCACCTCCTTAAGCATCAATAAGACACGAGCATAACCTCAGGATGTGCTTGGCAATGGCTTTTTTTCCAGCCACTTTTCATGAGTGAAAAAACCTACCTCAAACCCTAGTTTTGAATATTGCCCTTAACTCCTGACTCTGTCATGCTCAGCATCTTTTTTCTGCCTTTCCTTCATGAGTCAGTCACTTTTCCTTCTAATCCTGCTTCTTGAACAAGAATCTAGGAGCATGTGGCTTAAGCCCCACTCACTGCTTAGCATTTTATTTCTGTTTGTGTCCCAAAGATTTTGCTTTGAATTTACTTATTTTTTCTTTCATACTTTATGTCTAATAGCCATGTATGGGAGCAATCTAGGAGGAAGATCAGAGTGCCAACTTCTATTTCTACTTTCACTATAAGTATAAGCTGATCACAGGGGAAGAGGAGCCTTGTTATTGTCCATATTCTTAAAACATATGCAAAACATACTATTTGGTATGAAAAGTTTTGAGATCCATGTCAGATTTAGGCCAAAGTTTTCAAATAAAATTCAGGAAAACAGTTGATTGAATTTCAGGTAAACCATAAATAATATTTTTGTATGAATATGTCTTAAATATTGCATGAAACATGCTCATACAAAAATATTTGATTTTTTAATTAAAATTCAAATTTAAGTATTTTATTACCATATTTTTATTCATTAAATTTGGCAACCATAAATTAAGCATAATAAAATATTTCTTTGTAGGGAGAATAGTGGATCTTCAGGGTCTTCATTGTTTCTGGAAACTTGAGGTGTTAATCTATAGGCATTATGAATCTCTACCTCCTAGGATTGTTGTGAAGGTTGATTAAGATTCTAGTCACTGTACAATAAGCATAGTGTTTGGCTGAGAGGGTTGTTTTAGAAATGAAAATTAATTATTTATGTATAAAATACTGAACATACTGAAACTGAAAATAAGTGCTTCAAATAAAGGAATATGAGATCAAAATAAAATAATGATTTCCAGTAAATGTGTGAAATGATTGGACTTTAACAATGGCTGGAATTTGGAAATAAAAGAAGCAAAGAAATCGTCCCTATTTGATGCAGTTTAGGAATAACGATACACAACAAATTTAGAGTCTAACTACTGCATTTGGAAAAGACAACTAAGAGATATTTTTGACAGGTTTTTCTGGCACAGAACAATAAAATAAATTTGCAAGGGGAAGAAAGAGATAATAAAGCACAGTGAAAGGCAAGCAGAAGAATTTGGATTCAATGTGGTAGATAAGAGGAAGCCCTTTTTAATTTTTGACCAAAGAAGTAGAATGATGAAATTGGCCCCTTACCAAATTAGTCTGTCAAAAGCATGAAAGATAGATTGGAGGAGAGAGATATTTACCAGAGAAACCAGATATGAGGCTATCTTAGTGATCCAATGATGAAGTAATAAAGACCTAGATTAGCTGGTGGCATGAGCACAGGCAGAGCAAGCAAATCTCAAAAATGTATAACAGGGACTGAGGTACTCAATGAAAGTCAAGGTGATGTCAAGAATTCCTAAATATACAACTGGAAAAATAATAACAATGGTCAAAGAAATAGCAAATTGATAAACCTGTAAAATAGGACTCATTTTAGACAAACTCCAGTGAAGAAATAGAGGTATCTATTCTTGGAACTTTATATTTTTTTTCTTTGAATAATCAACCAATGTTAGAAGCATAACCTCTTTATTTTGATAACTCCTATTTCCAATTCAGATAATCAAGTGTAGGAGACATCTACAGGGCTAGAAAATCAGTTAAAGTTTAAGAAAATCATCTAGGTAGATCTTTACAAGCCATAAGTGGATTGCCTATGTTCATAGAATTATAATGAAATGTTCTCAAATACAAGACTTAAAATATCTAGAAATTCTTTTAGCGATTTGGAAGCTTCTTCCTGGATTTGTACTATATTGTGTCCATTAACTATAAATATTCTATATCAGTATAGAAATGCTGGATAACTGCATTGTCAGGGTGATCATTCTAAAAACACTGTCTCTTTAGGTTTTTGTTGTGTTTTGTTTTCCACTTGGCTTCCATTTATTATAAACATTAAAGACTTAATACACAAAGTAATTATGTATAAAAGAAATCTCTATTTCTTCCTGCTCAAATATGGTTGTTGTTGTTCAGTCACGCAGTCATGTCCAGTTCTTTGGACCCCATGGACTGCAGCACTCCCAGCTCCTCTATCCTCTACCGTCTCTCAGAGTGTGCTCAAATTCATGTCCCTTGAGTTGATGATGCTATCTAACCATCTCATCTTCTGCCACCCCTTCTCCTCCTGCTCTCATTCTTTCCTAGCATCAGGGTTTTTTCAAAAGACTCGGCTTTTCATATCAGGTGGCCGAAATACTGGTGCTTCAGCTTCAGCTAAATATTCAGCTGAATACTCTAGTGAATATTCAGGGTCCTTTAGGATCGACTGGTTTGATCTCCTTGCTGCCCAAGGGACTCTCAAGAGTCTTCTCCATCACCATAATTTGAAAGCATTAATTCTTTGGTCCTCAGCCTTCTTTATGGTCCAACTCTTACATCTGTAAAAATATGGTAATTATTTGTGGTTTGAAAATCAGTTTCCTAAATAGCTTTTATTCCAGTAATCTTTATTTCCATCCTAGGAAACAGCTACATGACACATTTATTCAAACAATAATTTCTCCTTTGTATAAAGAAAGTTGGGGAGAGTGATACCAGGGGAAGTAAGGAAAAAAAATTAGAGTAGTGGTTTAGAAACAGAAAAATATATTAACACAATGTTTCCAATGGACTATGCTGTTTTGAATTAATGATGACATCTTTTACTTATGAAGCACATTTTTCTAGCAGATTTTTGACACATATTAAATCTATACATGTGCTCAACTGCTCAGATATGTCCAACTCTTTGTGACTCAGTGGACTATAGCCAGCCTTCTCTGTCCATGGAATTTTCCAGGCAAGAATACTGGTGTGGGTTGCCATTTTCAAATCAGTTTCTTAAATAGTTTTTATTCCAGTAATTTTTATTTCTATCCTAGGAAGCAGCTACATCACACATCTATTCAAACAAGAATTTTATCGTATTTGAAGATACTTAAGGGATCTTCCCAATCCAGGGATCAAACCCTTGTCCTTACATCTCCTGCATTGGCAGGTAGATCATTTGCCAGTGTTTTTCTTTGTTTGTTTGTTTTTAATCACATGTATTACATCACTATAACCTCTAAGAAGTTGATTTTCAAGAGTAGGAAAAATATTGTTCCCAACTTTCAAATTATGAAAAGTGAGCTTTAGTAAACATTGTCTATGCTCTTATGACTAGGGGATGCCCTAAATAAATTCAAATCTTCTAAATTTCTCCACTTAGTAATTCTTGACAGAAAAGGGAAAAAAATCAGCAAATACTGGTTAACCCTTGAGAAGGAAGCAGTGGAGTTGTTACTAAAACTCCTTTGTAATAACTCCCTTAGATAGCTCTTCACAGATGTAACACTCTTAACCCTAAAAGTCCCGAGAATTGTTAACTATGCTCCCCAGGGATTATATCCTTTCTCCTCCCCCAAGGAATCTCATTCTGACATCAAAACAAGCAAGCAAACAAAACTCAAATAACTTAACCCTAGCTAGGTTCCACACCATACGGCACATAGGATGCAGGACGCAGGATCTTTTCTCCCTGATTAGGGATTGAAGTCGTGCCTCTGCACCGGGAGTCAGGAGTCTTAACCACTGGACCACCAGAGAAGTCCCTGTGATTGCCTTTTAATGTCCTACTGACAATTCATATTTTTCTTTCAGTAGTTAAATATAAAACTGAAACTAAAGGAAATTACTTTTTCAATATATACAGATCATACTTGGTTAAGCAACATATATCATGCTCAGGGTATAAACATTCAAGATTAACAGAACTGCTTTGAAAATGTAAATTCATATGACAATGAGTTGCTTTCTACTTTTCATTTAAATTTTTAAATAAGCTACCTTATATTATTTATTCTCCAAAAGATGGTGATGAAAGGTCAGTCTATGTTCTGCTTTAGAGATCTTAACAGTACATGTTTTCTTTTCTCCTTGCCTTCCCATTTC
The DNA here is from genome assembly GCF_032452875.1 of Bos javanicus. Lineage (NCBI taxonomy): Eukaryota > Metazoa > Chordata > Mammalia > Artiodactyla > Bovidae > Bos > Bos javanicus. The sequence goes on from NC_083881.1 coordinate 39,388,460, forward strand.
TCTTCCTTTTTCTTCTTCCATTAATATACACATTTTCTGATGATAATATAATTTATGAAGTAGTGAATTATGCCTAGTTGCTAGTTACTTTCTGGCCATAGAAGTTGTATGAATATTTTTTCTTTTTGATGATAATGTGTACTAAATGCTTCGATTATTTGCTGTAACCACACTGTTCCAATTTTCTGACATATATCAAGGGAACATCTAGGATTTTATTTGTGCGACACTTTGTATTTGATACTATCTTATTGAATTTTGAATATTGGGGGCTGGGAGAGGAACAGGAAAGAAAAACATTGTTTTCAATGGTGTATTCAGCTTTTGAATTAATGATGACCTCTTTTGCTTGTGAAGCATATTTTTCTCTAGCATATCTCTTGATTCTCTCCCTGACAGACTGCTGTATAACATGTTTAATGAACATGACATAGTATGTAGTAAGTATTCCTGACAGTTCTGAATAAATATTCATCATACTAAAAAAGGCAATGACTTACTCTATTCCCTTCATCATTAAAGGATCCTGTGCACTTAATTCATTGTCTTAATGATTACAACAAACTCCATCGGATGAAATATCAGACTTGTACTTTTATTTACTCTCTCTAAAATAAATTCCTTTTATATCCTCAGGTGACCAAAACCATTTAAGATGTCTTATATAAGGTCATATAATTAGATAAGTGAGAAAACCATATAGTCAAGCAGGTATTTTAGACAATGGAGTTAGTTTATGCAGTGTAGATATAGATCAAAATATCCAGATGAATGGTTCTCCTTTAAAGCTTTTATTTAGGATATTTACATTGTACAAGGCCTCCCTAATGTCCTCCAAAATAACACAGACATATGGCAAAGATATAATGTTTAGTCCAGGAACCTTTTGCTAACCTTGAACTATTTACTACTCATGCAATTTAAAGACAAAATTGAGTTAAATAATGCTGTACATTGTTTCAAAATTATAAAAGCAAAAGGGATGAAAGAATTTACATTTATTGATATCATTTATAATGAGAAGGACTTGACTAAATTTAAATAAAAGACACAAGAAAATAGAATTATGGCTATAAAGTGAGCTATCAGTAACAACTTTGGAAATGCAGACTTTTTTTCCTCTTTTAAAGGACAGTTTGCATGTAGATTCAGGGTGACCTTATTCATTACCTGCTTTTCAGTTAAGATGATAATTTCAAGGCAAGGAGGAAAGCTGAGTACTATTCTAAAGCAGCAATATATGCTTTAAAAGAGACATAGTTCAAATTAAGCTAAGTGGAACTTAGCTAATGTAAGTTTGAAACATGCGTATAAACAATTCACCCATGACCATGCATAGTTCTCCACCTTCACCTCTACCTCATTAATGGAAACACAACTTGCTGAAATTTTGATTGAAAGGAATCTGTACTTCAGTTTTACAAGAAAAAATATTCTGAATAGAAAATCCTGCCAATAAGAACAACTGAATTGAATTTCTCTAAGGTCAGTGTTACAGTTGGCTACCTTTCAGAGGGTATTTAGTTACAGCTAATTGGAAAAGTCAGATGCAGTTCAAGTTTAGGGCCTTCTAAACTGTTCAGACACTGATAAAAATAAATATAAAATAGCCATAATAATAGATAACATTTATTGAAAATTACTTTTGAGAAGTTCTAGTTTGCATAATGTTTTCTGTTACTAACTCAGTTTAGTTCAGTCGCTCAGTCGTGTCCGACTCTTTGTGACCCCATGGACTGTAGCACGCCAGGCCTCCCTGTCCATCACCAACTCACGGAGTTTACTCAGATTCATGTCCATTGAGTCGGTGATGCCATCCAACTATCTCATCCTCTTTCATCCCCTTCTCCTCCTGCCTTCAATCTTTCACAGCATCAGGGTCTTTTCAAATGAGTCAGTTCTTTGCAGCAGGTAGCCAAAGTATTGGAGTTTCAACTTCAGCATCAATCCTTCCAATGAATATTCAGGACTGATTTCCTTTTGGATAGACTGGTTGGATCTCCTTGCAGTCCAAGGGACTCTCAAAGGTCTTCTCCAACACTACAGTTCAAAAGCATCAATTCTCTGGAGCTCAGCTTTCTTTACAGTTCAGCTTTCACATCCATACATGACTACTGGAAAAACCATAGCTTTGACTAGATGGACCTTTATTGGCAAAATAATGTCTCTGCTTTTTAATATGCTGTCTGGGTTGGAAGGAAAGTTATGACCAACCTAGATAGCATATTCAAAAGCAGAGACATTACTTTGCCAACAAAGGTTCGTCTAGTCAAGGCTATGGTTTTTCCTGTGGTCATGTATGGATGTGAGAGTTGGACTGTGAAGAAGGCTGAGCGCCAAAGAATTGATGCTTTTGAACTGTGGTGTTGGAGAAGACTCTTGGGAGTCCCTTGGACTGCAAGGAGATCCAACCAGTCCATTCTGAAGGAGATCAGCCCTGGGATTTCTCTGGAAGGAATGATGCTAAAGCTGAAACTTCAGTACTTGGGCCACCTCATGTGAAGAGCTGACTCATTGGAAAAGACTCTGATGCTGGGAGGGATTGGGGGCAGGAGGAGAAGGGGACGACAGAGGATGAGATGGCTGGATGGCATCTCTGACTCGATGGACGTGAGTCTGAGTGAACTCCGGGAGTTGGTGATGGACAGGGAGGCCTGGTGTGCTGCGATTCATGGGGTCGCAAAGAGTCGGACATGACTGAGAGACTGATCTGATCTAATCTGGGTTGGTCATAACTTTTCTTCCAAGGAGCAACCATCTTTTAACTGCATAGCTGCACTCACCATCTGCAGTGATTTTGGAGCCCAAAATCAAGGAATCCCTAACAATAATCTGAATAAGAAGATATTATTTTTCATATTCCATGGACAAGAAAACTGGGACACATAGAAGTTTAAGTAATTTGTCCAAGATCCAGCAATTAATGTCAGAACCAAATCGTGACACCAAAGAATTTGATCTCAGACCTTACACCATGCCACATCATACAATGACCTGGGTTGGTGATTTAGGTAAGTGTAAAGTTGAAGATTGTAATTATTGGGTATCAGTAAATACCATAATTATTTGGTAGAATATATGGCTTCCCAGGTGGCTCAGTGGTAAAGAATCTGCCTGCCAATGCAGGAAACGCAGGTTTGACCCCTGGGTCAGGAAGTTCCCCTGGAGAAGGAAATCGCTACTCACTTCAGTTTTCTCGCCTGGGAAATTACATGGACAGAGGAGTCTGGTGGTCTACCTTGCAAAGAGTCAGATAAGACTTAGCTACTGAACAACAACAATACATTCATCCATTTCTGTTTTATTATTATTATTATTACATTACTTGAATTCATTGAATTCCTAACAAGTCAGTTTCCACATAAAATTAATTTTATACTGCAAAGCAGAGCTCAAGTTCATCTAGAGCTAAAGGACTAACCTTGACACTAGAAACATGAGTTTTTTCCCTTTTAGCTTTTGTTTCCTGGCCTGAAAATTAAGGACTCATTGATTTTCTATTAAGATTTTAAACCTGCTTTGTGCTTGGGACACACAGGATACTCAGGAAAAGAATAAAGGGCCTAAACTCAGGAAACATAGTGTGTAATTGGGAAGACAGATACCTAACCAAGCATGTATGATTATGCATTACTGTGGAATTCCCAGTTGACCCTAGTGATAAAGAATCCACCTGCCAGTGCAGAGGAGGTAAGAGACACATGTTCCATCCCAGGATCTGGAAGATCCCTTGGAGGATCTTCCAGAAGCGCCTGGCAGGCTACAGTCCACGGGGTCACAGAGTCAGAAAAGACTGACCCGACTTAGCACACGCACACATGGGCTGCAGTAAGGAAGCAGTAGAAGTCATGGGAGCAGATGGAGAGGTGGGTAAGGCAGGGAGGTGGTGGCTGAACCCGGAAGGGTGGCTTCCAGGTGCGTCATTCTGGGCATCACTGTTTTCATGTCTGTCACAGTGCACTACCTGACTGCAGCCATACGCAATCTGCTGTTCTTAAAAGAATTGAATGACAAACTGAGAATAAAACAAAATGCTTTACAAATGGTAATGTACTAAACAAATACTCAATGTCAAAATTGTTATTGTTAAATTACTATCAATAAATTATACAACTAGATCCATTGTTTGTTTAGAAGGTGCTGCTGTTAGCCCTGAGGAGGAAATGGAAATGAACAAAACAGACACCGTGGATTAGTAGCATATCATTAATTATTTAAATTTCACAAATAAAACATTTGTCATTCTTCATAATCATATAAAATTATTTGATGTTAACTTATTATCTTAATTTCCATTTATGAAAAAGCTTAGGCTTAAATTGGAAAAAGGTTTCCCTGATAGCTCAGTTTGTAAAGAATCCACCTGCAATGCAGGAAACCCCAGTTTTATTCCTGGGTCAGGAAGATCCCCTGCAGAAGGGACAGGCTACCCACTCCAGTATTCTTGGGCTTCCCTTGTGGCTCAGCTGGTAAAGGATCCGCCTGCAATGCGGGAGACCTGGGTTCAATCCCTCGGTTGGGAAGATCTCCTGGAGAAGGGAAAGGCTATCCACTCCAGTATTCAGGCCTGCATAATTCTAGGTTGCAAAAAGTTGGATTTGACTGAGAGACTTTCACTTTCTCACTCTCTAAGTGGGAAAGGTACTCATTGCTCAGAATTTGCCTTCAAAGTAGATTCTACTATGTCACATGAATATTGCATAACTTGTGTTTTCTTTTTATCATATGTAGAATTCCATGGAATTTCAGGAAAAATTTTTTAAATGCAATAAATTTTAAAAATATATCTGATATATTTTCATATTTAGATTTTATAAAATTAATATTTGCTGCTGTTTTTGTATACATAAAAACATACATGTTTTTCCTATTTAAAGGAAAATTATTAAGTGTTATAAAGAACAATTTTTAACCTATGAAAAAATTTAATTTTCTTGGAAACACTTTTCAAATGATTCAACATGGTAGTTTATGCACAAAGAGAAATCATGAAAATTCTGATAAAATTGTTTACATCTGTGGACATTTTCCAAATTCAACTTTTCATAAACATTAGTATCAACAGCTGGAAAGGCTTGTAATACTTAATAGAGATAATTTTTCAAAGTACTGGTTGTAGTTTGAAGAAACACTATTCCTAAAATCTAAAATCACATTTCTAAAATCTAAGCAAATGATTTGAGAATGTGGGACTTAGAGTTTAAAAACTGAGTTTTGAGAACTGATATTTAGAAAAAAGTATATTAACTCTAAACCTTATTCTAAACACGATATTTACATACAATTTTTAAAGCAATTAAAAAAAACTAAGTGTATCTAAAATTAAAGAAGCAATTCATCATTATATAAAGGTTTCCCCAAGTTTGGAATTCTTATCCTTCTTAATTATTCCTATATTCTCCATGAAATTACTAGGTTGTATATGTAGATATCCCTAATAGCTTGCATAGTGCCTAGTACATCACAGAGTCTCAGTATAATTCTGAACTAATTAATAAGAACACCAATGAGTCCTTTTCCTTTTGAGCTCAAAATGTGAGCATGCAAGTAAACATGAAAGCAAACCATCGAAGAAACAAACTGAACTGTGTGGATGACTTGACTTCCTGGGTGGGATTTTCCCCTGAGTTGTGTGCTGTTTCTATCATGGAAAATAAGGCTATTTGAGACTACTTTAACTTCAGGCATTAGCCCTGATATTAGCAAAGAATGGTTCTCATTCTTTCAGCTTTCCTTACTCCATTCCCCAGAAATGGCTTCTCTCTGCTTTGTTTCATACTGATACCTTGCATGGCCCAATTCTAAAAGTTCAGATAGTAATTTTTTATCTGTCAGTTTGGTAGAATATAATGTGGTAGAACTTAAACTGGTAACTTGAACAAATCCTCTTTGTTGAGCTGCATCAAACATACGGAGACAAATAGTCACTGTCCCATAAAGTAGTCCATGATGTAATAGGTGGAAGGGAAAGGGAACCTTCTTCTTAATGTACTCTCCTTATTGTATACATGGTTTTATATTATATATATAGTTTTATCTTTAGTTCAGTTCAGTCGCTCAGTCGTGTCTGACTCTTTGCGATCCCATGGACTGCAGAACACCAGGCCTCCCTGTCCATCACCAACCCCCAGAGTTTACTCAGACTCATGTCCATTGAGTCAGTGATGCCATCCAACCATCTCATCCTCTGTCGTCCCCTTCTCCTCCCACCTTCAATCTTTCCCATCATCAGGGTATTTTCAAAAGAGTAAGTTCTTCCCATCAGATGGCCAAAGTATCGGAGTTTCAGCTTCAACATCAGTCTTTCCAATGAACACTCAGGACTGATCTTCTTTAGGATGGACTGGTTAGTTTTATATGAAATTTAATTTTATATTATATATATGTAATATATATGTAAAGTTTTATCTTTACATATTTTGTTTTATATTATATATGTAATATATTATATACATATTTATAATATAGTTTTTATATTATGTCTTAGTTTTATATTATATATATAAAGGAAAATTATCAGATGTTAAGAGACTGGGGATCTCTCATCTTTAAGGAATACAGTATAATTACTTGTATAAGATTTGTAAAGTAGGATCTTTAAGTTCTTTTTGTTACAATCTATTAGTTATGTACATGGGCATTTTTTTTCTCAACCACAATACATAAAACAAAAATCATATCTTGAAAATGAAAAAATGTAAAGATTTTAAGGAATGGATAAAAAAATATATATATATACAAAATATACGTTTAGATGTATATTCCATATACACGTACATACATCAGTTCAGTTCAGTCACTCAGTCGTGTCCTACTCTTTGTGACCCCATGAATAGCAGCACGCCAGGCCTCCCTGTCCATCACCATCTCCTGGAGTTCACTCAAACTCACGTCCATCGAGTTGGTGATGCCATCCAGCCATCTCATCCTCTGACGTCCCCTTCTCCTCCTGCCCCCAATCCCTCCCAGCATCAGAGTCTTTTCCAATGAGTCAACTCTTCGCATGAGGTGGCCAAAGTACTGGACTTTCAGCTTTAGCGTCATTCCTTCCAAAGAAATCCCAGGGCTGATCTCCTTCAGAATGGACTGGTTGGATCTCCTTGCAGTCCAAGGGACTCTCAAGAGTCTTCTCCAACACCACAGTTCAAAAACATCAATTCTTTGGCGCTCAGCCTTCTTCACAGTCCAACTCTCACATCCATACATGACCACAGGAAAAACCATAGTCTTGACTAGACGAATCTTTGTTGGCAAAGTAATGTCTCTGCTTTTGAATATGCTATCTAGGTTGGTCATAACTTTCCTTCCAAGGAGTAAGCGTCTTTTGATTTCATGGCTGTAGTCACCATCTGCAGTGATTTTGGAGCCCCAAAAAATAAAGTCTAATACTGTTTCCACTGTTTTCCCATATATTTCCCATGACGTGATGGGACCAGATGCCATGATCTTCGTTTTCTGAATGTTGAGCTTTAAGCCAACTTTCTCACTTTCACTTTCATCAAGAGGCTTTTTAGTTCTTCTTCACTGTCTGCCATAAGGGTGGTGTCTTCTGCATATCTGAGGTTATTGATATTTCTCCCGGCAACCTTGATTCCAGCTTGTGTTTCTTCCAGTCCAGCATTTCTCATGATGTACTCTGCAATAAGTTAAATAAATGTACATACATGCATATGTAATATTTAATACATATATGCAATGTGTATATACATTATAATGTAATATTTTGCTATATCAGTAACTCTGTGTAACTCATTTAAAAAATATTTTGGTCATTTCCAGTTTCTTTCTCTTCATTTTTAAAGCATCTATAATGGTGTACAGTAATCCATAGACTTCTAATCAGTCCTCTAATATTTTCTTTTTATGTTCCTGTTTCATAGGAATTAGACTCAAACTTGTATTTCTGTATGATTGCATCATCAGATCTGTAATCATCATCAGAAAAGGACTGATACTCATGATTTGAGGTTGAATAGTCTGGCAGAGATAATGTGGGCTCCAAAGTTATATGAACCAGGGCCCACTCACTGTGCTTGTGACCAACAGTAAGTCATTTGCATCACTAAGCTTAAATTTTGTCATATGTGAAGTGGGCATAATCATTTATTTGCAAGATCCTTGTGATGTTTACAAATAACATATGTAAACTGCCTTGTTAGAGTCAGACACGACTCAAGCGACTTAGCAGCAGCAGCAGCAGCAAACTGCCTTGTACAGTACTTCTGTAAACACTTCTGGAGTGGGCAGGTGAACTTAGAGATAGGCACATTTCTATCCTTACGGGGTGCCAAAACTTCTTCAGATGAAAATGGAATAATATGAGCTCAAATAAATTAGAAAAAATTATTCAAATGACAATTAGGCCTCATTAAACTACAACTGCCATATTACCCACCACAAACTAGTTTAACTTAATTCCTAAAGAGCAGAGATGCACAGCATCTTGAAAAAAATTTGTAAATAAGAGATATTGGGATAGGCAAAAACTGAATAAAGCAATTATATGGTAACTTGTCCTTGAATATGCCAGCTAAATGGCATGTATTTATTAGGTATATGCATTAGCTATTATTGTCTTAAGGATATTAACATTAGCTATAAATAGCCCCTATTTTTTGTTGCTATAACTATTTTTTTTTAAACTCCTTAGTCCTTGTATATTTCTTCTATGAAATAAAGACACAAAAACTCTATTAGCTAGAGGCCTTTGGCTAGAACCAGTGATCTGAAATATTTCAGCTCTGCTATCCATGAGGAAATAAATTTGAAAACAGAAACTTTTGGTTCTCTAAAATCATCCTTGGATCATTACTGTGTAGTAATTGCTTTATTTCTACTTTTATCAGCATTTTACTTTTATTAGCATTTTTTTACTTTAATGATTAGGTGGTACTTATGAAAGCCAGGGGTAAGAGCTATAGAAATGCTTTCAGTTTTCTTTGTCTCTCGCTCCTTTTGGCTGCCTATAGCTTGGGAAAATCAGGATTTTATAAGGTGCCCCTCTTAGAATTTCTTTCTAAATCCTTTACAAAGAGTGCTTTTTTTTTTTCCTGCCTAGGTCTTTTTTTTTTTTTTTTAATCTTTTAGCTCATTTTTATTTTTTTCCCCTACATTTAAGCAACATGTCTTTTTAAAAACAATTTCTCTCTCATGAATTCTTTATTTTATACTGGGGGGATAAAATGGCTCTACATGCAGTCTCTTCCTTCACACTGGTTAGAAACTTCTTTCAGTGTCTCCTGGTTTCTATTTCTATTTTATTATTAGATAAGAATCTGTCTGTGTAATGCCCATTTCACGCTGGTAGGGTAATTTGATCATCCCAGCTTCTCGTTAGGATTTCAAAATATGCTTCACTGCAGGCTTTTATTTTCCAATTTTTTCTATTTTTTTTTAGTTAAATGAATTAGTCCTTCTAAAAGGAGTTATTAAATATGGTGTTCTGACTTTTTAAAACTTTCATAAGTGCTGTGGCAATATGCTTCATGAAATAACAAAAGTTTTCATTGCCATCAAAGTTTTCAAGATACAAACTGCGATTTAATAAAGGGCCCAGACCACTGTTTGATGCTAGTTCCAATGGTTAGAGGAGTAATATGTTATATAAAACAGTGTATGAAACATGCGAAAAGACATACATTGGCAAATATAGTTACAACTGAGGGTAAAATGTTCAGAATTTGAAGCAAAAATGAAGGTGTAAACAGCAATGTCATTTTAGGACTACCTTGTGTAATTCAATTCAAGGAGGCACTGGCCTAGATATGTGAGGAGGACATAAGGTGCATGGTGAGGTATATATGCCAATAAGAAGGAGAATGAAATTGTTGACATGTGCTAATTGTGAAAGATATGTTTCTAATATAAAAGTTAAAAGAGAAAACATGTTTTAATAGATCGCTAAGGTTGCAGATATAACATATATTGGTTAACTGTCCTACATTCCCTGGCTTATTGAAATATTTACCTGCTTGTGTTATGTGAAAATCATGTATTAAGTTTTTATTTGGAAAAAAACCTTGCTTACTAATTTTTATTTCTTTTCTCATTATTCAAAGATTTTAAACTAAAGACTTTATTTATAAGCAACAAAAAAGAAAGGTGAATCTACAAGAATTATTTTGAAATCAAAGGATGTTTCATTTTCTAGTTAAACAATTTTCTCCAAACCTTTGAAGAAGAAATATATCTTGGTCATTTAAAACATTCATAAGTAGCAATAGTATTTCCTTTTTACTTGAAAGCTGAGAAAGTGTATAGATCTGAGAAGCAGTCTCTAGGTGAGTAGGAATCATTGGCCAAATAAAGGCGGATTGCTATAAGCCTCTTTCCTCTCACATCCCTTCCGTGTGATCTTTATGCTTCCACACTTTGCAGGTTCTTCCTACCCCCACCATAAAATTGTCCAGCCATTTCTCACACTCGTTTGTATGATTTGCCATAATGGTCATATGTGTCATGCTATTCCATGTGGGCTCTTCATTCCCGTGAATCTGCTTGAAATTTTACTCTTGATTTTCTTTGTCATTTTATGTCATCTTTCCCTCTTTTGTTTCCTGAATATTGTTTTGGTTTATAAACAAATTAACTGAAATAAAAATCTCTCACATTCTTTTTGTGAGACACCACCCTTTACTTCACTTGTCTGAATTCAAGTGAATCTTAATAGTATGTCTCTTTACACTGGAACATTTTTTGGGGGGGGAGGCTCCAAAATCACTGCAGATGGTGACTGCAGCCATGAAATTAAAAGACCCTTGCTCCTTGGAGGAAAAGCTATGACCAACCTAGACAGCATATTAAAAAGCAGAGACATTACTTTGCTAACAAAGGTCAGTCTAGCCAAAGCTTTGTTTTTCCAGCAGTCATGTATGGATGTGAGAGTTGGACTATAAAGAAAGCTGAGCGCCAAAGAATTGATACTTTTGAACTGTATGTTGGAGAAGACTCTTGAGAGTTCCTTGGACTTCAAGGAGCTCCAACCAAACAATCCTAAAAGAAATCAGTCCTGAATATTCATTGGAAGGACTGATGCTAAAGCTGAAACTTCAATAGTTTGGCCACCTGATGTGAAGAACTGATTCAATAGAAAAGACCCTGATGCTGGGAAAGATTGAAGGCAGGAGGATAAGGGGCCAACAGAGGATGAGATGGTTGGATGTCATCACTGCCTGGATGGGCATGAGTTTGAGTAAGCTCCAGGAGTTGGTGATGGGCAGGGAAGCCTGGCGTGCTACAGTCCATGGGGTCGCAAAGAGTTGTACAGGACTGAGCAACTGAACTGAACTTACACTGGAATAAAACTGCAACTGAACCCAAATCTTTGAAGAACATTGAAACACACCCATATAGGCACACAGTCTGATTCTACAAGAGCTTTGCATCATAGAATTAAGAAAAAATGGCTCCATTTGTGATAACTGCAGATTTTAAATTTCTAGATCTTTGAATCTATTGTTGAAACTAAATGCCTTAGGCTAAACAGGTAACTATAAAACAGCTCATATAATGGAAATGCAAGCTTCTTTTAAATGAACATTTTTTAAAAACATGGAATCTTATTTAATTTGTAATATGATAATGTATGTTTGTTTTGCTCTGTTTTATGATGTTTACTAACATTATTTTGATTATTAGCAAGAAAACTACTCAGTGTTATGCTATTGCTACCTCAAGCATTGATTAAACCCTCCACTGTTCATGAAGGCTGACAGGGATTCAAAGGAGGAAATGTAAAACTTGAAAGTACGACAAAATAGTGACATTTCACTCTATAAAGCTGCCAATATTTTAATCCTGCATGTAAATCATTTTATCAGTTCAATTCCATATCTTAATTTGTATACCAAAGAAGATACCCTGCTGCATTATCGTTAATAAATAACAGTATGATGT